>NC_056739.1:806798893-807171393 GCF_019279795.1 Protopterus annectens
TCTTCACAATGCACCAAATTTGGTGAAATCCTGGAAATCTTGTAGTTTCCACCTCCCCAAAATTAAATATTTTGCAGGAGGTCTATAGGTCCTCTCTCCCAGTGTTCTTGGAAGTCCCACCCCCTGATAAGCTCATGAATATGGTGTGCTCCAAAGTGTGGAAGGAACCATATATAGTTAGACTTATTCCTTGAAACCCAGACAGAGTTCTGCTGACCCTCCATGATAGGCAAAAGTTGCTTACAGATTCTGTAGTGCTTTCTGCTACCACAAAGTTTGAGATCCCCGAGGATGCTCAGGCTGTCCATGCTCTTAGCAAGGAGTTACACATGTATGGGTCTAGTACCTTTCAGAGCATTGAATTATTTGGTGCATATGGTTCAGATTCCAAGAGATTTCATGGGGGAGGGGAGTTATCTTTTAAGACTTTCCTGCAGCTGAACTAAGACCTCAGAGATCCAGCTGGCAGTGGTTGCATCCATTTCTGTGTTGGTCACATGCTTGATTCATAATGCAGTGGTTCCCACCATTTCTTTGTTGGTCATATGCTTGATTCATAATGTGGTGGATGTAGCAGCTAGAGCAGCTGCCTCTGGCACTGCAGTATGTAGGCGGGCACGGCTGCACTTTGCTGAGTTTGCAGACCACTTCAAGATGGCTTTCGGGGGTCATAGTCAGTGTCAGAATCATAGGTGAAACCATCACAATCCTTAACATTTATTGATCACTAATTGGATATGGTCAGCCAAAAAGAAGAGTTACCACCATTCAGGATTTCTTCCATTGCTGAAGAGTAATGAAAGTAGAACCCTACCTTACCTGCTATGCTCCAGGTTTTAGACCCGATGGCGGACTGTATTGAGACAGTTCCATATACCAGGCTAAGCATGAGGATCTTTCAGTGGAGACACAGACCTCACTGGAGTTGAGCAATTTGACCTATGACTCATACAATCAAGGTTTCAAAAGTCTGCATCAGGCATCTACTGTGGTAGCCAAATCCACAGATTCTGCTTGCAGGAGTATCCTTCTTTCACTCTACCCCCACTGCCACTATAACTATGGACATGCCCTTATTGGGGTGGGATGCATTACCTAGACATGGCAATTTGGGGTATATGGACACTTCAAGAGGTCAAATAACACATCAGCTTTCTGGAGATGAGACTAATTGTCCTAGCATTGCAGGCATTTCGGGACTTGCTCCCCCAGGGAGCAGTATCCATCCAAACTGACATAATGGTAGTGTGGTACAAAAACAAACAAGAACTGGATCTTTCCTACTCTACAAAGAAGTAATGAGGGTTTTGGAATGGGCCATAACATCATATCAATTTCTTGTAGCAGTGCACATAGAGGGAACATCTACTGAGATTGCAGACAAGTTGAGCACAAAGGTCTTGCTCCCACATGAATGCTGTCTCAGTTTGGTTTAATTTCTCTGAGTGTTTTGAGTTCGTAATACCACAGTGGGAATAGACTCCATTCCTAAGTTTAGGGTATGGTTAGAGTTGATGAAATTAATATTATTTCAGTCATTAATGTTAGCCAAGAGTGCTCTTATCAGCACGTGCAATGTGCCCAGAGCTGTTTTTGAAATGAATATAGGGTTATTTATTTTTGTGTGTTTATTTTCTGGTGTAGTGCAGTGATCTCCATGGACCTTTTTCAGACTCTTGTCAGAGTGGTGTCTGCTTTTAAAGTAACTTTATCAGAGTTGCACAGCTAGACAGATGAAGCCAAAGGAATAAAACTTTTTACCATTGGATCACAGGAAATGGCTAGTTAATAGCTTCTTAATCCTCTAAGCCACCTGCCAGACTGTTAATCCTAGGGTGACATGTATTAGTAGCATATTTAAGTATTACAGTAAATTCTTTTTATTAGACTTCTAGTACTGTTAGAATTGTCTGGGTAACTTTCTTTCATATTGCTGTCATTTCTGCTTGCAAATCCTTGTATTTTATGACTTTGTCCCCCTTTCTGTATCTAAGACACTGTAATCACTGGATGCAAAATAAACGCTCATTCCAACAGGCACCTCAACGAAAGTTATTTTTCCAAAAGTAATCCAAATACACTTAAGAAGGAACAGATGCTCCAACACGTAGAGATTAAACAACCATAAGCGCTTTCGTCCCCCAAATCATATATTTGAATGGAACTTCATCAGATAGCAATAAAACAACCTCATATCCCTTGTATACATTTATCATATGATATTACTTCCCCCCAACAAATAAAATAATATCATTAATTGCCCACATAATTTCTAAAATCCATCAGTTTTTATAAAAACATGTTTAAAATGTGCGTCCTACAAGTAACCCGATATAAGCTGCTTACAAAACACTTTAGCTTAAGACCACTCATATAAGACCAGCAAGCCCAAACGAAAAGAAAGAAAAAGAACTGTAAGTGTCATCTGTTAAGGGCTTTTAACTTTAGTAGACTAGTAATAGATGCGATACGATAGTGTATCTATTACTAGTTTACTAAAGTTAAAAGCCCGGGTTACTTATAGGATGCACATTTTAAACACGTTTTTATAAAAACTGATGGGTTTTAGAAATGATGTGTGCAATTAATGATTTTATTTTATTTGTTGGGGGGAAGTGATGTCATATGATAAATGTATATAAGGGATATGAGGTTGTTTTATTGCCATCTGATGAAGTTCCATTCAGATATATGATTTGGGGGATGAAAGCACTTATGGTGGCTTAATCTCTGCTCGTTCTTAGTGTATTTGGATTACTTTTGGAAACATAAAAACTTTCGTTGAGGTTTCTGTTGCATTGAGCGTTTTTTTGGATTCCCTGGTTATTGGCTTTTTTTGGTCTGAATCACTGGATGCAGCAGTTTCAGTTATCAGTGCTGCTTTTTGTATTTTTTCATGGACTACTGCATCTGGTTTTCTTGCATCTGTGTATTGAACTGTCTGTTGGTAATGCGTGATCCCATATGATGTAAACATCATTCTCTATGTGTAATTCATGTTTCAAATGCTTCTTAACTACTTTTGTATTGTAGTGTTTGTGCAAAACCCCAGTACAGTAAGCTTGCCACATTATCATGCCTTTCATTATATAGGCCCTCTGCCTTGAGTGTATCATACCCCACAACAAGATGTGCAGCGATTTCCTACAGAACCTACATTTATCTGTTTCTCCCATGTTTTCATTGGACTTTGTAAACCAACCACTAGGTAGTCCACTTTCCTGGGCTGCCATTATTAGCCTTTCATTTTTTGGCTTCTTTTCACCTCTCCTTAACCATTCCTATGTCAAATCTTGATCCAACACAAGGTTGTTCCAGGAGATCTTTGTACTTCCTACTGTATTTGTAGATTTTTCCATTTTTTTTCTGCTTGTCTGATCCTTTTCCTTATATTCTTTTTGTTTTACAGATTCGGTTGCTATCTGATGTCTACTTTTGGTTTGATTTCCATTCCTGATTGATTCTGAAATGCTTCTGTTATCCTAATCAAAGTTGTCTTCTTGGACGACTTCTCCTCACATTTTAAATCTTTCCCTATGTTTGGATCTTTTAAGGTCAGTAGATATGTATGCAGTCCCAGAATTGCAGATCTATACAGATATTCAGTTTCAGGGAGTCCCATACCTCCTTCAGATCAAGAGAAATATAATCTTGCTAAACACTGATTTTTTTTTTTATATATCATTTGTTAAGCATGAAATATTTTTTCTTGTTTTCGTATCCAGTTGATCCAAGACTTTTTGGGGACAGTCACTCACCCCAAAACCTTGTCAAAATAGGAAGAGCAAATAAATTTATAGCTTCAAGTTTATTCCTAGATGTCAAGGCAGTTTTCATATTAGTTTGTCTTCTGAAGTATTGCTTATTGAGGTTTATTCTCATGTGTTCATGTTTTATTATCTGTCCTTCATCTGTTCCCAAATACTTATTTATTCACTCTCTTCTGCGCAAGCTCCTTTTTATGCCATTTCTGTCCCAGGCTGATATTTTCTTGGTGCTTCAGCTTTCCTTTTTTAAATGTTGATTTTGCACATGTCATTTGAGAAAGTTTTAACTATTTGTAGTTGTGCTTTCAACTCTTCATCTGATGAACTATACACTTTTAAGCCATACACAAAAGTTGATAAGTCTTTATAAAACGTTGGTATCCGGGAGCCAAATTGTAACCATAGCTTAATCTGTGAAGTAAACAGCTTAATGGGTTAAAGCAAGACAAAACAGCAGCAGTTAAAAAGAGTCTGTGTGGAATATCCTCCCTTGATTTTTTTTTCCCTGGGATAATTTGCCCTTTAATTACAAAAATAGATCAAACGTAGAAACTCTCAACTGTTTATTTAAAACAAAAAGGAATGCAAAGCTTTTGGGCTTTGCCCTTCTTCAGTGCTACTGTTACCTGGAAAGGAAGGCATAAACCTATAAGAAACTCCAATGGCAACGACTGAGCATTTTAGCTTGTTTGGAGTTTGGGGTGATGCCTTGAGGCTTGCGTGTACTTAAGATGACTGCATATGCGAGCACATACCTGGAGCTTCATAAAAGTGGCAACAGTTAAAATCTTAAGCTAAGTGCCAAATATGTGACACTTATGAATGACTTTTTTTTGTTAATATTGAACCCCAGCTAGTTAATGAAATAAATAAAATTGAAAATTAACGTATTAATATGTCTGTATATGAAAATTTGGCACATACTTATCAGCAATTGGTGGAGAGATTGGCAGTCTTTGACAATAAATTGGAGACTGTAAAAAAAACTATTAAGAAATATCAATGACTTTAGGGTGGACCAGAATTTTTCATGGCCAAGGAATGATAAAGATAAAATTAATACATCTTGATGTATTCCAAAGAGAGCTATGGATGAGTCGGACACCTTCTTGGATGAGATGTCCTCTGGGGCCAATCAGCACTCAACAAATGAAGCAACAGCAAATAAAAACGTTATCTGCAGCTTTGCAAAAACCTATGCAGAATACCCTTCTGGGTACTACTGGTGAGAAGGAGGGATCAAACCAACCAACAGCGAAAAGTAACTAATTCATCCAGTGACTTTTCTGGATCTGTAGCTGTACAAGGATTGGATGAAGCCTCGGTCTCACAACTTGCAGCTTCTCACAATAGCGAGGTTTTTTTCAAGTCTCTAAAGTCTGTTATGCTGGTTTTACCAGAAAAAGTGGATGCACAGCCCAGAGCTCACTCAAGAGGGAGATCTCAACAGCGAGTGGGCATGAATGCAGTGAAACGCAAAAACGACAGTCTGCAAGTTCAAAGAAAGGTACATCGGTAAAAATGAACAGTGTAAATATTAATAATGTTGTAAACCTTTCAGATTGTGTTAAGAGCAGCAGATATTAAATTACTGAACAAGGGGTTGCAATTTATACCTAGTGGCATAGATTCTGTAACTGATTTAAAGATGTTCACTAGGAATCTTAATTTAAAGCTTACTTTTAAAGACTCTTGTGCTTTTGGCAAAGGAATTTGTAGAAAATCTAGTACTTTTATTCCGAAAAGTTGTCCAGTCATAACAGCATTTCATGATGTATGTGAACAAGAACTTAGAGCATTGTATGATATAAAAGAAAAGAGAAAAGTTTATAATTTGGCTTATGATGAATATGAGCCATTACAATGCTTACAGAATAATCCTGAAATAGTTATGAAAGAAGTTGACAAAGGCGGTGCTATAGTCATTTTGAATAGGAGTGACTATGTGAATGAATTTTTATCAGATGAAAGTACTTCTAAAAAAAATTGATTTTATGGCTATTACGTCACAGAACCATTATCAATTCAATTTATATACAGTCAATTTTAAGTAACTATCTTGTATGTTCTCATAATTACATTAAATACTCAGGAGACTTTTTAATCTAAAGTTTACAATTGGTATAGTAAAAGCACAGTTCATGATTTTTTACTAGTCACACTTGATATTGATTCCTTTTTTACTGTAATTCCGAATGATTATGGCTTAAATGCTATACGTGATTTTCTTTGTACTAAAACTGATATGTTGGGAAGAAATATTGAGAATGTCAAGTAATTGAGATAATACCTACGAATAATATATTTATTTTTAATGAACAACCATACTTACAGGTTTCAGGTGTGGCCATGAGTACTCCTATGACCAACACATATGCGAACTTGGTCTTAAGTCAGTGGGAAGAAGAATTTGTATTTAGTAAAAGAAATGCCATGAATATGAATGTTTTATTTTATAAGCATTTCTTAGATGACAGCTTCCTAATATGGAAAGGAAAAGAAGAAAATTTAAAGGAACCACTGAGTTTTTAAAATTTAAAGTGAAATGCTGTGTTGAACAAATCACTTTATCTAGATATTCAATTAAGTAAAAATATGGGGGTCATAAATGCCACTGTCCATAAAAAACAGGTGCATGCCAGTAGATATACCCAAAGGAGAAGCATGCATGCATCCCATATTTGTAAAGGAATAGTCAAAAGGCAGTTTACGAGAGTCCGTAGATTAAATACTGACAATAAAAAATATGAAGACCAAATGGCTAATGAATTTGAAGAACCGGAGTATAATAGTATAGCAATAAAAGAAATTATGAACAATGTGATTAATGATAGGCTGGGATGAGACCATTCTTTAGTGGGACAACAGGTGAGAGCAATGTAAATGTAAATATAGATATGTAACTGCATTTAATAGGAGAACCAGTGAGGTTAAGAAAGTAATACAAAAAATTGGAAAATATTAACAGCTATACCCGAGTTGAATTTATTGATAGATCATGAACCTAGCTTTGCTTATAAAAACTGTAAAAACCTAAAGAGGGAATTATATTACAACGATCTGAAAGTAGATAAAGATAATATTAGTAATAGAATTGGGACATTTTGCTGCCATAACTGCAGTTGCTTTGAAGATCTTATAAGTTGCACCACATTCATGCACCCAGTAACAGAGAAGACATTCATTTTATTCTTATGCTACATGTGGTTTATTTGTCCAACTGTACAAACTGTTCATGCTTCTATTTTGGGAAATGCAGTGATAAATATAAGGAGCGTATAGTGGAACATAAGTCAAATATACGAGGGGGTGTTCGGACGAATGCACTAGCAAAACATGTCTTGGATAATGACTGCACACATGAATTTAAGTTTAGAGCAATTGATGTGGTGTTGTGGAGTGTTAGAGGGGGAGATACGAACAATATTTTAGAAAATATTGAGTATAATTGGATTTTGAGACTTAAAGCTGATGCTTTTCCAGGACTGAATAGTGCAATCATTCTGAAACCTGTTTAAACTAAGTAACAAATGTATTTGCACTAGTAATTGTGTTTTTATTAGAATTTAAAATTTCATTGGGTGGCTGTGTCATGTGGTTATTTAATTTGTTATAAAATGTGTGATAGTCAAATGTATGTTAGCACTGAAGAAGGGTAAAGCCCGAAAGCTTTCACTCCTTTTTGTTTTAAATAAACAGTTGAGTGTTTGTACGTTTGGTTTATTTTTGTAGTTATTAGTTTTTATCCAACTTAGTTCACTGTAGTTTTCTTTTATCTGGTATAATTTGCCCTTTGCTGTGGCTCACCTACAAAGTGGCTTGCCACTGTTTCATGGACACTGTAATGTAATTAATCAGTGTAGAGTATATCTTGTACATCTGTAAGCATTTTTTATCCATGAATGTGGATGGCTGTCAGATGCTTTTTTGTAATGTATCCTTGCCATACTTATTACAACTCTGTATTTAGCAGCAAAAGATTCCTCCCCTTTTTACAACTCTCTATTTAGCAGCAAATCATCCTTTGTTCAATACGACTTCCTTTTTACTCTTTTGTTCTGTTGCCATAATTGATTTTTTTTCTTAATGACTGTAAACTTTGCATCAATTCTAGTATATAATTTGTGTATTGTCAGAAGACAAGTTATTGGTCTGTAGAAGATGGCTTGCAGGTTCACTCTTAATGGAGGAGCATCATTTGTCCTATTTTTAACTAGGTTGTTGTCTGTTTGTTTGGGATGCACATAGAAGTAAATCTTATTCAAGGCTAAATCTTTCTGTAAAGATGTTAATATGTTTAGCCAGAAGTTAGGTACTGTGTCTGGGCCTGGGGTTTTCCATTTAGGAGTTTTTCTTAATTCTTAATTCTGCCTCCATGTCTGTGGCCGTTACTTCATCCTATTTCATATCCTTTACATTAGAGCTCTTTATTGTTTCATTTATTTCTTCTCTCCATTCAGTATTTTTGTTATGTTTAACAGGCTCTTCATAATTATTTCTCCAAACTGTGCCTATTTCTTCTTTATTGATAGTGTTTCTATTCTTTTAACTTTTGTTTCCCATTTCTCAGTAAAGTCTTTTTGGTTCATCAATGAATTTCTTATTTTGTACTCTTCTTTTGTATTTATTTGTATACCTTCTTAGTTTTTCCTGCCTGTGCTGATATTTTTAGTTTATTTGCTAAATTCTGATCGGTTTTGAAACTACGTGTTGCTTTTACCATGTCTGTCTAAGTAGTTTTAATAATCTCCTCCCTTTTATATATACTTCTAACAGTGACACTTCTCTTAATTGCTTTATAGTTTTCTCTGTTTGATGCTTCCATCAATGTATTTTACTTGTTTTGTTCCTTTCCTTTGTTACTCTCTGTTTTTGTGGTAATACTTATATATTTATTAATTTAACTGTGCGGTAATATACGCTGTTTGTTTTCTATATCACATGATATTCTCTTAATAGTCCTTATTAGGTGTTCATATGTTTACCAGTCTTCTAACATTTTGGACTTTATTTATTTTCTATAATCAGTTTTTTTTATCTGTTTTAATGCATCTGTTCATCTGTTAAATCAAGCAGGTCTTTCCTTAGATTATTTTCTTCTGGATTGAGAGCATCTTCTTTGCTCTCCGTTTCCTGGTAGTATTATACAGAAAGTTCGGGAGCAACTTGCTATGACCTATCCTCTTTAGATGCACCTTGCTTCATCTGCTTCTCCTTCATATGGGAACCCATTTGCCCATCACTCCTCAACATTACTGACATCAAAGGTTCATAGGTTCGTACTTGTATACTAGGCAAACAACCACCAGGGCCTTTATAAGTGTAGCTGTGCAATCCAACCCAGTTGTGTCCCTCTGTATCATGGGCATTTATTAGGAATGGGTTTTAGGAAGTTTCTAGATGTTATAGGGGGGTATGTTGGTTCAGACATTACTGTCTGCCTCTGTTTACCAGAGACATAAGGGGCCAGACCCAGGGTGAATTTCCAATTTCCTGTCCATTGGTCAAGGTTACACTTAAATAGGGTTAGGGATGGAGTCAGCATCACATGGATAGGGAGCCTGTTCCAGAGCATGGGAATCCTCTGAGATGCACGTCTGTCTCTTTAACATGTCTTATTTATGTCACAAGCAAAATTTAAGTTCTTGGATGTAGAAATTCTGATGCTGTTCATTTTGCAGATGAGCAAAAGATCAATCTGAGCTGGATCTGAGGATGTCTTGTATGCCGGGCATAGAATGCCTCTCAGTAACCTTTAGGAGAGAGTGTGTAGAGATCAGGCTTTAAGGCAGTCTGTGTATCACAATGTGTTTATACCATGGATTCTTCTGGTAAGGAACCTTTGTGGATGTTCCAGCTGTTGTATATGTTTGGTTAAGTGCATGCCAAAGAGGACTTTATACTCAGTGATAGGTCTGATAAGAGCTAGCACTATGACTTCCTTGGATCTGGATGCCATGCCATATTAGTCAAAGGCCAGATTGCTGTCTGTGTATGTTCACAGATCCCTGACTACCGGGTCTACATGGAGTAATTAGTGTAGGTGGCAATTTTCCCAAAAGGCACTTTACTGCATTTCTTGGCACTGAGGTTGTATGTGAATTTGGCAACAGTCATTTGTCTGTGTTAGACCCTCTTGTAAGATATTTGTGTCATGGTGGGAGTCTGTGAAAGCTCACAATTTGCAGTCATCTGCAGATTTAGTCAGACAAAGGTACTGGACATTTAGCCTTTACCTCCAAGACGTAGATGCCAAATAGAGACTTGAGGTTTCCTGCTGGTGACGGATCTCTTTGTGAAGGTGGTATCACCACTCCAGACTTCCTGGGTCTTGTCTGTGAGCCAGCTGGTGAACCAGCAAGTTATGTAAAGGCTTATGCCCAGTGTGGTGAGTTTTCTGATGAAGTTGACAGTATTAAAAAGTGGACGAAAGCGCTAAAATTTATTGTCCGAGTGTGGCTTTTTGGATTGTGGTTCATCGCTGGGTGTTTAAGGTTTCTCATTGGTACTTTTCAAGTTTCATCCAGTATAGTGAGTTTGTCAACTATACCCGAGTGAGGTATTGCATTGAATGCCTTAGCCAGGTCCAGGTAGGTGGTATGCAATGTTTTCTCCTCATCCATTGCCTTGGTGACCTTTTCAAAGAAGTCCACCAGGTTTAATAGGCCTGCTCTTCCCTTGAGAAAGTCAAACTGAGTTGGATCCAGTGTCTGAAGGATGCCTATCTCTTTGTTGATCATTTCCATGATAATTTGTTCCATGGCTTTGCATAGTGGACTGGTTAAACTAACAGATCTGTAGTTTCTAGGGTTGATTGGTGGTTCCACCTTGTGAAGTGGGATAACAGTTACAGTCCTCCATTCTCATGATACAAAGCCTGTTTTTAGGCTATAGTTGAAAAGTAACTCAAGTAGTCCTGAAAGGTCATGTTTCAACCTTTTTAGGAGGCAACCGGGTATATTGTTGGTGCCTATTAAAGCTGTATTTTTGGCCTTAGCAAGCAGTGACAGGACCTGCTCCTTGTTGATAGTTGTGGGGAGGGGGGAGCTTTGCTAGTAGGTAGGTAGTTCATGGAGGAAAATGGGGGAGTGAGGGGTGAATTTCAAGCTGAATTTTCAACCAGGAAATTCTCATTGTCACTTTGCTCAGTGCTGCCTTTGAGGTTTTGGACATAGCTGTAGAAGGTCTTGTGGTTGTCTTTAGACTGTGATGTTATCTCGATTCTGTACTTGGCCTTGTTAGACTTAATTAGCTCTCTTAGTTTGTTCAGTTTAATTAGAGAGCACCTATCATTATGGGAGTTATTCTTCCTGATTTTAGCCGTGACTTTTTGAGTACCAAGTATTATATGTTTGAACCTGTGGTGGTTGTTTGCACTGTCTGGTCAAGGGTATTTGTGTTAATAAAATCCAGAAATTGTTGTGCATGTGAGTATGAGCCAATGTACATTTACAGGTCTATATTATATAGTCGAAGTTTCAAAACTGCTAACTCATATGAGCGAAGTTCGAAACATCGACTATATAGTAAAATAAATAAAAACTTACCTTTCCCCTGCACCGCCACACCCCCCCCCTACTTAAATATACCAACTCCGAGAACGCACTTCAGTGCAGAAAGGGAAAATTTCCCATTCTGCGTGTGAAAAGACATTGACTTTCACCTTCAACCTTTCCGACGTTCGATCATATGATGTCAACCATCTGTGATTCAAACATCGGAACGGTCGCTCATCTAATATAGACCCACATTTACCAGTCTATAGAGGGGTATTTAAAATCTCCTATGAATAGGGTATTCCGTTTAATGGCGAGTGTCTCCAGTAAGTCTACGTATGAGCTAAGGGATTCTAGGGACATAGAGGGTGATCTATAACTTGCTAAGATATGATATGGGACATTGTCTATGCTTTTTTGCAAGTGGATAAATTCCAGGGTATCATCCTGTTTAACCAACATAGAGTTATGCTTGATGTTCTTCATGTTTCACTGTTGTAGTCATTACATTTGGGTTATCTGGTTGCAGGTAGCCCTCAGTCAGCCTGATTAACAAAGTCTTGGGTCCTGCGTCGGTTGCTGTCACTTCTTCTTTGACGTCAGGTCGTCAGGGCTATAAAACATGCAGCCGACACCATTACATCAGTCTTTCTTGCTGTGCGGTGCCTGAAGCAGAAGCAGAAGCAGTTCGCAAGTGCCGGTCGGCTGACTCCTGAAATTTTCATTTTCGAGTTTCAGAACCTATGTCTTAAACTAAAGCTAAGTACCCCGTTGGGGAAAATTTTCTTGCTCCTTACCGATGTCAGTAAACGTTAATAATTGCATTACTTGTGGAAAGCAACTACCTCATAAAGATTTTCATTCGTACCGTATTCCTTGCCTAGGCCCTGACCACGACGTACCTTGCTGTCGGTTTTGTGCTTTATTTAATCAGCGCACTATCCATCATCGGTATATTTTCGCCTCTAAATATTTCGGTTCTCGGTTTAATTATCCAGAAATGTCATCGGTTAGCCATCTGACTACTGGGATTCCGAAAAAAAAATCCAAAGATAAAGACAGAGACAGACCTCCGAGGTCCAAAACTGCTGACAATGCTTCTCCTAAGCTGGTCGCCAGTTCGCCGGTACTCAGTGAGGCGCTTTCGCAGCCCCTGATACCCGCTACTTCTGATTTGCAGGCCTCTACTGAGACCCATTCGGAGTCCGGTATGCCGCAAGATGCTTCAACTATGGAACCCACAGATGTCTCTAGCTTGGATGGGTCCGGAGCTGCTGTGCAGGCACTGGCTTCTGAGGGTACATTCAGGCCTATTGACTTGCATATTAAACTGATGCCTCCTTCTTTACTTAGGCCTAAATCTCGATCCAGGTCTAAAAAACTGACACCCAGGCTACATGCTCAGGCCTCTAGGCCTAAAAAACAAATAAGAATGGCTGAAGATCTAATAACTCTAATCAGGGGTAGCCAACCCCCCCCCCCCTTCTAAGAGGCCTAGGACTGAAGTTGATTATGAATCTTCTGATCAGGATTCTGTTTTTTCTGACTCTTCTGATGATCTGGATTTGCCCTTACCTACTTATGAGGATTCTGATGCAGAGGACTCTTTTCTTTTGGGGAAACCTTACATACTCTAAGGGAGCATTTCCACTGGGAAAGCCAGGATTTTTCTCATTCAGAAAAGAGGCTTAGGGATTTCCTTCTCCTACCTCAGCATAGGCCTTTAGCTATTCCTCCTGTACTAGACATTGTTGATGATGCTTTCTCGGAAACTAGTTTGGCCCCTGATTCCTTGCCTCCTGCTCCTAGAAAACCTGACAAGATACTACAGGGTCCATGAGTCCCACAAGTTCCTTTTCAAAAATCCTATTGCAGATTCAGAGACTATTTCACAGTGGCCCAAGGGCATTAAGGCTTCTACTGTTAAAAATCCTACCCCTTCTGATAGAGACTCCAGGGTGCTGGATAGATGAGGTAAGAAGGTTTACACTTCTGCAGCCTTGGCCATTAGGGCTTTAAACTGCCAGTTTCGTATGTTACAGTATCAGCAACTTGTTATTGGACTGCTTAAACAGAAAATTATGTTGATTCCGGACTGTGTGGAAAACGAAGAATTACAGGATTTAATGCATTCTGCCAAACAAGTTGGAAAACATACTTTGCAGTGTGGTTTTGATTCATTAGAGGCCTCTTGCAGGGCTGCTGTAACTGGGTCTATAATCAGAAGGCATGCTTGGCTTAAGGAGCAATCTTTGCCTGATCATGTTTAAGCTAAATTGTTGAATCCTCCTTTAAATCAGGACCCGCCTGTTTGGCAATAAGGCTGAGGAAGTTCTTAAAAAGATGGAAGATGAAGCTAAATCTATGCAAACTGTTAAAGATTTTTTATAAGTTCAGCCTCCTAGATTTAGTAGGCACTGGCCCTCTAAGAACTAGTCCTTTCCAGCCCCTTCCAGGTCTTCTCAAGCCAAATCCAGACACAGCAAAAACCCCAGGTTTCAGTCCCAGGGGACTCACAGAACTAAGCAGTGGGGGGCCTCCACTTCCAAGTCTGGGAATAATAAGACTCCCCCTTATGGTAAACTGTCTCAATGACTTCCTTTTAAAATTTCCAAGCACTTATCAACTGACTGCCCCTTCGGGGGGAAAGATTGCTCTTCATGCAAAGAACTGGGAACTCATTACCCAGGACAAATGGGTTTTAAATATAGTGTCCCAGGGATACAGATTTCATTTCCACACATTGCCAACACAAAGTGGGTGGCCGGATCTACCCCCAAATCAGTGGGCAGAGGCCCAAAAACAAGTACTTTCTCTCTTAAGCATGGGGGCTATTCAACTGGTACCAGAAGAGGAAAAGGGACAAGGTTTCTACTCGAGACTTTTCCTGGTACCCAGAAAGACAATTCATGGCGTCCTATCCTGGACCTGTCTACTCTAAACACCTTTTTGGAGATTCTAAAATTCAAGATGCTGACTCTTCACCAATTACTTCCTATACTAGGCAAAGATACCTGGTTGGCAACACTAGATTTAAAAGAAGCATACCTGCACATCCCAATCAGGGAATCTTGCAGAAGTTACCTACGCTTCAAAGCAGGCTACACACACTGTCAGTTCTCTGCACTGCCCTTTGGCTTATCTACTGCACCCAGGGTATTCACAAAGTGCCTAGCTCCAGTTATTGCATTTTGCAGGCAAAGCAGTATTCAAATATACCCATACCTGGACGATTGTCTAATTCAGGCAGAAAACCAGGACATACTTTTGAGTCATCTGGCCTTAGTCAAAAGGGTTCTAACTTGTCTGGGGTACACCATAAACTAAAAGAAATCACACCTGGTACGCTGTCAACAAATTATATTCCTGGGAGCAAGCTTGAATACAACTTCCCAGATGGCTTACCTCACGTCAGAAAAGCAAATTCATTTGACAACCTACTTCAAACAAGTGGCCACAAAAACCCTGCTATCTGCAAGACAAATACTGCAAGCCTTGGGCTTCATGGCTTCCTGCATTCTTCTAATTCCATATGCAAGACTGCATATGAGGAGACTACAGTGGTATCTAAAAAGCATATGGTGTCAGCATTCTCAAGACCTAGAAACAATGATTCCTATCATAATTTGCCTATGCCTAGAGTTCCTTTGGTGGGCAGAGGCCTGCCAACAAAACAAGGGACTACCTTTCACACCACCCCCTGCCGCCCAAACCCTAACAACAGATGCATCAGACTATGCATGGGGGGACTCACCTGGCAGGGAAGTGCATTCAGGGCAAATGGAACCCAAGTCAAATGCACCTGCATATCAATCAAAAAGAAATGTTAGCTGTACAGAATGCTCTGACAGCCTTCAAGGACCACATTCTTCCAGGACAACTAATGGTAAAGAAGGACAACACCACTGTTATGTGGTACATAAATAAACAGGGGGTACACATTCTCACCCCCTCTGCAGACTAGCCATGGCATTGTGGAACACAGCCTTGAGCTACCAAGTGCACCTACAGGCTCAATTCCTGCCAGGAAAATTAAATACACTGGCAGATGGAGTAAGCAGAAACCTCATGGACCCACACGAGTGGAAACTGGAACCAAAGATTTTCAACATGTTGACAAGCAAATGGGGAGCCCAGATATAGACCTGTTTGCCTCTCCCCAGAACTACCAATTGGACAGATTTTGCACAAGGACTCCCCACAAACAAGCCTGGAAAGTGGATGGTCTGTCCTTCAGCTGGAAAAACCTAGCAGTCTGTCCCTTCCCCCCTCTGCTCTCCAAAGTACTACTAAAAATCAAACAGGACAAACCAAGGGTGGTTTTGATTGCTCCAGACTGGCCGCTCCAATGCTGGTACCCCCTCCTGTGCAGTGTGTCACGATTATCTCCATGCACCTGCCTCAGACTCCTTCCCTGCTGTTTCAGCAGGCGAAACAGATTCTGCACCCTCAGCTTCCAACATTGAACCTTGCAGCCTGGCTAATTACTTAATCTCTCCTTTACCATCCCTCAGCAAACCTGTGATGGATATCATTTTAGAGGCAAGGAGGCCTAGTACTAGAAAATCTTATGCTGAAAAATGGAAGAGATTCTGTGCCTGGAACTAATCTCAAGGCATAAGCACAGCAGCACCCAATTTACCTCAGATTTTACAATACTTAATTGAGATGCTTCACAAGGGGCCTGTCTTTTTCCTTCATTAAAATCCACGCCTCAGCCATTTCATCTCATTATAACACAGAACTTCTCCTCTTCTCTCATCCACTGCTCAAGCAGTTCCTTAGAGGGGCCAGAAATTTGAGACCCCCCAGGAGAGCAACAACCCCAGCCTGGGACCTTAACTTTGCCGTGGAGAAACTCACTCTACCTCCTTTCGAGCCAGCTGCTACTGCAGACATAAAATTTCTGTCTTGGAAAACAGCTTTCCTATTAGCAATCACTTCAGCTAGAAGGGTATCTGAATTACAGGCCCTTATGGCAGTGGAGCCTTTCATCATCTTTCATGCGGACAGGGTGTCCCTCAGAACCAGTCCATCCTTCATGCCCAAGGTGGTATCCAGTGTGGCTCTTAATCAGTCCATTCATTTGCCAACCTTCTTTCCCAATCCACAGAATAAAGGGGAATGGATACTGCATTCCTTAGATGTGCACAGACAACGTAGATTCTACTTGGACAGGACTAAATGTCAAAGGAAATCTGAACAACTGCTGGTGGCATTTGCTGCATGGGCAGAGGGTAAGGCTATTTCAAAGCAACCCATTTCTAAATGGATAAGCCATTGCATTCATTTCTGCTAGAAGCACCATGGAAAACCTATCCCCCAGGGGGTCAGACCTCACTCCACCAGGGCTGCATCTACCTCTACACCCTTTCTCAGAGGTGTCCCTACCAGGGACATCCTAGAAGTTGCTACCTGAAGTTTTGTAAATACTTTCACCAAGCATTATCATTTGCCAATTTTCTCTAACTCCAGAGCTGGCTTTGCCACTGCAGTCTTGCAGGTCCTTATAGTGGGCCCTAATGCTATCTAAATTCCTCTTCCCCAACCATAGCTTTGAGAATCTACCCAAATGTAATGACTGCGACAGTGAAACACGAAGAACATAGTACAGTTGTGTACACTTACCATAAATGTAGATGTTCAAGTGTATTCACTGTTGCAGTCCTGGTTCCCCTCCCTCCAGCTCCCTAACTTCTTTTGGCTATACCTCTACTTTCCTTTCCTTTACTATGCTTAAAAGCCTTTTTGGTGTATTTGCTTTTTTGTTGGAGGTATATCTTTGTGCTTTTATGTTTAATTGCTTCCCATTAGGGGGGCACCTGACATCTGGGGCAAGAAAAACTGATGTAATGGCGTCGGCTGCATGTTTTATACCCCTGACGTTATGGAAGAAGGGACAGCAACCAAGACTTTGTTAATCAGGCTGACTGAGGGCTGCCTGCAAGCAGATAACCCAAATGTAATGACTGCAACAGTGAATACACTCTAACATCTACATTTATGGTAAGTGTACACAACTGTACTTTGCTAATATAGTTTGAGACTTGCTCCTCTTTGTATAGCAGATGGTCGAAATATGTGGAAAGCTCTGAAACCTTGCACTGCTGGTGTACTTTCTACAGATTTAAACAATGATTCGGTAGCAGCCCAGATGTCTATATTCTCCAAAGTGAGAAGAGCTTGTAGGGTGTGATGTTTTTTGTTCGGTCTCCTAGCATTAAGCAGTAACACCTTTAGGTTTCTTTGTGTTTTATTTGCTATGTCAGTAGGTTTGTCAATTCAGCATTGCCTAAAAAAGGCTGTAAGAGGGTGAATAAAGTTTTATCCAATATTCAGAAGCCTAGGGCAGACAGTTGCAGGTTATCCTTTGCAAAGCAACTTGGTCTGTTAATCATGACCTTCCATGCTGGCAAATATTAAATCTCCCTAGAAAGACACCAGAAACTTAACCAGTTATTGAAGTCAATTATCTTTTGTTCGTACTGTGACATCATCCTTGGTGAAGGTAGAATACTGCTCAACACAAGGCACATACCTGCCTCAGACACACACTCAGAGAAAAACAACATCTCTTTTCATATAGTCCAGGGAAGTACTTCTGAGGTCGTTAACACCCACGTGGACTATGATTAAACCACCTGTGGTGTAGTGACTTGAATGCATGCGTAACTTGGCAGATCCTGGCTCCAGATAAGCAACTAATTGTTATCTTCTCCTTGTTTAGTCTGGTGAAGTGGGCATCTGTGTGCCTTACAATGGAGTCCCCTGTTGCCTTATGGGCTTTATTCTTGGGGCTCCACTGTATGTAGGACTACGATTGCCTTTTTAAGGATTAAATGGCTGATTGTGAACAGGAGACAAATTGTTACATTGTCTCGGGATGCCCATCTCTATCAGGTTGGCTACGGAGAGATTTGGAAACTGCATATCCATGTTATCCAGACCTGTATTTGGGTAGAATGGGTTATACAGAGGACAGCTTGGGTGGTCTGTAGGGTTTGGCACTAAGCTAGGTTACATTTGCTAAGATTCGATATTTGTGCTGTTTAATGTGCAAACTAGCTGTTCTAAGATTGTCTCTGCACAAAGGCTTTGTTTTAGCCACAGTGAGGGACAGGTTTCAGTTCTAAGGGAAGTTTTAGCAGGAAAGAGATGCCACTGTTTCCTGCAGCTTCCCCTTGTTGTGCAACTTCAACAAGACTTTCATACCATTCTCCTACAGAAGGTACCAGAGCATCAGCATGCAGCAAATCTTCAAATGCTTCACGCATCACCTACTGCTCCTTAACCTGGGAAATCATTGTTCCATCATGACACAATATTATTTGTGCTGGATTCACCACACTAAATCCTTCATTTTGCAGATAATCCATAACTTCAGTTTCTGTTTAAGTTCTACCGGACTAATCCTCTTTTCTACATTCCCCTTTGTTTTATTTATTTTTTTTGTTTGTGAAATTTTCCATATCTGGGTGCCTTTGCTTGTATTTCTTTTCAAATATCATTGGAGCTGCATTTTTTGTATTTGTTAATTTGGCTTTCTCCATTGCGTATATTTGTCACCGTATCAGATGTCTTTTGCTTTCCCATGTCCATGTTTCTTTTTCATACTTTTCAAAACCTTTGGGTTTTCTCTTTACACTTATTTCCTCTGTCTCTTCTTTTTCCGGATGGCCCAATGTTTCTTTGTCTATGTAATATTTTTTTGTTGATCCTTTCTATTAAATGGCATAAAGTTTTATTTGTAGCTTTTGACAGTTTTTTTTGTGTTAGTATTTTCTTTCCTTTAATTTCTCTTCTAATTTTTCTGAATATTCTCTATCTGGAAATTCTGGGTTTCTTGTGTATTAGTAACAATATATAATTTCTTCCTTATGTTCAGTAGTCCACATTGTTAATCTCAGCTTCTTTTTTTAGCCTGTCAGTTTTTGTGTTTTTTGTTGACTCCTCCCGAGCCTGGCCTTAACCTTGTGGTAGGAATGTTTCCACATCCTAGAGATTCTACACTGCCTTTTTTTCTAGTCCTGGCACAATTGTGTACACCAGGATTGGGCAGTTTTTTTTTTATCCTGGGACCTGTGCTCCAAGTCATCTTTTTTTATTTTTTAAATTACCTTTCTCCATGATATGTAAGATGCAGTCGATGTATCAGTGCTGTCTTGGTGATATTTTGTAAAAACTGGGTCCAGCACATCAAGGTGTTCACCAAGACTTGAGGATGAATTCAGTTCCAGCAATACTACTCTTCTTTTCTTGCTGACTTCATTTCTCTCTATTCGGAGTCCATTCTCCCAGCAGTGCAGTAGCTTGGAAGATACTCTGGAGGTGGACAAGACCCTCTGTGATCTGTATGTTTCACCACTCAACACCATATGTGACACATTCTTTTTCCATTGTTCCCTAAGAGGAATGGCCCCAAGTAAAAACATTCTCCCATGTTTGGCATCCAGGTCTCCTTTAGCAATTTCCCCAATTTCATCCTTTAACGAGATTCAGATTCTTCCAGAAAGCCAAAATGTGTGGTAATGAGGACATTAATAAAGGTAAGGCACATACAGGTGTGGGAATGAGGACATTAATAAAGGTAAGGCACATACAGGTGTGGGAATGAGGACATTAATATAAAGGTAAGGCACATACAGGTGTGGGAATGAGGACATTAATATAAAGGTAAGGCACATACAGGTGTGGGAATGAGGATATTAATATAAAGGTAAGGCACATACAGGTGTGGGAATGAGGACATTAATATAAAGGTAAGGCACATACAGGTGTGGGAATGAGGACATTAATATAAAGGTAAGGCACATACAGGTGTCGGAATGAGGACATTAATATAAAGGTAAGGCACATAAAGGTGTCGGAATGAGGACATTAATATAAAGGTAAGGCACATACAGGTGTCGGAATGAGGACATTAATATAAAGGTAAGGCGCATTCAGATTTGGGAATGAAGGAATTTCTTGCTACAGACTGCTTTGCAATGTTAAATATAATTTATCAAGTTTCCAGTTTGTCTCAGTTTAAATGATTACAAAAAAGTTGCATTAGGAGAGTCCAGGCCAGTCACAATTTTAGAAGTAACCAGCAACTAATGTATCCACTGTAGATTTAGTCAAAATGATTTGTGCCCTCCTCCGATTCCATTTTAAACAAATGTGCCCCAAATCCATAATAAATCTACTGAAAAAAGTAGGTGAAAGATCAGGATCTAAATAGGCTTGCCTGTATTAACCCCTTCTGAAATACAGGTTCTACTCAGAGGTAAACAGTTTTTCAACCTTTCCCTCCATACCAGCATCATTCCAACTCAACAGAAGCATGATCCAGTTTTACTTTTAAATTGCTATCCTTAATAATCTTGAAGATTTCTGTCCCATTTCAGTTATTTGCCATTTCACAGGGTTTTTTTTTTTTTGAAAAGTTAGTCTGTAAGCAAATTAGCGTTGCCTCACAGCAAGAGGTTCTCCTGTTCGATTCACAGCTGGAGTGCCTTCTGTGTGGAGTCTGCATGTCCTCCCTGCGGTCAAGTGGAATCCGAAAGACATGCGTGAGTGGGCGTGCCTTCGCTGAAGGTTGGGCATCGGGCTGGCAACTCGGCACTATTAAAAAAAAAAAAAAAAAAATCTACTGCCAATCATTAGCAGACCGGAGTTCCACTGTGGCGACCCCTAACCAAAAAAGTCGAAAAGACACACACATTAAGCAGTATAACCTATTAGATGTTGCAAATGCACGGATTTAAGGCAGAGTTCAGTAATATGATGTCCATCTATAGAATGGTCATTGTGATCTGTAAATACAATCTTGGATTATTCATTGGTGATGTTCTTGTGACTGTGACATATGCACTGCCAGTCATAGCATTAAATTCTTCATAAAGCAGAAATCTGCTTCAAAGAAGCATTAACAAAAATATGTAAATTTGATATCATGCTGCAGATCTCATCATTACTTTTTCAAAAAAAAAAAAACAAAAAAAAACAGGTGGTTAAAAGTTTACAGGCAGGGCTTCTTTCCACATTTCCTTTACATAAGATCGGACAAATGTATAGTCCATTGACCTTCAAACTTGCAATAAAAAAAATTTGTTATACTTTGAGTTCATAAGGCAGTATTGGTGAAAAATGGCTTTCTTTAAATTGGGACCTGCTTGTTGGAATAACCTTCACGTAGAAGATAGACAGCAACGACTCTTGCAACATTGCTGTCAAAGCTCAAGGGGGATCTAATAAAGGGGTATAAGCCCAAGGGGCATCTTTGTAAGAGTTAATCTTACTCCAGAGATCTGGGTTAAACTACACACACTTATTGTTTGCACAAAGCTAAACATTCAGTTTGCAGTGTAATACGGTGAGGATTTTGTACAACAGCCTTATTAAAGGGGTTTAGCTAACGTATTCCAAGTTTTCTTGACTGTGTTTTGCTGGTGAGCTGTATACTCACTGTATATTGAGAGTCTGTTATACTTACTACCTTATTCAGTTTCTTGACTACATTTTTTAAACATTTTTGCCTTATGCTGTACAATTTATTACACTTAATATACTCTTTTTGACTTGTGTGTTTGACTTCTTAATTTTCTCTGTTTGTTTCTACTCCACTGGCGCCCGACTGAATAATGCCATAGGGCCAATCCACCCTCCCTGTTAATGGATTTCAGAGATGAGTGATAAGCTATTCAGCTAGTAAAGAAATTATCTGGCTGATGGGAAATTGTGTATTACTCAAAGGCAGTCATATTTGTTGAGAGTTGTATTCAGTGGTATACCCAAAGATTGATTTATTGGCGTCCTTTTTAATTCACTTTTGTGATTTCCACATTTCTCCAGAGCTAGTTGTATAAGTTTGCAGATGACCGCAAATTAGATGTCATTGCAGTCAGCAAGGAAGACATGAACAGTTTTAGCTTGCCCTGACCAAACTGAGTGTATAGTTCAAGGCCAATTAAGAGTAATAGTATAACATAACTGCAAAGATGTTCATCGTGTTTCACTGCTGCAGTCATTACACTTGGGTTATCCTGCCGTCAGGCTGTCCCGCAGTCGGCCAGAGTTCCAAAGTCTTGGTCCGGCGTCTGTTGCTGTTGCTTCTTCCCTGACGTCAGTGCGCCAGGGGTATATAAGATGCAGCCAGCGGCATTTTCTTCAGTCTTTCTTGCCGTACGGTGCCCGAAGCAAAAGCAGTTCGCAAGTGCCGGTCGGCCGACTCCTGAGATTTTCAATTCGAATTACAGAACCGAAGTCTTCAGTAAAGCTAAGTACCCCATTGGGGAAACTTTTTCTTGCCTCAGACCGATGTCAGTAAAAGTTAATAATTATATTTCTTGTGGGAAGCAAATACCTCATAAGGATTTTCATTCTTACTGTATTCCATGCCTAGGCCCAGACCACTACATCACTAGTTGTCGGTTTTGTGCTAGATTTAACAAGCGCACTATTAAACGTCGGTTTGACTTTGCTTGCCATTACTTTGGCCGAAGGTTTAATTATACCATGCTGTCGGAACAACTGATGACTGGAGTACACAAAAAATGCAAAGACAAGGATAAGGACAGGCATCCGAGGCCCAAAACTAACGATGAAGCCTCTTCTAGGCCAGTCGCCAGTTCGCTGGTTCTCAGTGAGGTGCTTTCACAGCCCCTGACACCCACTGCCTCAGAGCCACAGGCTGCCTCTGACTTCCACGTGGAGATGTATAGGCCTCTGGAAACTCAAGGTGTTGGGCCTACAGAAACTAACCCTTCAGATGGGTCCAGAGCCGCTGAGCAGGCATCGGCTTCTGAGGGTGTTTTCAGACCTTCACAGCTTACCATCAAAACTACAGCCAAGTCTAAAACTCCATTAAAGACAAAGAAGCAAGTACAGCATTCACCTGAACAGGCCTCCATGCCTAAAAAACAGATGCTCAAAATGGCCGAAGACTTAATTACTCTGATCAGGGGTTCCCATCCCCCTCCTGATAAAAGGCCTAGGCAGGATGCAGACTATCATTCCTCTGACCAGGTTTCCGTTTCTTCTGATTCCTTTTCAGACCAGGGATACTCTTTACCCCCCTATGAGGACTCTGATGCTGAAGAATCAATTCCTTCAGCCTCTCCTCCTCAGGATTACTCTTTTGGGGAAACTTTACATACCATGAGGGAGCATTTCCATTGGGAGGGCCAGAATTACTCAGAATCCAAGAAAAGGCTCAGAGACTTTCTTTTATTGCCTCAGCACAGGCCCCTTGCTATTCCACCAGTGTTAGATATTGTGTATGATGTGTTCTCTGAATCCAGTTTAAATCCTGATTCTTTGCCCCCTACTCCAGTCAAGCCAGACAGGTACTACAGAGTCCCTGACTCTCACACATTTCTGTATAAAAACCCTGTTGCTGACCCAGAAACTATTTCCCAGGGTTCCAAAGTGGTAAAGGCTTCCACGGCTAAAAATCCAGTTCCCTCTGACAGGGATTCTAGAGCATTAGACAGATGGGGGAAGAAAGTTTACACTTCTGCAACTTTAGCAGTGAGAGCTTTAAATTGCCAGTTTCACATGCTTAAATACCAACAATATTTAATGTCTCTGTTAAAACAGAAAATGCTTACAAGTTCAGAACATCCTGACTATAAGGAAATGCAGGATTTATTGCATGCAGCTGAACAAGTGGGAAAACGTACTCTGCAATGTGGTTTTGATTCATTAGAGGCTTCTTGTAGAGCAGCAGTTATAGGATCTGTGATTCGAAGGCATGCTTGGTTAAAAGAACAAGGTTTACATGATCATGTTAAGGCAAAATTATTGGATGCTCCTTTACAGCAGGATATTTGATTTGGTGTTAAGGCAGAAGAGGTATTAAAGAAAATGGAGGATAAGGCAAAATCTATGCAAACAGTGAAGGATTTCTTACAGGTACAGCCACCTCGATTTAGCAAAAATTGGCCTTCAAAGAATTGGTACTTTCCAGTGTCAGACAGACCACAAAGAGGCAGATACAGATGCCCAAGAGACAGATCTCGGCCCCAAGGCTCTTACAGACCACAACAGCGGGGTGCTTCAACCCCAAAAGGAGGGGAAGACAAGTCACAACCTTATAGGAAACAGTCCCAATGACTTTCCTCTTCAAATGCCAGGCACTTACCTTTTGGCAGCTCCCTTAGGGGGAAAATAGCACTTTTTTCACAAAATTGGCATATAATCACCCAAGACAAATGGGTTCTGAATATTGTGCCTCAAGGTTACAGGTTCCACTTTCACACTCTACCAAGGCTAAAAGGAATGCCAGACCTGCCACAACATCAATGGGCAGAGGCACAAAAACAAATTACAGCCCACATGGACATGAGAGCTATTCAAAAAGTGCCACAACAGGAACACGGACAAGGATTTTACTCAAGACTTTTCCTGGTCCCCAGAAAGGACAAAGCCTGGAGACCCATACTGGACCTTTCTACTCTCAATATTTACCTGGATGTTCCAAAATTTAAAATGTCGACACTACAGCAGCTTCTTCCCATGCTGGGCAAGAAGGCTTGGCTTGTTACTTTGGACCTCAAAGAGGCATACCTGCATGTCCCTATCAGACAAATTTGCAGAAGATGCCTCGGATTCATAGCTGGTTCAATGCATTACCAATTCTCTGCACTTCCCTTTGGCTTATCTACTGTGCCCAGGGTCTTCACAAAGTGTTTGGCACCAGTAATTGCATTTTGCAAACAAAAAGGAATTCAAATATATCCATACTTGGACGACTGCCTTATTCAAGCAGAGAGCAAGGACATTCTTCTAAAGCACCTGGCGTTTGTAAAAAAAAAGGTTGCTAATTTGCCTGGGGTACACAGTAAACGAAAAGTAGTCAAAACTAGTGCCCTCACAAGAGATAATATTCCTGGGTGCCATCTTAAATACAATGGCCCAGATGGCTTATCTCATGCCAGACAAGCAAGGACAACTGACTCAGTACTTTCAATTGATGGCAACAAAAACCCAACTCCCTGCAAGAAAAAATCTGCAGGCCTTGGGATTCATGGCATCCTGCATACTACTAATACCATATGCCAGACTGCATATGAGGAAATTACAGTGGTACCTAAAAATTGTTTGGACTCAACACTGTCACAGTTTGAAGCAGTAATACCACTAATTCCCTGCCTACAACAGGAGTTTTGATGGTGGGCACAGACATGTCACCTCAACAAGGGACAGCCTTTCACTCTACCCACAGCCATGCAGACACTAACAACAGATGCTTTGGATTACACCTGGGGAGCACACGTGGCAGGAAAATGTTTTCAGGGCAAGTGGGTCGCAGACCAAATGCATCTTCACATCAATCAAAAAGATGCTAGCTGTACAAAATGCCCTAACATCTTTCAAGGACCTTCTGCATCCAGGACAACTATTATTAAAGACAGACAACACCACAGTTATATGGTACATAAACAAGCAAGGAGGCACTCATTCTTATCCTCTATGCAGACAAGCCATGACCTTGTGGAACACAACTCTAACCTATCAAGTTCATCTGCAAGCACAATTCCTGCCAGGAAAGAAAAATACTCTGGCAGACGACTTAAGCAGAAACATTATGGATCCTCACGAGTGGAAATTAAATCCACAAGTATTCAGCATGATAACACAAAAATGGGGGAGCCCAGACATAGATCTTTTTGCCTCCCCAATGAATTGTCAACTACAGAAATTCTGCACAAGGACTTACCACACACAAGCATGGAAAGTGGATGCTCTCTCGTTCAGCTTGAAAAGCCTAAAGGTTTATGCCTTCCCACCACTGCCTCTCCTTTCAAGGGTACTCCTAAAAGCCAGACAGGAAAAGCCAAAAATTATCCTGATTGCCCCAGACTGGCCACGCCAGCACTGGTACCCAATCTTAAAGAACTTAGCTCAAGGCCCACCATGGATTTTACCTCAAACTCCGCATCTTCTGATTCAACAAAACAATCAGATCCTGCATAGTCGGCTCAAAACCTTAAACCTGGCTGCATGGCAGATTCCTTAGTCAAGCAGACAACACCTCTCTCTAAAGCTGTTATGGATGTCATTTTGGAGGCCAGGAGGCCTAGCACCAGGAAATCTTATTCAGAAAAGTGGAAGGAATTCTGTGCCTGGAACCAGGCTCAAAACTTTGACCCTCTTGTCCCAAATATTCCTCAGATATTACAATACTTAACTGAGATGTTGGACAAAGGCCTATCCTTTTCATCCATTAAGATCCACGCCTCTGCCATCTCGGCTTATTACAACACAGATCCTCCTATTTTTTTCTCATCCATTGCTAAAACAGTACCTCAGAGGGGCTAAAAACATAAGACCGCCCCGGAGAGCACCAACACCAACTTGGGACCTCAATTTTGTCTTGGAAAAACTAACTTTACCTCCTTTTGAGCCAGCCAGTTCAGCAGAATTAAAATATGTGTCATGGAAAACTGCTCTGCTTCTGGCAATAACCTCAGCACGAGGAGTCTCAGAGTTACAGGCACTAATGGCGTGGAGCCTTTCATTATTTTTCACCAAGACAGGGTTTCTTTAAGAACAAACCCTTCATTTATGCCAAAGGTGGTATCCAGTGTGGCTCTTAACCAAACTATTCACTTGCCAACTTTTTATCCAAATCCCCAGAATAAAGGGGAGAGACTTCTGCATTCATTGGACATACACAGACAGTTATGTTTTTACTTGGACAAAACAAAAGCTTTCAGAAAAACTGAGCAATTGTTTGTAGCATATGCTGCAGGATCACAGGGAAAGGCTATTTCAAAGCAGACCATTTCAAAGTGGATAGGACACTGTATCCGTTTCTGCTACACACAGCATGGGAAAACTGTACCTAGTAACATTAGGCCACATTCCACCAGGGCAACAGCCACTTCAACTGCCTACCTTAGAGGAGTACCTACCAAAGATATCTTGGAAGCTGCAACTTGGAGTTCAGTGCACACCTTTACCAAGCATTATCACTTGCCTCTTTATTCTAGATCCAGAGCTGGCTTTGCCACTGCAGTGCTGCAGGGTCTCATAGCCACCCCAGATCCTCTATAGAACCAGCCACCCTACCTCAGCTTTGGGATTCAACCCAAGTGTAATGACTGCAGCAGTGAAACACGATGAACATAGTACAGTTTTGTACCTACCATAAATGTAGATTTTCGAGCTTATTCACTGCTGCAGTCCAGGTTACCCTCCCTCCATCCCCTCTTTCTTAGCTCGGACTTATCTATACCTTTCAACCGTATACTATCTATGTGGTGTATTTGCTGGTAACTGAAGGTGTTGGTTTTACCTTTATTGTATGTTTTATTAGCAATATGTATTGCCTACCTATTTGGGGGCACCTGACATCTGGGGCAAGAAAAACTGAAGAAAATGGCTTCGGCTGCATCTTCTATACCCCTGGCGCACTGACATCAGTGAAGAAGCGACAGCAACCAACGCCAGACCAAGACTTTGGAACTCTGGCCGACTGCGGGACCGCCTGACGGCAGGATAACCCAAGTGTTATGACTGCAGCAGTGAATACACTCTTAACATCTACATTTATGGTAGGTACAAAACTGTATTTTTGTCACCTCCCTCCCTAGCAGAGCACACCACTGCATTGCCTTGAAAAACTAAATTGGTTGGAGTTGCCCACTTACCTGAAGTGCATGAACACAACTAAAAGGCACCCATTCCATCCCCTAGCAATACAATAAATAATCTTCACTACAGTCAGTACTCCAGTAATGTTCCCTCACTAGAGGATTACACTCAGAAGAAAAGTGCCTGATCAATATATCAAAGTCTCAAAACACACATGGTACACACATGTGACCGCCAGACTTTGGAATAGCATCCCAAGCACTTTAAGATGAAGATAATTTAATTCAGCTTTTATTTCAGCTTTTAATAATCACCTCAAAGTCCTTCTGCTGACTGACTGCATATGTGGTTGCTGTGCACCTCCTTTACTATGAGTGAATGAATGATCAGTCTGTCATTTCTCTGATATGTTGGAAATGAGAATGTATTGCTATGTCAGTGATGTATACTGTCCTTGTATAACTTATTATTAAATATAATATGGTTTACGTAATTAATTTTTATGTACGAAAAAGCACTTTTATGTTTTTTAAGTGTAAAGTATTTTATAAATTATCATATGTACATAAAACTTTTCTCCTTGGGCCTCTGCTGAAAACTTTTTTTCCATGACTTAGAGCATCTCTGTCAACAAATACAACATAATAAATAATTAAATAAATAAATAAAAGTCAACATCCATGCACTTCAGGTCATCAGGTTGGTAAAGTTTTGTTCCCCCCTTCTCCTTGAGGAGGAGTATTTCAAATATGTACAATTCTGTAACAGTCTCATTGCTGTTTTGAGAGAGTGTTACTTTTTTTCTTACAATATAATATATATATATATATATATATATATATATATATATATATATATATATTATTGGATAACTGTGGATCTGATGTCTGTTCAGTCTTCATCAAACCTGTGGGTCTTGGTTCTAAGCTCGGACCTGACTTGGCCATCAGCAAGGTTAGGATTCCAAGCTAGAGCTCCTCCCACCCTACCCACACTACTTAGCTCCACTCAGATACCTCAGATTTTATTTGCTGCACACAGTGAAGCATTGTGGTCCTGTTAGAGCTCTTCCTGGACATTTCTAATGTGTTTAGTCAGCTGTAAGTGGTCCTTTGTCCTTTTTTCTTTTATTCTCCTACCCTTCTCCTTCTTTTCTCTTGCTGTTATGACAGAGAAAAATCTGACAAATACGCTTTGGGTTTAAAAAAATGCACTTCCTGTGGGCACAAGATTCCTGTATCTGATGCCCACAGGGAGTGTGTTTACTGTTAGGGTCCTACCCACCTTCAGGTGGCTTGTACTGTCTGCAAGGCCTTTCTTCCCTGGCCCTTACAGATAGATGAAACAAGCTTGTTCTCAGGGGTCTTATATTCCCAGAAATACAATATCGGAAATGAATAGATGTGGGACTTGTAGATATTGTAGATTTATAAATGATGGACCTTTTGTAAATGTACAGGGTTTCAGTAGGACTATCCCATGTCCAGGTAAGGTGAATTGTAACACGCAAAGTGTGGTTTATTTAGTAACGTGTACCAACTGTAATGCTTTTTACGTTGGTAAGACTATCCGAAGGTTGAAAGACCGGATAGGTGAACACCTTAGGGCTATCAAAAATCATGATTCTCATAATGCTCTATATTGACCATAGTATAGTTTGTACCAACGTCAAGAGATTTTTATTTTTTTGTTATAGATAGGGTGTTGGTAAATGAGAGGAGGTGATGTAAAATTAAAAGTGGAATTATTAGAATACAAATGGCAAGTTATGTTGAATGCAACAATGCCACCTGGATTGAATGATTTAATTTCACTATGACCCATTTTGAGACAAAGGGCATACATAGTCTAGATACTACTAAGTGTACACAACAAAAGTTAATTTAGTGAATGAATATGGTCAATTTTGTGAATATTGCATATATTATATATATATATATATATATATATATATACACACACACACACACACACACACACACACACACACACACACACTTGTGGGGAGGGTATCCATTTTGTATGTACTCTGTATTTAATTTGATATAGGCTTTATTTAGTAATGAATGAAGGGACAGTATCTTTTTAAGATGGTTGTGTGTTAAATGTGTAATTGGATGATTAATGTGTGTATAAATATGGTTTGCTGATGAGCTACCACTCACTCTGATGAAGACATGTTTCAATGGTGAAAGCGCTTAGTGTGTGGAGCAATATTAAATGCTTCAGAAGTACTCTGGTGGTCGTGGTTCCTTTATTTTATTAGTTTTATACCCAGTTGGGTTAATTTTGTTATTTTGTTGTTTTTGAGGTCTCTGAGGGTTGCTTCCCCCAGGCATCATTCCAGACCCGCCTGTGTGTTCTCATCCATCAGGCCCTTTCAGACCCTGTTGGAGAACAAAGTAGAGAGACTGATGAGGAAGTTTCTCTATATGCAGATCCAGCTGGGGGTCCTCCCGGTGCCGTTCCCTCTGGCAACTGCCTGCAGAGCTTCTCCCTGTAGGATTGTTTCTCCTTCTCCGATCCAGCCTACCATTTCGGACGTGTCGGTCCCTGGGGCCGGTCTGTTGGGCCTGATAGTCCTTACTTCCGAGTTATCCACCCAACGTCTCCTTTGAACATTTTAGAAATTCTTCGCCAGAGAGGTGGTTGGTTGATCCCAAACCTCACCCCAGATGAGTCAGTGTACTTGGAGGCCTTCAAGACCGGCCCAACTACATCCTGGGTGCCCCCCCCCCTGCAGACCCCCTCGTGGACCTGGTATCTGCAAGGGCATGGAAGGAACCAGATGCTGCAGAGCCTATCCTAAAAGAGCGGATAAGATTCTTGGTGCCCCCCAAGGATAGACCTCACTGGATGAAGGGTTCTCCAGTAGATGCCATGGTGGTTGTGGTGGCAGCCACCAAGAAAGAGCTTGTCCAGGAAAGCTCTACTGTCCGTCTCTCTAGCAGGAAGTCTAGGGGTATGGACAGATTTGGAAAAAAGGTGTATGCTTCATCCACCTTTGCCATCAGAGCATTGAATTACCTTTCCCACTTTACGAGGCTACAGAGGGACTTACTTAAGGAACTCTCTAGTTCCAGCCCCGAATCCATGACTGAGGAGGAACAAACTTCCTTTAACTTCCATATGGCCACTCTGCAGTCCATTTCCAGTGTGTCCATGAAGCTGATCTCTCGCGCAGTTGAGGGCACCTCTGTGGCATCCGGTTCCAGCATTGCCATTCGGCGTCATGCCTGGATGCAGCTGTGTAATTTTTCAGAACCTTTTAAGGCATCATTTGTCAGTGCCCCCTTTGACGGTTCCTCCCTCTTTGGAACAACTGCCTGTGACACACTGTCCTGCAGTGAGATAGATGGAAAGACCCTGTTTGCCGTCAGACTCTGCTTCTCTACCCCGCAAAGGTCCTTCTCCAGGAATCAGCGTGGGGGAAAGAAGTTGTAGTTCAAAAAAATCCCAGGGTCCTTTCCAGGACGCTCAGGGAGATTTTTCCCCAGAGGTAGAGGGGGGAATAATTGTAGTGGTAGACACTGCCCTCTGGGCAGGGGGAGTCCACTGAATCGGGGGCAGTGGGGTCCACTGAATCAGGGGGTCTCTGGATTCTCCTTTGGAGAAATCCTTGCAGCATCCCTGAAGTATTGCCCGACTGTCCCTCTCTGGAGGCAGTTGGGGAATGATGCTCCTTGCTTCTAGAAGCCTGGTTGCCCATATTCAGAGGTTACTTCATTCCCTTTTTTAAATCTCCCCAAGCCAAAACAACACATCCCCAATGTTCCACCCAATCAGAGGGAGGCAGCAACTCTGAAAATTGTAAAGTTGCTTCAAAAAAAAAAAGAGTCATCTAGGAGGTACCCTGAGACTAGAGTGGCTCAGGGATCTACTCCCAATTCTTTTTAGTTGAAAACAGGGAATCTCAGGCCCATACTGGGCCAAACTTACCTGATCAAATTGGTGAAACACACAAAGTTCAGAATGGTCACAGTTCACTCTTTCCTACCTTTTTACAGAAGGACAACCGGATGTGTTCGATAGAACTGAAGGATGCATACTATCACATTAAAATGAGCAGATGCTCCAGAAGGTACCTCTCAATCTGGCAGGGAGCCAGTCGCTTCCATTTTCGTGTGCTTCCACTTGATCTCACCACAGTTTCCAGGGTATTCAAATGCATGCCAGTGGTTGCGGCTCACCTCAGACTGCAGGTATTCCACGTCTTTCCTTACCTGGATGACTGGCTCTTATTCGCCCCTTCCAAACATCTGCTGATTCAGGCCAGGGATTTTCTCTTGCAACTGGCCCCAACCTTAGGAATCACCATAAACCTTCAAAAGTCACAATTACAACCTTTGCAGATGATAGATTTTATAGAAGCCTGCTTGGATACAAACAAAACCCTAGCCTATTTTCCACCAGACAGGATTCTCTCAGTGCGGACTGATATCGGGCAAATGCTAGCGGTGCCAGTTCCTCCAGTAAATCTTATCCTCAGGGCTCTGGGTTCCATGGATGCGACAGTAGCTTTACTATTGGCAGTTCGCTTACATATTAGAGTCCTGCAGTGGACGTTGTCAGTCCAATGGTCTCTTTTGCAGACTGTTTCAAGTGTGCAGAAATTCTTTTTTATGGTGGCTTCACAATCCAGAAGTTTCAGGGCCGACCTTTCATTCTTCCCACTCCTGTCGCCACGTTGACCGTGGATGGCTCCCACCTGGGGTGAGGGTGGGGGCATTACGTGGGACAAATCGTTGAAGGCACGTGGATTCCCAGGAGACCAATCTGCATATCAACGTCCTAAAGATGAGAGCGATGCTTTTTGTGATGCATGCTCTTCACTCCCTTCTTGTAGGGACAATTGAGATTCAGACCGACAACATGCGTGTTGTGTGGTAACCTCAACAAACAAGGTGGAAACCAAGTCCTATCCCCTTTGTCGAGGAGCAGTGAGTGTGTGGCAGTGGCCTCTCTCAAACAGCCGCTTTCTAGTTGCTATGTACATTCCGGGGGAGCACAACATTTTGGTGGACAGGCTCAGCAGGGTACTATGATGCCTCACAAGTAGTCTGTGAATCAGTCAGTGGCAGACAGGATTTTCCTCTGAGTCAAACCTGCTGCATCTGTTTTGCCACTCTCTCTTCAGCAAGTACTTTGCCCTGAAGCTGTCACAGTGACAGTCACCAAGAGATGCTCTAGTACATGCTTGACCTCCCAGTCTACTTTATGCATTTCTCCCTCTTCCTCTGATTCCCAAATTTCTTCAGAAGCCATGCAGGTTGAAGAGCAAAGTGATCCTTTTTGCCCTCTTTTGGCCTCGATAAGTTTGTTTCACTTTCCTGTGGTCTCGCCTGATTTGCCATCCATGGCACTGGAATCACACCCAGACTTTCTGTCTCCGCCCTCAGAGCAACTTCATGTAGATCTTCACAATTTGAAACTAACTGCATGGTTTCTCTAATTTTGATGATGGCTAGACATTCCAGGCTTTCTTCCCCAGTGCAAAAGATTATAATTTCCTCCCTTAAGTCTTCTACCCGGAAAATGTATAAAAGTAAGTGGAAAAGGGTTTCCATTTGGGCCCAACAGCATCACGTTGATCTGCTTACGATGTGGCAGTCTTGGATTTCCTAGCTGGTCTTTTTCATTCGGGGGCCAGTTTGTTTGTCGTTAAAGTTCAGTTAGCAGCCATATCTGATTTTCACATTGGAGAGATTGCTACATCTTTAGCTTCTTCTAGTCTTTGCAAAGCCTTTCTCAAAGGTACATTTCTTCTTCAACCTCCTATCGAACATCCTACTCCTCCATGAGATCTTGCATTGGTTCTTCAGGCTCTGATATTACCTCCCATTGAAGCTGCTGCTAAGGCAGAGTTGAAATTCCTGTCCTGGAAAACAGCCTTGTTAGTAGCTATTGTTTTGGGCAAGAGGGTTTCAGAGCTTCAAGATTTGTCTTCCAAACCCCCATGTCTTATTTTTCATAAAGACATTTACCTTCTATGCTAATCTCCCTTTCTTACCAAAAGTTACGTCAATAAACACCATTAATCAATCTATTAATCTCCCTGTGTTTTATCAGAATTTCCAAAATCAGGGTGAATATTTGTTGCATCTTTTCGATATTCATAGACAGTTGTGCTTCTACCTGAATAGGACAAAAACATTCAGGAAATCTAATCAGTTTGTTGCGTTCTCAGATTCCAAAAAAGGCAAAGCTGTTGTTAATGCTACTATTGCTCATTGGTTAAGAGATTGTATTACTCGTGTATTCGTTGAACAGTGTTCCTTTACCTAAACCAGTCAGAGCTCATTCCACGAGATCCATAGCCAGATCTCAGGGATTCTAGTGTAGAGTTTCTTTAGAAGATATTTATGCAGCTGCTTCATGGGCAAACTCTTGCACCTTTATTTTGCATTACAAACTTGATGTCTTATCCAGAAAAAGGCCTGCTTTTGGTTCTGCAGTGCTCCGGAATATCCTTCCATGAGGCTGCTCAGATCTGTGTAGCTGGGGACTCTGTCCCGCAGGTTTGATGAAGACTGAACAGTTATGTGCTCACCATAACGTTCCATCTTTATTGTCTGCTTCAATCTTTATCAACCTTCCAACCCTCCTTCCCCCTTTCTTATCTCTGAAGGATGTATTATTCTGAGAACCGTTGTTCCTGTTTTGAGCTCCTGAGCATTCTTTTAATCTATATTCTTTGTTTTAAAAAATCTATTTCTCTCTTCTGAGAATATTGGCAGCAAACTCGTTCTGCGGTATCTAAGAGGAGCTAAGCAGTATGGGTAAGGTGGGAGGACTCTAGCTTGGCATCCTAAGCTTGCTGATGGCTGCGTCTGTTCTGTGTTCGGAACAGAGACCCATAGATTTGATGAAGACTGAAGCAGACAACACAGATCGAACATTATGGTGAGTACATAACTTCTTTTTTCATGTAGTATTAAACTCCATAAGTAACTTATAGAAGTAAAATTTGCTTTCTCTGTACCTATGCCCATACTTGAGTTTCATACCGTTTGTTGCTATTACAAGAATTCTTCTCTTTCTCAAATTGATTGGGCACAAAAGCATTTTACCTGACAGATCCATAATGTACTTACTTAATTTTTTTCATTTGTTGACTGGGATAGAAGACTGATCCACCTGGAACATTTTCAGGTTTAACTCTGAGATACAAAGATAACTTTTTCTGTGTAAAGCAAGCTAGATTGAATATGTGCCATGTAGTAAGAGATTAATGATGGCATCTCTGTTCATAAGGGGGAAATTTTTTTTTTTGTAAACTATCCAGTATAGATGGAACTTTATCCCCCTGAACTACATGAAAAGTTTAGAGAAATCCTTGAATGAGAACCCTTAAAAGTTTCCAGAAAAGAAGAAGCTCTTTTCAAGTTAATTTTAGAAAATTATGAACTGTCTACTAGAGCATATATGAATGGCTGTTATTATGTCAAAACTTGAGAAGTTAATGGGTAATAGTAAGCACGATTTTGGATTTAGTTCATGACGACTTGGATCAAGAACTAGGTTATCAAGCATTCAACCAAGAAACCATTGACGCTGTAAGGCAGAGTGATGGTTATGAATAATAGTACTAGATTTGGTACAAAAATAGCAGTCAGTCTGTTGATGAACGCTGTGTAAATGGGAAGTAGTAGTAGCAAAGGGTGGAAGTGGTCTTGGGGCAGATACTGTTAGATGAATTTAAAGCAAAATGCTCAGATGTGTGGCATACCTGGTTGAAAATACAAGGGTTTCCTGTCCCTACAGGTAGTCATAGAGAGACAATATTTGGAATACTGCTTGCCGATTTGGATATCCTGTCATGGCAGAATCATTGCACACGGGCAGTTCAGAAGAGTTGTAAATATTCTGGGAGGAAAGACTTAATAGAATTATGTTAGGAGATTCAGCGGAGTCTAAGCAAGTAGCATCTTTTAGAAGAACAGATGTTCTAGAATTAAGAATGCACAGCTTGAAAATAAGGCTAGACAGCTCAAGGCCAATGTGGGAATATTTTTAAACACTTTTCTCCTAGACTGGTGCCTGGTTGGAACAACCTTCCTGAGGAGATACAAGTCTAAACTAGTGGTAGTTAAAAATGCATGGGTGAGACATGTAGTAGTTACCTTGGGGAAAAAGACATTAAAATTTGATTTAACTAGAGTTTGTAGTTTATCTCATAGAAAGGGAAATAGACAGGATAGGTATTCTTTATATGCTGCAGAAAGTTGAGGTTTCTTTCAAACATTCATTTTCTGTTATCTGCTTTGTTTTATCCTGCGTCAGGAGGAAGTTGCAGCCTGTCCCAACAGGCAGTGAGCTTTAAGCAGAGAGCCAGTACTGGACAAAATGCCAGTCCCACATTCACATACACATTCCTACAGGCTGTTTTAGGATGGTTGCCACTTCACCTCAGAACATGTTTGGTTTGTTAATAAAGCAGAGAACTAGTGCCATGAGGCAGTATGCTAGCATTTGCACAACTGTACAGCAGTTTCTGTTACATTTTATGTTAAAATACGTACTTATAACTAATTTCAGACAAGTTTCAACATTAAGATTTATCTTTGTTGTCGCAGACCATTATTGTTACAGACAGTTGTGAATAAAGTTACAAGAAATGATAGCAGCAAACATCTAGCTGAGAGTATTACCATACACTGTGCATATGTAGGTGGTAAAGAATAAAGTTGCACACAAAGCAGGAGGCATCCGGTATATAGCACAGAGACAGTGCAGTACCGGCATTCTTATGTAAAGCCATCTCAGACCTGGAATGAAGGATGCACTCCAGAAAAATAAGGCAGCATGTTAGTGACAGTAGGCAACATTTTCAAGTTGTGGGTTGTTGGTATTTCATCATGGTATTTGAGGATCCACTGGATGTCATGTATACAGTTTTAAGTTGTTTTTTTTTTTATTTTTTTCCAGTTATTACGTGGGAATGTGCGGAGATGGAGCAAATGACTGTGGGGTGAGTCAGCTACTTTTTTATTATTAATGCAAGCTAGTTTATTAAGGATTTAACTGATCATTTGTAGTACTGTTGTTTAACCTTGTAACTTATTTTGTATAGATGTGTTCCTCATGTTAGTAAAATAAATTTGAGCGGAGAGTTATACTATTTATTTTATTTCCTGGTGATTTCCTGCCTGTTTGGATCCTGAGTTGAAGTAAAAGCTGTTTTGCCCCATCAGTGAAATAAGGGCCTGCACAATGTCCCAGTATGAGATAGTTTCATAACATTGCAAGCTGCTGAGGTTTACAAATGAGAATCTGAGTCTTTTCGCAGCAGCATCACTTGAGGTGGAAGTGAGATATTAAGGTGTTGAGTTACAGAGATCAGTATAAATGTCAGAGAGGTGCATTGCTGTCCTTGTCAGAGCTGCCCATTCCAGGTTTGCTGTTTTTGCAAATCCCTTTGTCAGGTGCAGTCGTGCGTGCGTGTGTGTGTATGTGTGTGCTCGTATGGGTGGATCTTATTTAACAGAGCAGTCTCCTCACCACTACAACTGCTCTTCTTACAGAAAGAGCCATCGGTCAAACCTTCAATGCAGTCTTATAAGACTATGCCATTAGTTCTCCTGTGTTGTCCTTTCTACTTCTCATGTACCTTCAGTGCAGTGTTATGATTGCGAGTTTCACAGCCAGCACCAGAAGACTCAGGTTCAGTCTCAAAAAGGGTTCTTTTAATGGTTTTCCTTAAGAAATCTTATAGGACTAAGGCCGATAGGACTTGCTCAGCTCTGTACCTAAAACTTTAGATAGCCGCATAACTTCTCCCCATATCTCTAATCCTGGGTGCATTAGAATCCCTGTCTCTGTCTCCTTAGTAACGAATTAAGGTATAGCAGTGTCTGTAAATAGCCTAAGGCTGCCCTTATTTGTAGATGTTTGTATTTTACTTTCTTGTCATTAAGTTTTCTGTGATTTCTCTTTGTTCTTTCCTCCCAGTCCCTGATCAGTGTCTCAGGGCTAAGTTCATATAGTTTGCTTCTTTTCCTGAAGGTGTTTGCCATTTTCTATTTTTTAGAATTTTCCTGCACAGAGGCTGCTAGTTATTTTGGTGCTTTATCATGGCAAGATGTGTGAGAACAGACAACTGCAAATATCTTAACTATTGCTTTGTTTTTGTTCTTCCAGTTTTGACTGTATTTTTTTGTAGTCCCCATTTAAGGTCAGAAGATGGTCAGTAGTGCTGTCTCAGCTGTTAATGTTGTTCTTAAGACACTTATCCTGTCTTTATCTGGCTTAAATTGTCTCATTACAGCTGAGACAGTTCTTCTCAATGCATTATATCATTTCTATTTTTTCATTTGTTGATTGGTAAGCTCACTGGACACAGGTGGTCTCAGGGGCGACCAGGAATAACATGTTTGCTTAAGTTACTTTCTCAGAATTACAAAGTAGGCAAAAGGAGTTGGAAGAAATCATAAGCTGTACTCCAGAAAATAAGAAGCAACTTATTTAACAGCTCAGAGCCATAATCCTGTGTGCTACTTACCAGGCATGTTTTATCAGAGGAAAAATATTTTGTGGTGCTTGTGAATGTTCAGATATTACTTATTACTCCTAAGGCATTCATCACATCTTTGTGGGCATAAGTGTGTTGTAAGGTGAGTCTCGACCACAGCTTTTCATTTGACCTCATATTCTTGGGTGGAGACCTTGTCATCCTCAGCCCTTCTGAGTTCTTTCTTGGTATCGATCTGGGTACCCCACAGTTTGTTGTCAATGTCAACAGCTTATATGGGCCTAATTTTTCTCTCAGCACCAACCTTGATCCTTGGTGTATGGCATTGATAAATTTGACACTAATATTTGTTTACTTTGGTCCTTTTTTGCCACCAACCTTAAGGTTTTAGAGTAGGTAACACTGCTATCTGCCCTGGTGAATGGACATAGATAATCCCTTTAATACTGTTACAGATTGCTGCTTATTTTGGGCTTGAGCCCCCAAACACAGCGAAGTAGCACAGTGTGTATCAGGAGCACTTTTTGTGGAATTCCCCCAGTTTTGTCTGCGCTGAAAATTCTAACCCCAGTGTCTAGTTATTCCCTATTTGTGTCTTCTATTTCAGCAGTTAATTTCTACCCCCACATTATTTTCCAAATGGAGATGGAGATTTCATTATATCTAGTCATTCAAGTCTTCTCCTTTTGTCTTGTGTATTTTTTTTCCAGGGGATTGAACTCTTACTTTTTGAAGGAAGGGAAGCTGATTTGTGTTGATGTGGTGTGACCTATAGATCTTTTTGTAGTGTCTGTGTTTTTCTGGTCATCCCTTCAATAGGCAGTAGCAAAATACTACCTTTGCAATTCTAACTTTTCACGGTTTCCACCATTTTTAGTTCTTACCACTTTATTAGTCTCTTTTGGTCTCCTTGCTGTTACGAAGTGTCAACTACATTGATTCCTAGAACTTGAGTTGGCAACCCACACTGCCTCAGTTCTTACAATTCAATAGTGGTTATACCTTTACCTTTTCTTCCTATATATGCCCAGCAACCCTTAATCGGATATGAATATACAGTATTATTTTTTCTTAAACATATCTTGGATCATATATTACACTTCTTTTTGAGTTATTTTTTTTCAACATCTCTGAATGATGACATACTAGTAGAGTGATGGTCTGTGCAGATATTTGCCTTTTGCCAGACTTCTCATGGTACTGTAAACCAGTAGTTAAGCCGCTCTCAGTTCCATTCTTTCTAGTACTTTAGTCAGGGATAAGTCAGATCACCAGGATTCTCAGATTGGCACTCTCTCACGGTGTAGACTTCCTAACAAATGTCAGTACTTTATTTGTTTCAAGTACAGTTGTGTCAGGGTGCATCTTTGAGCCATTTAAGCTCTCCAGCATCTTGCAGATAATCAGGCTGTCACACATCTGGATGGTGCAAAGACATTCTTGAGAGAATGAAACCACTTAGAGATGATTTCTTTGTATGTTCCTAATTAGTTATAGTTCAGAATTCAGTTCCTTACTCATTATTTTTATTTATTTTATTTTATATTTGTTAACCAGGTTAGTCCAAATGAGTTTGTAAACAAACCCATTTTCAGTGGAGACCCGCGGGGAAAAGCCCCAGCAAACATAAGTAAAAATAAAGTGACACTATACAAATATTAAATAACAATCACAATACAAAATAATTGTAAAAAAGAAAAAGTTATTAACTATTTGTATTGCATTGATAGTAAGCAACCCATTTTAGTGGAGACCCAAGGGGAAAGAGCTCCAGCAAACATAAGCAAAGATAAACATACAGAGCAAAGGCTATTAAAAATAACAATGCAAATACGAAATTATAAAGAGAAAAAAAACAAAAGAAAAAATTATCAACAATAAGGGTTGCACTGATAGCAGTGGTCTAAATTTACTACATGTGAGAGTGAAAACAAAAAGATAATCGTTGTTCAAAAGAAGGAAGATGTACAGACATAGATAGGAAGTGGTGGGGATAAATAGTGTGGAGAATGGGAGGGGAGAGAAAGGAGGGGGCTATAGTAAGACTGAGGGTTTGGGAGGTTAGTTTAAGCAAAAGTTACTAACAGAGAAAGAAAGTTAGCAGATGCAAGAGGTTATACAGTAGGACAGACTAAGACTACATGTGGTCAAGGCAACAACATAATTTCAAGTTTTCAAGTAGGTGGGATTTAAGCTCCTTTTTAAAACGGGCAAAGGGAAGGTTGGATCTAATATGGAGAGGGAGTTTGTTCCAATTTAGTGAGACAGAGTGTTTGTAAGGTAGTTTGCCAATATTCCTTTTGGGTTTGTAAACTGAGAGAAGATGCCACTCCAGAGAGGCCGGGGGGGGGGAGGGTAGAGAGCAACATGGGAGGCGAGAGCAGGCAGGCAGAAGGGTTGTTGAGTATGGAAAAGGTAGTGTGGACTTCCAATTGTAGGAGAAGATGCGGCGGAAATTCCAGCCACTGAAGTTTTAGTGAGAGGCAGTGATGCGACAAGAGTGGTTGGTTTAGAATAAGTCTGGCAATTTTGTTGTATGTTTGTCCCAGTTTCTGCAATGAGATAGTTTGGATATTGGTAAGGATGGGGGAAGTGTATAGAAGACTAGGTAAGAGAAATGCTTGCACAAGTGTACGTTTAGTGGCAGTAGTGAGGAATTTTTTGTTTCTATAAACTAGTCCAAGTTTTTGGTGTGTGTGTTTTGTTTTTTTTTTTGATGGCCTGTTGTATGTGCAAGTCAGATTTTAGTCGGTCATCAATTATTACCCCAAGGAGTTTGGTGTGTGAGGCAGGGGAGACAGTGGTGCCATCTAGGGAAGAAAGAGAAAAGTTGGATTTAAGGTGAGAGAGTGTCTGAGGTAGGAAGAGAAGGCGATGAGTTTTCTTCAGGTTAAGGCTTAGTTGATTCTTTTTGAGCCATTTTTCAACAGAGGTAAAGGAATTCTGTGTTAGTGTGTGTAGTTTGGAGATAGATAAGAGAATAGAGTCGTCTGTGTATTGTATTACAGATGAGAGACTGCAGAATGAATGTAGGTTGTTGGTAAAAATGTTGAAAAGGAGCAAATATGGAGCCTTTACATTTGAACGGCAAGGAAGGGTGAGAAAGCCTGCTGCCATCTAACAGCTTGTTTTCTGCCAGTAAGGTAGGATTGGAACCAGCCAAGAGTAGAAAGAGAGAGGTTTAGGTCTGAGAATTTAGGAAGGATGGGGATGAGACACAGTGTTGAAGGCTTTAGAGAGATCAAGGAATAGACAGGATATGAGGAGGTTGTTGTCCCTAGCTTCTGCAACCTTTTGAGTAAAGGATAGTAAGGCAGTCAAGGTACTGTGTTTAGGGCGGAAACCATGTTGCTAGAGGGTGAGGAGATTTTCGTGAATGAGACAGGACAGTATTTGAACATGTATATATTTTTCAAGGATCTTGGAGAGCGGTGAGAGAATAGCGATTGGTCTGTAGTTAGAGGGTTCAGCAGAGATGCCCCCTTTGTACAAAGGAGTGGTATAGAAGGATTTCCATATTTCCAGTACGGTAGATTCCTGAATGGAGTGGTTGATTTAAGATAGATACAGGATATGCAATAGAGTCAGCAGCAATTTTTCAGAAATTGGAGGAGGGGGGTTATCAGTGGATGGAGAGCATGGTTTTAGTTTAAAAAGCAGGGATTTGATATATTTAGTAGAAATAAGTTGCAAGGTAAAAGGCTAAGAGACAGAAGAGTATAGAGGTTTAGGGGGAGGTGAGGGTGACACAGAAGAGTTGGGATGAGCAGAATTACCAGAGGGTAGGAGTTTAGAGATGCTGTCACTGAAGTGTTTGTTGAGTAAGTCTGCAGTTTCAGGGGGAGTGTGATAGGGGAAAGGGTTAGGGATGGTAGGAGAACCAGTGTGGAGTAGGGACTGATAGTACTCCAGAAATATTTTGGGTCATTTGGGTGAGAGCTTTGAAATTTAGTGAAATATTGGCATTTATCCAAAATAATACACTTTTTTTTTTTTTTTTTACATGATTTCTGAGTTGCTTATAACCGTGAAGAAAGGTGGGAGTTTTAGTGGTTTGCCATTTTTTCCATAGAGCATCTCTTTCATGCATCAAAGCATGAGTAGCTTTGGAGAGCCAGGGTGCAAAATTAGATTTTATTCTGATTGTACGAGTTGGGGCAAAAGATTTTAGGACATCTCATTGAGCGATAGAATTTTTAGGAAAGACTAGTTGATGGCAGAGAGTCTATAGTTAAAGGTTTCAGGGGGAAAGTTAGTCAGTTTCCTACAATCTCTGTAGAGATGGGGCTTAGAGAGATGAGGAGACTGCCTTAAGATAGAGATGGGAGAATGGTCACTAATAGATTCAGGGAAGGTAGAAGGGTCACAGTAGTTGTTTGGAGAGTTGGTCAAGATCCAGTCAGTTGTGGAACTAGTAGCGATTTTACTGTAGAGGGTAGGGGTAGTGATCAGTTGTGAGAATCCATACAGGTTTATGAAATGTTGGGGTGAGTCACCAATAAGGGAATTCCAATCTATATTAACATCTCCAAGAATGATGGTTTCCATAGGGGATGGAGGTGTTTATCCAGGAGAGTATATGTTCAAGGATAAGGGATGTTTTTACCTGGGGGGATATAGATAGAGGCAATAGCAAACTTCCTGTAGTTATTGTTGTGGCAGTCTAGAAGCAGTAGTTCAGCAGGGGAGAAACTAGACAGGGTAATGTCTGTAGGTGTTGGCGTCCGTGAAACAGAGTACAAGATAGCCTCCCCACCTCATGTTTGAGGAAAGTGAGTGATTGCCTGAGACCGCTGCATGCAGTTAGCCACAGACTTTGGCTAAATTTTTTTATGCCATTATAGTTTTAGACTTTTCTCCCTTCCCCAGTACTGTGTGACCATGAAGTTGGTATGTATACGTTCAGAAGGTACGCTAGCATTGCCTCTACCAAAAAAAGACATGTTTCACAGTATCGCACTACTTTATGTCATGGGCAATTTTCAGTTTTCTAAGAGCAAGCATTTGCAGTGTGAGAGACTGAGTTGTGTTCTCGCACGGTAGATGCCCTAGAGTTTACTGTAAGGTCTCTAAGTGCCATCTTGGAATTTGAATTTTATGCTGAACTGTTTGACATAGTCTTCTTTTGACGTTACAGTTTATATAGAGTAAAAATTTTACATCTCAAAACATGATCTGGTGGCTTGTTTCTTCAGACCTATGTATTTTAGAGTTGCAAGCTGTTTCTCCTGAGAAAATGTTTTTTGGTCATCCTTAAGGACAGGCTTTTCATTCTAGTTCAGTTTGAATCCGTTTATTTGCCAATTTACTTTCTAGGTGAAAGGAAGCACTCCTTAATAGACTGAATTCAGCAAGCCATGAAATGTTGCTTGCCATGTACATCTGATGTACAGAAACAGTTGTTGCTGTCATGGTTTAATTTCTTCAAGTCTTTGGGCTTCTAATACAGTAAACTCTCAGTTAACCTGCAGCCATGGGAATTGGTAGATGCTGGTTAACTGCAGTTCCTGGTTGCTTGAGAGTTACTGTTAAAAATAGGCCTGAATAATATTGTATCCTATACTATTTGTTTGGTTTGACTTGTTTTCAGCTTGGGGGGAGAGGGACCTTATTCCTATCTTTCTTTTTAAAACTCTTAAAACGTAAGGTATGTTTCTGCGGCGGGGGGGGGGTGCAGAAAGTGCAACCCAAAAAAATTGTACTGTATTTCTTCAATTTTTTTTTTTTTTTGCTGGTTGCTTTAGTTTCCGTTTAACTAAGAGTTTACTGTACCATGATAGGAATGGACCCCATTCCTAAGTCAGGGTATGAATAAAGTTCATGAAATTAGTAATTGTATCATTCTTTGATGTTCGCTAAAAGTGCGCTTTGCAGTACCTGCAGTATGCCCAGAATTGACTCCTGCAATTCATGTGGAGTAATGCATATTGGTAGCATATCTAAATATGATGGTAAATTCTTCTTTATAAGACCCATTGCTGCTACTACTAGTACTACTGCTACTACTAGTATTACTGCTACTACTACCACTACTACTGCTGCTACTACTACTAGTACTACTGCTACTGCTACTACTACTACTACTACTACTGCTACTACTACTAGTACTACTGCTACTACTACTGCTAGTACTACTGCTGCTACTACTACTACTGCTACTACTAGTACTACTGCTACTACTACTACTGCTGCTACTGCTGCTACTGCTACTGCTGCTACTGCTGCTACTGCTTTTTCTACTACTACTGTTACTGCTGCTGCTGCTACTATTACTACTAGTGGTGCTACTACTGCTGCTACTGCTATTTGCTGCTACTATTACTAGTAGCGCTACTACTACTGTTATTACTACTACTGCTACTACTACTGCTAGTACTACTGCTACTACTGCTAGTACTACTACTACTACTAGTACTGCTGCTACTACTAGTACTACTACTACTGCTAGTACTAGTACTACTGCTACTACTACTACTGCTAGTACTACTGCTACTACTGCTACTACTACTACTAATGTGAGACACTGTAATCACTAGGTGTAACAATTTCAGTTATTAATGCTACTTTTTTCTTTTTTTCATGAACTACTATGTGTGGTTTTCTCGCATCTGTTTTTTGAATTGTTGGTAATAGGTGATCCCACGTGATATGTAATTCATCTTTCTCTATCATGCTTTGTGGTTCATTTCCAGTGCTTCTCAGCTACTTCTGTATTGTAGTGTTTGCACAATCCCCAGTGCAACAGTCTTGCCAAATTATTGTCCCTTTCAGTGTACAGGCCCTCTGCCAGGAGAATATCACACTCATCATCAATATGGCTATTTCCTATATATTTTTTTTTTTTATTACAGAACCTACATTTGTCTGTTTCTCTCACATGTTCAGTGGACTTTGTAAACCAGTGTGTATGTAGTCCACTATTCTGTGCTACAATTATCAACCTTTCATCCTTTGGTTTCAACATGCCTCTCATTAACCATTGCTGCATCAAATCCTGATCAGCATAAGTTTTTTAGCAGTTTTTTTGCACTTACCACTGTATTTATGCCTTTCCCACATTTCTTGCTTTCTCATCTAACCTTCTTATATTCTTTCTTTAGTTTTTTTGGCACATTCAGTTGATGCCTGATTTTTGTTTGCTTCTGGTTTGATTTCCATTCCCACTCGACACCGATATGCTTCTGCTAAACTAAACAGGGAAGTCATCTTAGATTTGTTCTCCTCATCTTTTAAAACTTTCACTATGTTTGGATCTGGTAAAGTCAGCAGATATGTATGCAGTCCTACAGTTGTAGATCTAGACATATAGTAAATTTCGAGGAGGCCCATACCTCCTTCAGGACGAGGAATATATAATCTTGGTATACAGTGATTTTTAGATGTCATCTGATAAGTGTGAAGCATTTTTCTTGGTTTCCTGTCCATCGGATCCAATACCTTTTGGGGCTAGTCAGTCACCCCAAAACTGTAGTTAGAACTTGAAGAGCAAAATGGTTTATAGCTTGAACTTTGCTGTTAGATGTCAGGGCTGTTTTCAGTATTCATAGATTCACAGAGTCTCAGACTGTTACTATGCTAATGACCTGGGGGACCTTTCTAAGCCTAATCAGGTATTCCCAAAAGAATAATGATGTCCTGTATCCAAATAAGGACCTTGAGGGCTAGACATTTATACGCTACCTCCGTCCATAAGGGATATAGGTGCCAGGCCCAGTGTAAATGTCCTATTCCCCATCCAGTTGTCTATTTTGTACTTAAACTGGGTAATAGACAAACTCAGCTTCACATGGATGGGAAGCCTGTTCCTTAAGAGGCACAGTCTTTGGGACACACAGTTCTCTCTCCAGCATGTTCTGTTTAAGTCACTGACAAAGTTCAGGTCCCTAGACCTTGTATTTCTGGTACTCTTTGACTTGCAAATATGTAGGAGATGCATAAGTGTGGGGTTTGTGGATGCCTTGTAAGCCAGGCATAGATTACTACTCCACAATCCAGGCAGGTTTGTTACACCGTGTATTCTTTCTCTAAGGCACCTCTGAGGTTATGTTATTTGCTGCAAATGCCTGGTCAGGTACATACCAAAAGAACCATTGTACTCTACGATTGGTCTGATAAGGGCAGAATGCAGTGGAATAAAGACTTCTTTGGACCTTGATGTCATGGCCTTACTTATAAGTTGTACAACATAAAAGGATTTCCTCACCACTGTGACCATGTGATGGTTGAAGTTAAGGCTACTGTCTACATGCATACCCAAATACCTGACCACTGGGTCGACTCTTAGGGGTGTATTATCAACATAGTAATTGGACAAGATAGTTGACTCCCCAAAGGGTACAGTTATGCATTTCATAGCACTGAGTTTAACACCATGGCTTTGGCACCATTTGTTAGTCAGAGATAGACCTTGAAGAATGCTAGTGTCTGCAGGTGAGTTGATGATTAACCCCAGCTTGTAGTCATCTGCAAACTTGGTCAGCCATAAGCTTTCAGCATTTGCTTCCATTTCAGAGAATAGATACCAAAAAGGAGTGGGATCAATACCGAGCCCTGTGACTAGCCTTTTGTTGAAGGTGGCTTCACCTGTTTTAATCTCCTGGGTCCTATCAGTGAGCCAGTATCTATACAGTGTGTAGTAAAAGGATTTATAACTAAATTAGTGAGACTGTGTATCATGCCTGTGTGGAGTATCATCAAAAGCCTTGACCAGGTCGAGGTAGTCTGTGTGCACAGTCTTATCTACATCCAGTGCTTTGGTGACCCTCTCAAAAAAATCCACCAGATTTAATAGACATGACCTTCTTTTTTAACGAAGTCGAACTGTGATGGTCCAGTGTTTGCAGGTTATCTATGTCCTCATTTATCATGTGCATGATGATTCTTTCCATGTCCTTACATGTGAGGCTGACAGGACTTACGGGCCTGTAGTTACTCAGATCAGTGGTTGGACCTCCTTTATGCTGGGGAATGACTAGCCATCTTCCATTTCTTGGACAAAACCTGACAGAAGGCTGTAATTGAAAAGGGGTTCAAGTGGACCAGAGAGATCATGTTTTGTGCTATTTATTAAACTTCTCAGGATGTACTCAGGGCCCATTGATGCAGTGTTTTTGGCCTTGTCAAGTGCATTTATGACCTTTTCCTTAGTAATGTTTTGAGGGATTGTGTTATGTGGTATTTCCTGTGGAAAAAGGTTGACAGTGGCCTTCAATACAGTGTAAGTGATGCCATTTACAATAAGTTCTGTACATTGTTGTGTATTTCCCCTGAGGTTACGAACATAGTTGTAGAAAACATTGTGGTTGTCCTTTGCCTGAGAAGCTATTTTTCTTCAAATGTAGCCTTTGAAGTATCAATTAACCCTCTTAACTGCCTGTTTAGATTGGTCATTTGTTGTATAACCAATTGACATTGTGTTTCGCCCACGGTGGCTTGTCTTTTGAGTTTGTATTATTTTTAATACAAGTGGGCGGAGCTTGCTGTATACAGCTATCAACATGGCTAATTTTGTAAATAGCTTAGTGCATTCTGTGGTGTTTCCCGGGTTTGGGGATGCTTAGAATTTAGCCAAGGTGTTGCTTATTAGAGAGAGAGATTAACCTTGGAATAGTTCCTAAAGGTTTTTGGTTTCGCTAGGTCCCCGGATTTAATTTTTATTTCAAGTAATACTGCCTTATGGTCAGCTCTGACGAGTGAAGATATTACGTAGGGTGAGGAACATTGGCCCCACATATTCGTGAGTACAAAGTCAAGGATGTTTATACCCCTGGTAGGTGAATGGACCAACTCTTCCAGGATGTTGGTATTAGCAAAGTTTAGGAATTACTGGGCATGTGCATTAGAAGTGGTGTAGGATTCCCAATCTATAGCAGGGTAGTTGAGATCCCCCATGAATATTGAGTTGAATGGTGAGGGACGCTAGTATGTTGAGATAGTTTCCAGGGACATAGAGAGAGACCTATATTTTGCAAGGATATTGTATGACACCCTGTTTATGGTGAGTTGCACATGTATGGATTCCAGTGGATCATGCACTTTAGTCTAGATGTAAGATTGTTCTTGATACACTGAGACTCCTCCACCTTTAGTTCCCTCCAGTGCAGTAGCTGGTGAAAAGGTGTGAAAGGCATTATAACCTTGCATTGCTGGGTTACCCGCAATGACTTTAAACCATGTCTCCGTTACTATACAGATGTATACACTTTCCATGTAGAGGAAGGCTTGCAGGGAGTGGATTTCTAGCATTGAGCAGTACCACCTTCAGATATTTCTTTATAGAGTCAGTTAAGTTGGTAGGTTTGTCAGTTTGACATTACCTAAAAAAGGCACTGTTGTGGTGGAAAAGGTCTTTGCCAATATCTGAATGCCTAGAGGGGATAAGTGCAGGCCATCCCTGACAAAGCAGCATGGTCTGTCGACAATGTCAACTATTGTACCCCCCTGAATTGACACCAGAAGCTAAGCCAATTGTTAAAATCAATAATTTTCTCTTTGTTACGTGTCATCATCCTTGGTGAATGCAGTATGCTGTTTAGTGCTCGGCTCATACCTGCCTGAGACACATAATCAGCGAACTTGATCATGTCTTGTTTCATATAGTCAAGGGAGGTACGTCTCGTGTCATTAATACCCACACAGACTATGAAAGAGTCATACTGGTACCTGTGGCCCAATGACCTGAATGCCTGTGACTTGATGGATCTTAGCCCCAGAAAGGCAACTAACAGTGACTCTCTCCATACTCAGTCTGGCGAGGGGGACATCGGTGTGCCTCACTATAGAATCACCAATGACCAGGGGTTAACAGTAGAGGGATTGAATACAGTGTTATTACTATGTGTAACTGCGGGTGGTGTTTTAACAGAGTGTTTACATGATGCCTGAGGACCCTTTCTTTGTACTGTGCAGGAAGTCTTAGTGTTTTATGAAGGTTACCTTTAAGTGCCTTAGCATAAGTAGTTAATTTGTAGGGTCTTTACCCTGTGCAGTAGCCGTGGTGCAAGTGTCACTTACAACCTCTATAGGATTGGTTTTGGTTGTATGAGAGCATTTTGCCTCCACCATTAGTGTATTTACACCTCTCACATACGCTATCTGTTTTATTAAGAATAAATGGGTTGTCAGTGTACATCGCTACAATGCCTCACAGTATCCATTGCAACCAGACTAGCCACAGAGAGAGTCAGGAAGTGCATATCCATGACCACAGATCTACTAGGGAGGAGTGAGGAAAACATAAATACTGAACAAATCTGTAGACATCAACTTGATGAGCTGTGAGCAAACTAGATGCTCTAGTAGTTAAATATATATATATATATATATATATATATATATATATATATATATATATATATATATGTTTAGACAGTACTGCCACAAGAATGGATGCCACAGACCAGAACAAAGACACTTAGAATAACGGGCACAATAAACCTTCACCAGCAATTCCCAGCTCAGAAGGGTGGAGGCTACCCTGTCTTCCCCCAGGAGTTTGGACTACAAACCTTCTTAATGTAAAATAACTGGTTTGAAGCCCAAATGCTTAAATCAAAACTAAGAGGCATAGAGTAGCAGTTACAGTTTAATCAGGTTACTAACAAGCAGTAATAAATGCAGCAGAGTAAATTGAACACTTTAAGCTTGTGCAGTAACGTTAAATAAAGCAGGAAGAAGCATAGATACAGTAAAAGCAGCTGAATAAAATACATTTTTTTTAAGTAAGTGGGAAGGGAGGAAACAGAAGATAAATCAAGTTTAAGAGACTAAGGAGGTGGGCCTTCTCAACTGATCTCTCAGTACTCTGTAGAATGAGCTGATGAGATGGGACTGGGAGGAGTGTTTAATATTTTAGTCTTGTAAAACATTCGTTACCGAGTTTTGTTTGCATTTGTTTGTGTTTTGTTGTCAATTCTTAATCAGTTCCCAAATATTTTTCATTTCCTCCTGTTCAAGTTCCTTTATATCACATTCCTGTCCTAGACTGATATTGTCTTGGCGCTCCAGCTTTCATGCTTTAAATGTTGCTTTTGCACATTTATCAAGACCAAATTACATTCTTGTATCATCTGAGAAAGTTTTGACTACTTGCAGTTATGCTTTCAGCTCTTCATCTGATGAAGTACAGATATAGTAAAAGCAGCAGTTTTATATCATCCACAAAAAAAGATGAGAAGTCTTTACACTTTGAACCATGAACTAATCTGTTAAGTAGACAGCTTAATGGGTTAAGAGCAAGACAAAAGAGCAGCAGTGACTAAAGAGTCATCCTAGAATATCTCCCTTAATAATTTGCCTTTTGCCAAGTTGTTTGCCACTGTTTCATGGTCACTGTAGTGTGATTGATCAATGTAGGGTGCATCTTATACATCTGTAAGCACTCCTTTATCCATGAATGTGGAATGCTGTCTCATGCTTTTTTGTAGTCTATCCATGCCATACTTTAGATTCTGTCCTTTTTTACAGTTCTCCATTATGATTTTATTTAACAACAAATGATGCTGTGTTCCATATGATTTTCTTTTTTTACCCTTTTGTTTTATTGCCATAATTGAGTTTTCTTCAAAATGACTATAAACACTGTCAGCATCAGTTCCAGTATATAGTTTATCCATCGTTGGAAGGCAAGTTATTGGTGTATAGTTTTTAGAATAGCTTGCAGGTTCACATTTAAGGAGGAGTATCATTTTTCCTGTTAACCGGGTTGGTGTCTGTCACCTTAGCTGTCTTTTTTTAATTTCTCCAAGTCTTTTTGATTTCTAATACCATGACAGGAATGGACTCCATTCATAAATTGAAGTACGATTAAAGTTCATGAAATCAGTATTGTTTCAATCTTTGTCAGCCAAAAGTACTCTTCACAGCACTCGTAATGTACCCAGTAATGACTCCTTCAGCAGTTCGTATGGGGTTACATATATTGGTAACATATCTAAATATGATTGTAGATTCTGTTTTATAAGATCCGTTGCTGCTACTACTATTGGAACTGTCTGCATATCTTTCTTCCACATTGCTCTCGTTTTTGCCTTCAGATCCTGATATTTTAACTTCGTGTCTCTCTCTATACGCAAGACACTATTAGTCACTGGGTGTGGCGATTTCAGTGAGCAATTCTACTTTTGTCTTCTTTTCATGGACCACTATACCCATTTTTCTAGCATCTATCTTTTGAACTGTTGGTAATTCGTAATCCCGTGTAATGTAAACTTCATCATTTTTTATGATGCTTTGTGACTCATGTTTCCAGTGTTTTTTAGCCACTTCAATACCATAATGTTTGCACAATCCACAGGGCAGCAGTTTTGCCATATTATTATGCCTTTAGTATGCAGTCCTTCTGCCATTGGTATGTCATAACCAGCAATGAGATGTGCAACTGTTTCCAATTCGGTTTTACAAAACCTACATTTGTCTGTTTCTCCCACATGTTCAATGGACTTTGTAAACCAGCGTGTACGTATTGCAATATCTTGGGCCGCTAATGTTAACCTTTCATCTCTTGGTTTGAATTCGCCTCTCCTTAACCATTCCTACATTTGTTTCTGATCAACATGAGGTTTTTCAAGAAGTTTTCTATATTTGCAACTATATTATGCAGTTTCCACATTTTTTGCCTTCTCATCTAGTCCTTCACCTTGTATTCTTTCTTTTGTTTTTGGCACATTCTGTTGCTGCCTGATTATCTACTTCTGGTTTGATTTCAATTCCTGCTTGATGCCGATATGCTTCTGCTAGATTAAGCAGAGAAGTCATCTTAGATTTATTCTCCTCATGTTTCAAAACTTCCACTATGTTTGGGTCTCTTCTGATGTCATCGGGTAATGTGTGGAGTCCTAAGATTGCAGATCTATACATATAATCAGTTTCAAGGAGGCCCATCCCTCCTTCGTAATAGGAAATCTATAATCTTGGTATGCACCGATTTTTATAAATCATTTGGTGAACATGAAGTATCTTTCTTGTTTTCCTATCTAATCTATCCAACACGTTTTGGAGCCAGTCAATCACTCCAAAACTGTAAGTTAGAACAGGAAGAGCAAATTGGTTTATAGCTTGGGCTTTGTTCTAGATGTCAGCACTGTTTTCAGGATTAATTTAAGTCTTCTAAATATTCCTTACTAAGTTTTATTTGCATTTGTTCATGTTTTATTGTTGATCCTTCATCAGTTTCCAAATATTTATATACTCCCTCTTGCTCAAGTTATTTTATATCACATTCTTGTCTCAAACTGATGTTTTCCTGGTGCAACAGTTTTCCTGCTTTAAAGGTTGCTTTTGCACATTTATCTACAAAATGACATTCTTAAATCATCTGAACAATTTTTGACAACATGCAGTTGTACTTTCAGTTCCTCATCTGATGAGCTATCCAGTTTTAAATCATTGACAAAGAGAAGTTAAGAAGTCTTTACACTTTGTTGTTTTCTAGGAGCCAAATTATAGCCATGGCCTAAACTGTTTAGACAGCTTAATGGGGTAAGGGCAAGGCAGGAAAGCAGCGGTGACAGAGAGTCACCCTGGAATATCCCCCTTTGAATTTTTATCCCTGCGATATTAATTTGTCCTTTGTCATGGCTTAGTTGCAGAGTGGTCTGCCATTGTTTCATGGTCACTCTAATGTAGTCGATCAGTGTAGAGTGTATCTTATAGATTTTTAAGCACTGTTTTATCCATGAGTGTGAGATACTATCAGATGCTTCTTTGTAGTCAATCCATGCCATACTTAGAGTCTTCCCTTTTCTTACAGTTCTCCGCTGTTACTTTAACAACAAGTGATCCTTTGTTCCATGACTTTCTTTTTAGAACCAGATTGTTGTCTTGTCACCTTAGCTGTCTTGTTGAAGAGATGTCATGTATATTGAGTATGTAAGCAAAGTGTCAGTTTTTAATATGCAGCTGCATCAGGTGTTATTGCTGGACAGGATAACCCAGCTTTTGATGCTTTCCTGTGAGTACTGAGTACCAGAAGATTTGTACTGTGGCCGCCTCAGTGACTCCCTATACATATAGTAAACACTGTACTCTGGATATTTAATCCTGTGCTAGAGACCGCTAGTTTTTAATGTCTTTGCAAAGCCTGTTCACCCTTTTTGACATGCAGCTCAATGTTTATACTGTTGATCAAGTAAACTATTGAATGAAAAGATAGCATAGCTGTATTACTTCTAAGCTAACCCAAGATCTTTAGGAGCATATATTCAGCAGCATAGGAATCCTCCTTACACCACTCAGGTTTGGTGAATCCTCTGTCAGGAGTGCAGTTTCGTATTGTGTCATACGGAGAACTCTGTTTCTTGGATTTTCTGTTTTTGGAAAGAACTCTAGAGCTTATCTGAAACGATTCAGTGATGGTTTGTGATTTATAGTGCAACTGCTTGGTAAGAGAAGATCTGTTTTGATTTGTATTTTATTTTTTATGTTTGGTTTTCACTCTTTGTTGAAAGAAAGGGCTAGATTGTTGACATTAAAACTCTAGCATTCCACGGGACCTAGTCATCTGTAATTTCATACATGGAACAGACAGGACACTTGAGAGCTGATCTGAAATCATCCAGTGGTGGTTTTTGATTGATTGTGCAACTGCTTGGTAAGAGAAGCTTTATTTTGATTATAGATAAGAACATTTATTCTGATGTATATTATGTTTTAACCTCTGATTTTCATTGTTTGAAGAAAGGGATAGGTTGTAGACATGCTTATTCTAGCCATCCCAAGGGGTCTAGTCAGCTATATATTCATACAGACTGTAGACAGGACACACTGGAGCTTATCTGAAGCCATCCAGTATTTGTGATTTGTTGTCCATCTGCTTGGCAATAGAAGATTTATTTTGCTTTATATTTTATTTTTTATCTCTGATTTTTATTGTTTGTTAAAAGAATGTGATAGATTGTCGACAAGAAGATTTTTCTTTATATTTTTGTTTTTACCTGTGGTTTCCATTGTTTGTTGAAAGAAAGGGATAGATTATAGACAGAAAATGTATTTTGCTTTATATTTTATTTTTTATCTCTGGTTTTCACTGTTAGAAGAAAGGGATAGATTGTATATAGGAAGATTTATTTTGATATATATTGTGCCTCTGGTTGGAAGGAACTATTTATTTTGATATATATATATATATATATATATATATATATATATATATATATATATATATATTTTGTGCTTCTGGTTTTCACTAACTGTTGGAAGAAAAGGATAGACACCCTATAGCTTTTCTGAAACCGTCCACTGTTGGTCTGTGATGGACTGTGAGCACTAATGAGCAGATGCTATTGCACACGTTCTAATGTGAAGTAAAGGACATCCAGCATTTTTGTGCGACTGGCACAACTGGTATAGTATGTCAGAGTGATTGCTTTATGAATTACTTTCCCTTGCACAAGATTACCTTAGTGTACTTCATTTTATTTGGCTATTGCTTGTGTGATTTTATCATATAAGTTGACTTAAATTGCTAATTGTTTTAATTTCTTGTAATTCTTTTGTCACTGCTTTCGATATTTTTCTTTTAAAATTCTTTAATCGTTTGTAGCTGAGAATAGATTCCTTAAATAAGCATGCCGTTAATGATTTGTTTGATAAAGCACAAGTATCTTGCCTAGTATAATATATATATATATATATATATATATATATATATATATACACACACACACACACACACACACACACACACACACACACACACACATACATATACAGGCTTGTATTCCTTATATCAAAAGTTGGATGATTTGCTTACTATTATTAGTAACAGCACTTGTGAAATCAGCACTGCTTAGAAAACTGTTGCATAAATTAATGACTGGGCTGATGTGATAAGTAATATTTGGCAAAGTGCACGTAGAATACATTTCAGAAAGGAATTGTCCTCCACCAGTAAAGATCACTCAACCCCTATTAAACTTGATACTACCAATGACAACTTTGGAATTCAAGATACAAGTATTCAGCACTCTAAGGATTCAGAACATGTAGAAGAAAATAAAGAAGTTCACAACAAATAGAAAGAAAAATATCTATTATACAAAAAGAATATATTCTAAAAAGGACACTGCTTTGTTTTGTAATACATACATTACAGAGAAGATGACATTGTTTAATCACGAAATATTGTCTGCAGAAAATTATATTTTTCTAACAGAAAAGGTAGAAAAAGGCAGAGGGGTAGGCTAAAAGGAAGAAACCAAAACTGAACTTGGAAGGATTAAAGAACATTTCTGTAAGAAAAAAAGGATTTCGTTTGAAGCAGACAACATGGCTAAAGCTGTGGCTGTACAAAGACAGGTAGATAAAAATTGTGTGCTAGCATATGAAATGAGCAGTGAAAACCGTGAGATTAATAAGACGTAGGTGGTGATCATTTCTTTGTAACAGTTGCTAGAGAAGACATTTCTGAATTAGAAGTGTGAGATTCTTCAGGTCTGGTTAGAAATGATATGCTAGTAATTGGAGGTTCAATTATTAGATGGACTGATAATTAAATCTGAAGATAATGACTGTCAAATAGTGTTATGCTTGCCAGGAGCTAAATATAAGTAGGGACTTTGAATGCTTTTATGTAAGAAAGCATGGAGCTGTTCTTATGTATGTTGGCACAAATTAAAAAAAATGTTGGGTAAATACCTGTATGAAAAAAATGACTAATTTTCAAAAATGAAAATGTGTGGAACAACCAAGCCTAAATTTGGGCACACATGTAATTTATGTTGGATGGGGTCTTCTTGTCAAGAGAAGGGAAGATAATTTTTAGGCAGCTATATTGTAGTATTTAACTAACGCAAGACAGGATTTTTGCCAGATAAGAATTGCAACTTTTCATAGCTAGCAAAATTTGATTTATCTCTGTTGGATGTTAATGCTAGGAACATTAGTTGTAATTTTTTTTAAAATGGAAAATATGCTACAGTTGCATACGTTTGATGCACTTGTTTGTGAAATATGTTTAAAAACAATGACTAAAGGTTAATGTTTTCACTGTCACAGACATAAAAAAATCAGGTGAAGGTGTTATGATACGGATTAAAGATTCATATGATACCTGTGATTATTACATATTCAGTGATAACACCATTACTGTAGATTGTATAACTGGAACAGATAAATGTTGGAGTGTGTAGACCACCAAAGTCAAGTGATGATGACCTAGAGGAATTTCTTGCATGAAACACAGGAGGAAATATTAAAAGTAGCTGAGGATTTAAATTTACCAGAAACAGACTGGAATAATATTGACTTAACAACACCAGCAAGAAACTTCTTTACAACATATGTTCGGGAACAACCGTCACTGGAGATTGTAAACAAACCTACCTGACTGAAGAACATAATAGACATTGTTTGTCTTTCTAAGGGGAAATGACTGTTACTTCATGTCAAGTTTTACCATTGTTGATGTGCAGTTGTCATGGGATTGTAAAGGTTAAATTACTGCTAGGTAATTCTACCAAACTGAAATCGAAACCAATGCGTAAATAATTAGTAACAAGCTATACGGAAGCAAACAATCACTGTGTAAAACTAACTGGAGTGATGCAATCACTGGAAAAAAAACTGCAACAGGAATGTGTCACAGTTTGAAAAGGAAATGGTTTGAATACAAAAAATTAAAAAAAATGTTTTAACATTAGGATTTCTGCACAAACAAATTAAACATAGTGTGAGACAAGATCAGGAAAATGTTCAATAAAATATATGTAAAGATATTGAGCATTGTAGAAAACCATTTGTAGATGCATATGTGGTAGGAGTAAAGTTGTACACATTGAGCATTGTAGGAAACCATTTGTAGATACATAATATGTAGTAGGAGTAAAGATGTATACATTGATAGATTGAGAATACATTTTAGAATATAAAAACAAACAGATTATAGATGCATTTACAAAATCTAATGCAAAACAGTTTGGCTCCACAAGGAGGTGATGCATTGTGCTAGTAACATCCAAGTAAATCCAGATACTGAAATTAAATTGAAAAAAGAACTGTGCAAACTGGACCTAAGCAAAGCACAGGGAGTAGAGAGAATTAGTAATGATGACATGGGAACACTTCAGCACGAATTTACAGTGCCATTATGTCTGTTATTCATCAGGTCATTTAAATATGGGGAGGTTCCACATGTAATTGTTAAATTTATCTTTAAGGGAAAGAGGAATAGGACAATCCCAGAGTCATACAGACCCATAAATTTACTTTCGTGTTGTGGAAAAATAATGGAGAAGGCTGTTTTGGGACAAATTATTGTCCAAATTGCATATGTTGAAAGTAGCTTTATAACTACATGTTGCATGATGTTCTGTAATAATATAATAGCTGTAAATGAAAAATTAGCAATGATGTAATTTTTATAAACTTAAATTCAATCTTTGGTCGAGACATACACAAAACACTGATCAGTAAATTAAATAACTGTTTTTTGTGTAATCTTGATAAATGAATAGCTGCATGGCTTACTTGACAGGACATGGCAAGTATCAGGGTGTCCCAAAGGCCTCTGTCCTTGGCCCATACTTATTTAGGTTGTATCTTTCAGATCTATTTTTCATCTGAGGTGTTCTATAGGCTATATACAGATGACTTGATAATAGGTAAACTGATTACATCTCTTACAGATAGTCAAGTTCTTTTGCAGACATGCTCAAAACTGACCTTTTATTTAATATGCTGATACAAACATCAAAAACTAAGCATATGATGTTTGGGAGACATAAATACAACACACGTTCTTTGAAACTGTAGATTCGTTTAAGGACCCGAGTGTATTTAGATAAATCCAGCTTTCAGTTTTTCTGATTGGATCAACTAATTGGTTAATGGTAGTTATAAAACTATAAGCTGTATAAAAGATTTATAACATCTAGGAAGTCAGAACTGATGAAATCATTGTAAGTTACCTTAGCTCCAAACTAGAGTATGGATAGAAAAAAATATAAGAAAAAAGCATGAATTAATTTGAACCAGTACAAGGGGAATATACCAAGGGTGTCTGTGAATGTCAAAATTGAAGGTATTTTGAAAGATTAAAATATCTGGACTTGTACATTGTTTCAAGAAACTTTATTCAGGTATGTAAGGTATTTAAAGATGCCTACCTGCTGGAATGTTTGGGGTTATCAAAAAGTAGTAGAGAATCAGATCACCTGTGTGGAAGATTATAAAGGAATGAGAGAGGTACTAATTGGTTCTCTGAGAAAGCAGCTGCTGCATGAACTAGACTACCATATTATGTTAAAGCAAGCATTGGTTCAGATATTTTTAAGAATAACTTAGGCACTTAATATGGGAATGATTATTTTGGTATATTGGTAGCCTAGAAGGGCATTAATGCCTGTGCCTGAAAGATTTTTATGTATGTATTTAACTAAGGAGTGGAGGGTCTAACAACCATTTTTGAATGGTCGCGTGACATCAGTAAGAAGGCTGCATAATGATTTGAAGGCTCTGCTTGTCATTTTTGAGTGGTCAGTTGACCTCAGTAAGAAGGCAGAAAGCATGGTAACTTGAAGGATCTACGACACATTTTTGAGTGGTCACTTAACATCAGTAAGAAGGCAGCATGGTGATTTCAAGGGTGTCTGTCTGCAATGTTTGATTAGCCTCTTGACATGAGTAAGAAGGCAGCATGACGATGCAGTGGTGAGATCATTCCCTCAGAGTTCTGAGATCTGGGGTTCATTCCTGACTTCCATTAATTGTATAGAATTTGCATGTTCCCCCACTGTCTGCATGGCTTTTCCTTGGGCACTCCTGTTTTTCTCCTCATCCCAAAAAATGTTGGTTAATTGGTTACACTAAATTAAATGCAATTACCCTTGCTGTTTTGGCAAATGTCATGGCTGAAAAGGGTCCTGTGGACCAACCCACTTATTCTGTTAACAGATTATGAATAAATAAGTAAAGAAAGAAAAATGAATAAATCAACTGTGAGGGTAATGCCAAGGCTTTTGTTTATTGGCAGGAGGATAGTTCTTTTAATTGAGTTTACTGTCTGAGAATACCTCAGGATCTAGACTTAAGGGTAGGTACCATGTAACTATTTTGTCTAACTCTTCAGATTTTGCTTGTTTTCAAGTTTACTTAAAGTTGGACTGCTTTAGTATACTTGGTAATGCTGCTACGCCTTGAGTAAAGGAACTTGTTGTAGGTTGTAGTCTGCTAGATAAAGGATGCTTGGCAATTCATGTACACATTCACTTCACTTTATTGATTTGTCTGTTTGAAAGTCTGCTGAGCATCCAAGTATTGAGGAGGCAGGAAAGGCCTGGTGCTTCATTGCTGCCTAGCCTCTACATTGATGGGGAGGGGTGCATCTGGTGCACATAGCTGATATGCAAGGAAGGCAGAGAACACCTCTAACATCCTGCTGTGGTCATTATGAGCATTATGTGGTGTGGTACAGATAGCTGCACCGTTTGCCAGGCGTGCAGGTAGCGAAACCATCTTTAAGACTGCAGTGCACTACTTTTCACATCCATCTGATTTTTTGTAAATATTTTAGGAGACCACAATTTGTGTGGTATGGCTAAGCTATTCCATCCTGGATTTGTTTATCTGTATTAGGTATGCAGTTGTTCCATGATAATTTGACACTGCAGTCTACTGTTCCTACAAAATCCATATTGAAATTAAATATGCTTCATCTGTTCACATGTGGCATTATTCTTAAATAGCTAGATTAAAAATTTGTGTACGTCTTCCCTGTGTAAACCTGTTATTAGATAAGCGTACTGAGCACTTGCCTTAGTCATGTTAAAGGTAAACAGTTAAATTTGGTAATTTTTTGGGACTGATTTTTGTTGTAATGATATCATTAACTGAAACCAGCACTGTATACCAGCAGAGCATCCAGGTGGGATAAAAGGAGAATGCACATTTCTAGTCCAAGCAGTGACTGAAATTGGAAAGTTTGCCTGTTATATCAGCTGCAGAAGAACCCACTGGTAATACTTGAAAGAGATCTGGCAGCAGTTCAGTATTAAAACAGGCTGCTATGCTGGATTCCTAGCTGTTTAGCATTACTCTTTTATTGTTGTGGTTATTGTGGTATTTGTGTTAAATATAACATTTAGTTTCCCTTTGATCTCCTCACTGATGTCCTTCAAGGATGCATCTGCAGTCTTTACAAATGGGTTGTCCTGTCGTCAGGCAGCCCTTCGGTCGGCCGGATTCCAAAGTCTGGGTCTGGCTTCGGCTGGTGTCGCACTTCACCCGACGTCATTGCGGCAGTTATTCGGGTATAAAGGCATCAGCCGACGCCATTTTCCTCAGTCTTTCTTGGCGTGGCCGAAGCAGAGGCTGTACGTAAGTGCCGGTCGGGCAGATCCAGAGACTACTACTCCCGAATACTACTCCGAAGACTTCTATAAAGCTAAGTACCCCGTTGGGGACTCTTTCTTGCCTCAGCCGATGTCAGAGAAAGTTAATAACTGTTTATCTTGTGGGAAACAAATGCCTCGTAAAGATTTCCACTCCTATTGCATACATTGTTTAGGCCCAGACCACGACGTAGCAGCTTGTCTAGCCTGTGCTTCTTTTAACCGACGGACGCTTAGACGTCGGTCGGACTTTGCTGAGCAGATTTTCGGCTCCGATTTTGCCTACATTATGCCGTCGGATCCTCCGACTACGCAAATAACCAAAAAACGTAAAGAAAAGGACTGACACTCGCGGTCCGCGGTTTCGGCCGAAACCACGGTTAAGCAAACCACGAGTGTCTCTGTTTCGGCTGAAACCGAGCAAGCGGTTCTTTCTTCAGCCGATATCTTGCCTTCTACCGAGGCCTCTTCTAACCTGGTAGAAACGGCTTCTGAAATCCAACCTTCTGTTGCGGTTTCACAGGATTTATCAGACACCATTCCCCTGGATATCTCTACCCCTGCACGTGGAGCTGCTAGGCCTCCTCCAGCCATGTCTATTAAGGCCTTTGCCAGGGCTAAAGCAGCCAAAGCATCAAAACCTGTGCCTGCCAAGCCCCCCTCTCACAGGCCCAGCACCAGCTCCCATATGCTTTCTTTGGCTGAGGATCTCATCTCTTTAATTCGTGGAGCCCAGCCTCATCCAGACAGGGCATCTCTCCCTCCTCCAGAAAAGAGGCCTAGAGCAGAGCCCCCTGAGCCAGTATCCACAGATGATTCCTCTGATGACTCAGAACATACAGACCCTCCTGAGGCTTCTTATTCTCCTTACGAAGGCTCTGATGCTGAGGAGTCCATCCCTTCAGCCTCTCCTCCTGAGGAATTTTCCTTTGGGGAAACCTTGCATGCTATGAGGGAACAATTTCAGTGGCAGGGCCAAGATTTCTCAGACTCTAGAAAAAGGCTTAGGACCTTTCTACATTTGCCACAGCATAGGCCTTTAGCTATACCTCCAGTTCTCCCTGTTGTTGATGATGCATTTAATGATGCTTGCTCTGCTCCTGATTCTTTACCTCCGGCTCCTGCTAAGCCCGATAGGTACTACAGGGTCCCGGACACTCATCACCACTTATATAAGGCTCCTTTTGCGGATCCAGAGACTATCTCCCAGGGTCCTAAAGCTGTAGCAGCTACTTCTTCTAAAAAACCCCCCCTCTGAGAGGGAATCCAGGTCCTTAGAGAGATGGGGTAAAAAAGTTTACACCTCTGCTACTTTGTCAGCTAGAGCTTTGAACTGCCAATTTCATATGCTTCAATATCAAGAGTTTATGCTTGACCAGTTGACTAAAAAGCTGTCCTCTGAAGAATCTTTAGATAGAAAGTATGTTCAAGAAATGGTACATAATATCCAGCAGGTTAGTAACCATTCTTTAAAATGTGGCTATGATGCACTGGAGGCTTCCTTTAGATCAGCCATGACTGGCACAGTTATCAGGAGGCATGCATGGTTGAAAGAACAGGCATTACCAGAACACGTCAAATCTAAGCTTTTGGATGCATCTATGGACAAGGTCAATTTATTTGGTTCCCCTGCACAGCAGGTACTAAAAAAGATGGAAGAGAAAGCAAAATCTGTGCAAACAGTGAAAGATTTCTTACAAGTTCAACCTCCAAGGTTTAGCAGGAACTGGCCCTCCAAGAATTGGTCCTTTCCGGACTCCTCTAAGGCACAAAGAGGCAGGAATAGGCGCTCTAGAGGCGGAAACCAATCCAGAGGTGCCTACAGGGGTCACCAGTGGCAGGGTAACAACCAACAAGGCACGGATACAGCCACCACCACTACAACAACTCAATCACAGTGACTTGGTGGTGGCACCGCCTACCAGGGAACAACTAGAAGCACCCTTAGGCGGAAAGCTAACCTTATTTTCAAGAAACTGGCACTGCATTACAAGAGAAAAATGGATTTTGCAAACTATAGACCAAGGTTACAGGTTCCATTTCCATACTCTACCAGGAAAGAGAGGAATGCCAAACCTTCCACCTACTCAAAGGACAGAAGCTCTAAAACAAATATCTCAATTATTAAGAATGAGAGCTGTGGAAAAGGTACCATCTATGGAGCAAGGGAAGGGATTTTACTCCAGACTCTTCCTGGTACCAAGAAAAGAAAACAAATGGAGGCCTATTCTAGACCTGTCCGCTTTAAACACATTCCTCATTGTTCCAAAATTCAAAATGCTGACCCTACAGCAGCTTCTTCCCATGCTGGGCAAGGAGTCTTGGCTGGTAACTCTAGATCTCAAGGAGGCATACCTGCACGTCCCCATAAGACCAATTTGCAGAAGATACCTCAGATTTCTTGCAGGATCAGAGCATTATCAATTCTCAGCATTGCCCTTTGGCTTATCTACTGCGCCCAGAGTGTTCACGAAATGCCTGGCATCAGTAATCGCTCATTGCAGACTTCAGGGCATTCAAATCTATCCCTACCTGGACGACTGCCTGATACAAGCGGATAACAAAAACAAACTAACAGAAGACTTACAAAGAGTCATCTACCTGCTGCAAGCCCTGGGATATACAGTCAATACAAAAAAGTCAAGGCTGATTCCATCCCAAAGAATAACTTTTCTGGGTGCAGAACTGGACACATCAAAACAAATGGCATTTCTAACTGCAGAAAAGAAAGAGCAACTTCCTCTCTACTTCTTGGCTTTAACAAAGCAGAACCATCTAACTGCAAGAAAAGTGCTACAAGCTCTAGGCTTCATGGCATCCTGCATAATACTGGTCCCTCATGCCAGGCTGCATATGAGAAAGCTACAGTGGTACCTAAAGAATTTGTGGTCCCAGCACAAGCACAGCCTAGAAACCAAAATTCCAATCATCCCATGCCTGAAGCAAGAGTTCCTATGGTGGGCTCAGGCCTGCCAATCAAACACAGGATTGCCCTTCTGCAAAAGTCAACCAAGACAAACCATCACGACAGATGCCTCAGACCTCGGTTGGGGGGCACACATGATGGACAAGTGCATTCAAGGCCTATGGACTCAAGACCAGCTGCATCTGCACATAAATCTAAAAAAAATGATGGCAGTAAAATTGGCAATCCAGGCATTCAGACCTTTTCTCCAAGAAGGCCAGTTGATGATAAGGACAGACAACACCACAGTTATGTGGTACATCAACAAACAGGGAGGCGCACACTCATACCCTCTATGCCGGCTGGCACTGGACCTATGGGATGTGGCTCTGAGCTACAACATTCAGTTACAGGCAATTTATGTACCAGGGAAGGAGAACATTCTAGCAGACATATTAAGCAGAACTACAACAGATGCACACGAATGGATGCTGCATCCGGACATCTTCAAAACCATCACAAGAGAATGGGGATTACCACAAATAGACTTCTTTGCATCCCCATTCAATCACCAGTTGAAGAAATTCTGCGCAAGGACTTACCACCCACTTGCTTGGAAGGTGGACTCCCTATCTTTCAGTTGGAAAAACCTGACAACATACGCATTCCCACCACTTCCTTTGATGCACAAGGTGCTTCTGAAGATCAAAGAGGAGTGTCCGAGGAGCATTCTGATAGCCCCAGACTGGCCAAGACAACATTGGTATCCACTGCTGAGGAGCATGTCCCGGGAACAAATATGGACACTGCCCCTGATCCCATTACTGCTAACACAGAACAACCACAACATCCTGCATCCAAACCTAAAAACTCTGCAGCTAACTGCCTGGAACATTACATAACATCAATTAACCCAAATTTATCCCAAAGGGTTAAAGACATAATCATGGAGGCTCGTAGACCTTCAACAAGAAAGAATTGTGCAGCAAAATGGAAAAGATATCTCCTCTGGAGTACTGCAAAGGGGCAAGATGTGACACTGGTGAACATAGCCAACATCCTGGAGTACTTGGCGGAGCTCTTCCATACAGGCCTGTCCTATTCTTCCATCAAGATACATGCATCAGCTATTTCAGCAGAATACAGCTTGGATCCTCCTGTCTTCTCGCATCCTCTGCTCAGACAGTTTCTGAGAGGAATTAAAAATGTAAAACCTCCCAGGAAACCTCCATTGCCAGCATGGGACTTGAACTTTGTGCTAGAAAAACTGACTCTTCCGCCCTTCGAACCAGCAGCAACAGCAGAATTACAATACTTATCCTGGAAGACTGCTTTCCTGCTGGCAATAACTTCAGCAAGAAGGGTCTCTGAACTGCAGGCATTAATGGCAGTACAACCCTTCCTGATCTTCCATCAAAATAGAGTGTCCATGAGAACAAATCCTACATTTATGCCTAAGGTGGTATCCAGAGTCTCTTTAAATCAGGCTATCCATCTTCCTACATTCTTCCCCAACCCACAGAACAGGGGAGAAAAGCTCTTACATACCTTGGATGTACACAGACAATTACGCTACTACCTGGACAGGACAAAAAACAATAGAAAAACTGACCAGCTTCTGGTAGCATATGCAACAGGAAAGGAAGGAAAACCAATTTCTAAACAGACAATCTCCAAATGGATAGGAAATTGCATTAGATTTTGTTACTCCTACCATGGAAAGAAAACTCCAGAGAACATCAGCCCTCACTCCACAAGGGCTATTGCCACTACCACAGCTTTCTTACGAGGAGTGGCTACCAAGGACATTATAGAGGCTGCTACTTGGACCTCCGTGCATACATTTGCCAAGCATTATAACTTACCTCTATACTCTAGATCCCGTGCTGGTTTTGCCACTGCTGTTTTGCAAGGGATCCTAACTACACCATAATATCTTCTCATTTCCTCCTCCCCTAGTTTAGCTATGGTATTCTACCCATTTGTAAAGACTGCAGATGCATCCTTGAAGGACATAGTACAGTTTTGTACCTACCATAAATGTAGATGTCCGAGAGGAATGCATCTGCAGTCAGGATTACCCACCCTCCTTCCCCTCTGAGGTACTCCTAGGTATTTGCCAATCTTCAGCTAGCTTGGGGGGATCTATTATGGTGTATTTGTTTGTATATATGTACATACATGCTTATTTTGTGTGTTTGCTCTCTACTATTTGGAAACTTTGACATTTATCCAAATTTAGCCATCCAAGAGGGCACCTGGCATCTGGGGCAAGAAACACTGAGGAAAATGGCGTCGGCTGATGCCTTTATACCCGAATAACTGCCGCAATGACGTCGGGTGAAGTGCGACACCAGCCGAAGCCAGACCCAGACTTTGGAATCCGGCCGACCGAAGGGCTGCCTGATGACAGGACAACCCATTTGTAAAGACTGCAGATGCATTCCTCTCGGACATCTACATTTATGGTAGGTACAAAACTGTACTTTCCTCTTGTTTTATACAAAGTGCTGTGTTGGTAATCTGGCTTTAAAATGATCACTCTTTCAGTCTATTCATATAGCTAACAAATGTTAAAGCAGCTCTGATCTCCCAGATATGTAGATGTCAAAGTACTTTGGCAGTACAAGATGTATACTTAGTAACAGATACCTTTTTCCTGCTTGCAGGCACTGAAGAGAGCTCATGCTGGTATTTCTCTCTCTGAGCTTGAGGCTTCGGTAGCCTCCCCTTTCACCTCAAGAACACCAGACATCTCCTGCGTTCCACATCTTATCAGGTGCAACTTTTTCACTCCATATCTACTTCTGAACTACATCCTTTGCTTTGCTGTAAGGAGTTTATGATGCACTGAATCCTGGGGATATGGTATTCCTTTTGTACCTGGTTGTCCAAGTTCATTATAGAAAGGTATACTTGTTGACATAGAGGTGGAGCCAGTGCCTTGACCATAGGTTTCTTTGACACAAAAACAAGCCATACAGAATGCCAGCACTTGTACTATAAATCTGTTAAAAGACAGCAAGTCCAGCATGACACATTTTTAAGTCTGAGGGGGAGGGCAAGACAGATGCTCAGGACTTGTCTCAAAACCCTTAACACACACACACACACACACACACACACACACACACACACACACACACACACACACACACACACACACACAAACTGTCCAGATTATTGCCTCATATTTTTGGTCTGTTTCTCTTAACATTTTTGGTTTTCTGGTAAATCAGCGAGGATTGACATCACAAAATAATAATGTACATTTGAGTTTCAGACTTCATATTCTTCAGAAAATCAATCCTAGCACAAGTCATGTCATTCTAGTAACTTTAACTTAAGTTTATAAGAGCAGTATTTAAAATCTGTCCCTGATTTTGGGCCTTTCTTGCCCCCCCCCCCCATTACTTTAGGCTTTGTACAGATTTCTTATACTAAGAAGTTGAGAGGTATGGTGCTGGTTGGATTGGAACTAATTTTTAGGTTATTGGTTTTATTGGGTGCCTGTAGAAGTGCTATGGTCACCTGATTCCCTGCAGTCAAAATGATAGCCTTGGCACATGCAAGATATATGCCAATTCTAAGATTACACAAAATCGGGGAAAGGGTATATTCCCCAACCCAGAGAATTATGCAGTCTCTGTTGACAGACAGGTGTGTATTCGTATAGCATGTGTTTAATAATTTGGTGTCAAATCCTTTTTGTTTCATTTGCAGGAAGGTATTCGCTGTTGACAGTGGAGTGAAGTAGTAGGGCACTGGAGACAAATATAGCCTTTAGCTGCACCTTGCAACATGGCATACACCAGCTAGGCATTTAGGCATTCCTGAAAGCAGGATATTACTACAAAAATGCATAACTTTCTTGTCAGGGAAGTAATACACAATCTCGGACCCATTAAAGAAGGGCCTCATGGAGAATAGCTGATTGGGTAAGAATGTATTTGTACAATCATTCATAGATATTATTTTCACAGCTGAACAAGAGTTAAGCATAAGCCATCAGCCCACCAACCCGTGAATAATAGCGGACTAATACCTCAGTGTTTTAATTTGGTAGCCATGGTAGGATTACTAGAGTTACCATGGTGGAAGGGAGTCTTACCTTGTGTCCTTAGTGTTTTGCTGCCCTATTGAAGAAACTTGCAGCTATACTACCGCGGTGGTGCAGTGGTAGCGTTGTTGCCTCACAGCAAGAGGTTCTCGCGTTCGATTCTCGGCTGGAGTGCGGGGAGTGCCTTCTGTGTGGAGTCTGCATGTCCTCCCCATGGTTGGGTGGCGTTCGAAAGACTTGCGTAAATGGGCGTGCCTTCGTTGAAGGTTGGATGTCGAGCTGGCATCTTGGCGTTCATGAAAATCTACTGCCAATCATTAGCGGACTGCAGTTCTGCTGTGGCGACCCCTAACCGGGAAAAGCCGGAAGACCAACATTGAAGAAACTTGCAGCGTTTCTTCTGATAAGCTGGCCTTCCCTGGAATTCCTAATACAAGGGAAATTGTTCCATGTCTTGTACCACTTGTATGATGTCATAGCAATGATGCATTATTCATGGATTTTCAGCTATTTTGGAGCAAAGAATTCCTACTTATGGCTAAAAACTTGTCTTACCTTACTTGTAATCATAAATAGTAACTTTTTACAGTAACTCTGCACTTTGTGGCTGATCTGTTTTCCTTCTTTTACCGATATCTAATTATTCGTTTCTTCAGTTGCTAGTATTGGTAGTACATAAAGTCACTGGCGTGTACCAGATCCCTTGTGAGTTTGTATGCCATGCAAATTTTGCCTCTTAATCTGTCAGTCACAAAGTGACTAATATATTTAGCTGATTCGGTGTAAAACAGAGCACTAATCTTGCTATTGGGATGTCTCTATCAAACTTTACAAAGCTGTAGTAGTTTTTTAAGGGACATGCAAGTTGCACCAAGCTATGTTTAGAATGGGATTTGACACTTATTTAGTCATATTCTGCATAGTTATGTAGTGCGGATTGAGTGTTTCAAAAGTTTTTCCCTTATCTAAAAGGTTGCACAATCTCGTAATATATCTCGACAAGTAGGGGGGGGGGGCAGAGGGGTTTTCCCCTACAAAAACACATTTGATTTTGTTTACTGATTTTTCTTTTACTTTTCTGATGTTTTTAGTAGTTTCTGTTAGTTACTCTGAAGTTTTTTTTTGCCACCCACCATCCATTCTCTGATCATGTCCACCCATAACCTCCTCATGGCTCACTCATTGTGCTGTTTACTTTATTATCTAGGAAGGGGTTTAGCCAAATCCTGGTGTAACCATGCAGGCAGGTTCTGCCCGTTTGAGGAGAGAATGGCCTTATAGTGTACTGTTCTCAGAACTGCTGTTCTCCCCCTTAAGAGTGGCAAGAGGTGTCAGGAACAGGCATTATGTAAGCAGCTGGTACAGGGACTTTTGAGGTAGAGGGGTGTGGACTTCCTGACCTGGCAGATCAAGCGTGACATCACAGGCATCACTATCCCTGACACCAGCTTATTCACTCCCTTCCCACCCACCAATGAAATGGTAGTCTGCCAGTAACTAGGGGAACATACCACAGCCTTCACATGTGTGGCATACCTGAGCTGCCAGAAGACACCCTGTGCCCTTCACCTTCTTAATGGGGGAGCTGACATGAGCTGCTCATTCCCACTTCCCTTCCCAGCTCCTCCCAGTCCCAAACCACTAATCAAACTTTGGTGGACTGGGTCACAGTTAGATCTCCATTGCTGTATGCCAGGGAACTGGACATAAATCAGTATAATATTTAGTTATAACTTGAAGTGTAAGATGCACATAACCAAATCATTTCTTTGTTCTTGCAATATTTTTGGTAAAATTAGACATATTCCCTGTGAATGCAGCCAGATCTCATTTATGTTCACCCTCTTATTGATGTATCATTTAGCTTAACTTGGTAATTTATTATATGCTCTAAACTTCATTGGATCACTCTTGGAAACTTTCAGTTTAAGGCTTATAGATGGTAAGTAACAGACTGTATTGCCTTTTTTGAACTGCAAGTCATGAGCATTGCTCATGCTACTGTGTAAAGATTGAAGTTACCTTGTTTCCAGATTCTACTTTTCGGCCCCAGATTGTACTATGAAAAGTTGTGTTGAATGTTTTTAAAAATATTGGTTTTATAAATTAATCCTCTGGGGACTTGGTCCTTTCTACTAGCCGCAATAAATACCTTTGCCCACCACCTCTTTTTACTGTTGTATAAACACTCCAGTTTCTACGTTACTGTAAAAAAAAAAGATGCATGTTTTGATCGTCTATACTTTCAGGCCTGTTAAGTAGTCCATTCCCAATAATGGGTAGGACCGTGTGGCAGAAGCACTAGGGGGCTGCTCATGCCTGGATCTTCCTCTGAATTCTGTTGTTGTCATATATCCATAATGCTTTGGATCTCCCAGTTTTCCAGCTCATTTGCATAAATGTAGTTCTCATGTGCTGAACAGCTCTCAGAATTTCTTGCGGTGTCGTTTTGTCAACGGGTTTGCATTTCTGTGGTTTACAGGAGTTGGGTAACTCTTGCCGTTTCCTTTCTGTTACTATGTCTTTGGTTTGGGTGCATTTCTAGCAAGCCAGCAGGATGTCCTTCAAGAATGCAACTGCAGTCCTGACATATGGGTTGTCCTGCCTCAGGCAGCCCTTCGGTCGGCCGGATTCCAAAGTCTGGGTCCGGCATCGGCTGATGTCGCCTCTTCCCCGACGTCAGAGCGGCTGGGGTATAAAAGCATCAGCCGACACCATCTTCAGTCTTTCTTGCCGCGCGGTGCCCGAAGCAGAAGTAGTTCGCAAGTGCCGGTCGGCCAGATCCTGTGTTTTCAGATACCGAAGTCATCAAAAAGCTAAGTACCCCATTGGGGAACCTTTTCTTGCCTCAGCCGATGTCAGATAAAACTGCAAAAGTTAATAATTGCTTGTCTTGTGGTAAACAAATACCTCATAAGGACTTCCATTCTTACTGCCTTCCCTGCCTCGGCCCAGACCACGACGTCTCAGCCTGTGCTGCCTGTGCTCGCTTCAATAAGCGCACACTTAGGCGCCGGGCAGAATTTGCTGAAGACTTTTTTGGGGAAAATTACTCCTATATCATGCCATCGGAACTACCGACAGCACATATTTCCAAAAAACGGAAGGACCGGGACCGACATTCGCGGCCCGTGACTTCCATCGACACCATGCTAAAGCCTACCGCGAGTGCATCGGTCTCTTCGGAGGCGGTAATTCAACCGCTCCAGGCCGACGACACCGCTTTACCGCACACTTCGGTCCCGGAGGCTACCCCGGTGCCGGTTGTTGATTTTCCTCCTGAAACCGAAGCCCAAGATTTGCCTGACACAATACCGGTGGACAAAGTTACTCCAGCACGTGGGGCAGCTAGGCCTCCTGTGTCTATGTCCATCAAGGCCTACACACGTGCTAAGGCTGCCAGCCAGGCTAAGTCTCACCCTCCTAAATCTTTTTCACAGGGTCCCACTTCTGATAAACAGATCATGACTTAAGCTGCAGATCTAATTTCTTTAATCAGGGGCTCTCAGACTCATCCAGACAGAGGTTCTCAGCCGCCTTCAGACAAAAGGCCTAGGGTTGAGCAGGCAGATACCCTTTCCTCAGATCTAGCCTCTGGTGTCGGGCCATTCAGATTCCCAGGAAGAATCCTTCCCGGCCTACGAGGATTTTGATGCTGATGAATCCATTCCCTCTGCCTCTCCTCCTGAGGATATTTCTTTCGGGGAAATTCTCCACTCCATGAGAGAGCATTTTCAGTGGCAGGGCCAGGATTTCTCCGACTCCAGGAAAAGGCTTCGGACTTTCCTTAAGTTACCCCAGCACAGGCCTTTAGCAATACCCCCAGTGTTAGATGTATTGGATGATGTGTACTCAGACTCCAGTACTTCTCCTGATTCTCTCCCTCCTGCTCCTGTCAAGCCAGACAGATATTACAGGGTTCCTGAAACTCATAAACATCTCTTTAAGGCCAAAAATCCTTTGCCCGCAGACAGGGAATCTAGGTCCCTGGAGAGGTGGGGTAAAAAAGTTTATACCTCAACCACCCTTGCCATGAGGGCACTTAACTGTCTTTTTCATATGTTTCAGTATCAGGATTTCTTGATGGATGATTTGCAGAAAAAGTTAGCCTCTCCTGAGCCTTTAGATAGAAAGGCTTTGCAGGATTTGGTTCATAATACTCAGCAGGTTAGCAATCATTTTCTTCAGTGTGGTTATGATGCACTGGAAGCTTCATGTAGGGCAGCTATGACAGGGGCCGTCATACGTAGACATGCTTGGTTGAAAGAACAGACATTGCCAGATCATGTTAAAGTAAAGCTTTTAGATGCACCTCTGGAAAAACGCAAGGTATTTGGTGCTAATGCACAGGGTGTGTTGAAATCAATTGAGGAAAAGGCTAAATCAGTACAAACAGTCAAAGATTTCCTCCAGGTTCAGCCACCAAGGTTCAGCAGGAATTGGCCTTCGAAGAATTGGTCCTTTCCAGACACTGACAAGTTCCAAAGGGGAAAAAACAGGCGTGCTCAAGGTAGAGGGCAATACCGAGGCTCCTACAGGGGCCGCCAATGGCAACCAACTAATCAGAGAAGTGGAGCAGGGACTTCTACTGCTCCACAGGGACAATCACAATGACTTGACTTTGACACTGCCGACCAAGGCTCAAAGAGAAGCACCTTTAGGCAGAAAATTATCTTTATTTTCAAAAAATTGGCATGTTTTTACAAAGGACAAATGGATTTTGGACATAATAGACAAAGGTTACAGGTTCCACTTCCATACCTTACCAACAAGACAAGGCATGCCAAACCTGCCACAAAATCAAAGGGCAGAGGCACTCATACAAGTTTCAAAGCTGCTACAAATCAAAGCAATAGAAAAGGTTCCTCCTCAGGAACAAGGCCAGGGATTCTACTCAAGACTGTTCCTTGTTCCAAGAAAAGAAAAGCAATGGAGACCTATACTGGACTTGTCCACTCTAAACACTTTTCTCATTGTGCCAAAATTCAAAATGCTGACGTTACAGCAACTTCTTCCCATGCTGGGCCAAGGGGTCTTGGCTGGTTACTCTGGACCTCAAGGAGGCATACCTGCATGTCCCAATCAGAAAAAGCTGCAGAAGATACCTCCGAGTTCTTGCAGGTTCAGAGCATTATCAATTCTCAGCATTGCCTTTTGGCTTATCTACTGCGCCCAGAGTATTCACGAAATGCCTGGCATCAGTAATTGCACATTGCAGACTTCAGGGGATACAAATATACCCTTACCTGGACGACTGCCTTATACAAGCGGACAGCAAGCAAGCCTTGATAAGAAACTTGGACTATGTCATTCACTTACTACAGTCAACATTCAAAAATCAAGACTACTGCCATCCCAACAAATAATTTTTCTAGGAGCCAAACTGGACACAAACTCACAAATGGCTTTCCTCACAGAAGAAAAACAAGAACAATTACCAGATTACTTCAAAAGCCTAGCAAAGCACAACCCAGATGACTGCAAGGAAAATCCTGCAGGCCCTGGGTTTCATGGCATCTTGCATTCTTCTGATTCCACTGGCAAGACTACACATGAGAAAGCTACAATGGTACCTAAAAAGTTTATGGTCTCAACACAGCCACAACTTAGAAGCAATTATTCCACTCATTCCATGTCTACAAAAGGAATTTTTGTGTTGGGCACAAGCAAGCCAGCTAAACAAAGGCATGTCTTTCAACAAACCTCAAGCAAGCCAAACCATTACAACAGACGCCTCAGATCATGGATGGGGGGCTCACATGGAGGGCAGATGCATTCAAGGGCAATGGGCACCCCGGGAATTGCATCTGCACATCAATCAAAAAGAGATGTTGGCAGTGATTCATGCAATCGAGGCCTTCGGAAAATTTCTTCAGCAAGGTCATCTGCTAATAAAGACAGACAACACCACTGTTATGTGGTACATAAACAAACAGGGAGGCACCCATTCTTACCCCCTCTGCAGACTAACAATGACTCTTTGGGAAAAGTCCCTGAAACTGAACATACAGTTGCAATCCCAGTTTGTTCCAGGCAAGGACAATGTTCTGGCGGACAGTCTAAGCAGAAACATTATGGACCCACACGAATGGATGTTGCATCCAGACATTTTTTCACAAATAACTTATGCATGGGGAAGGCCGGACATAGATCTCTTTGCCTCACACCTCAATCATCATCTGAAGAAGTTCTGTTCATGGACACACCATCCTCAAGCCTGGAGAATGGATGCTCTCTCCTTCAGCTGGAATTCTCTAACAATCTATGCATTCCCACCTCTACCATTAATGACCAAGGTGTTACTGAAGATCAAAGCAGAACAACCGAAAGGCATTTTGATAGCTCCAGACTGGCCAAGACAGCACTGGTATCCATTACTAAGGAGCATAACTCGCACCAAGCCATGGCCCCTGCCTCAATGGCCTCAGCTTATAATTCAGCACAATTACAGGACTGTTCATCCCAACCTGCAAACATTGCAACTGACAGCTTGGAGGGTTCCATGACTTCTCCCCATATCTCTCTCTCCAAAAAAGTTCAAGAGATCTTACTGGAAGCACGCAGGCCTTCCACCAGAAAAACTTATTCAGCCAAATGGAAGAGATTCAGCATCTGGAATGCCAACAAGGGTCAGGATGCATCAGTAATGAGCATCCCACAGATACTAGAATACTTGGCAGAAATGCTTCACAGCGGCCTTTCATATTCTTCCATAAAAATACACGCCTCAGCAATTTCAGCAAAATATAACTGTGATCCACCTGTGTTTTCACATCCTTTGCTAAGACAGTTTCTAAGAGGGATAAAGAATATCAAACCTCCAAGAAAACCACCAGTGCCTGCATGGGACCTCAACTTCATCTTGGAAAAAATAACTCTTCCTCCTTTTGAGCCAGCAGCATCTTCAGAATTGCAATTTCTCTCCTGTAAAACAGTTTTCCTGTTGGCAATTACTTCAGCAAGAAGAGTCTCGGAGATACAGGCCCTCATGGCAGTACCTCCATTTCTCATTTTCCATCAGGACAGAGTCTCTTTAAGAACCAATCCTTCATTCATGCCAAAAGTGATATCCAGGGTTTCTCTAAATCAAGCAATTCACCTGCCTACTTTTTTTCCCAATCTTCAAAATAAAGGAGAAAAGCTTCTGCACACTTTGGACATACACAGACAATTGCACTACTACTTGGACAGAACAAAGGCCAACAGAAAGTCTGACCAACTATTTGTAGCTTACGCTGCTGGAGTACAAGGAAAGGCAATTTCCAAACAAACAATTTCAAAATGGATTGGAGACTGCATCAGATTCTGCTACTCTTTCCATGGAAAAGGTGTGCCAGCCAATATCAGGCCACACTCCACCAGAGCTACAGCCACCTCCACAGCCTTTCTAAGAGGGGTGGCTACAAAGGACATTCTAGAAGCTGCTACATGGAGCTCCGTGCATACATTTTCCAAACATTACAACCTGCCTTTATATTCCAGATCCCGAGCAGCCTTTGCTTCTGCAGCCCTGCAGGGCATTTTAGCTACACCATCTTTATCTTAGATCCTACCACCCCCAGCTTGGCTATGGTATTCAACCCATATGTCAGGACTGCAGTTGCATTCTTGAAGGACATAGTACAGTTTTGTACCTACCATAAATGTAGATGTCCGATAGATATGCAACTGCAGTCAGGTTTTCCCACCCTCCTATCCCTCTGTAATTCTCTTTTTTGGGTCCACTCCCCCTTTTTCAAATTAGCTGGGGATATCTGTTATGGTGTATCTGTTTATTACTGTTCTGCAGATATGGAATTTTTATCCATTCTCTAAATTTAGCCTTCCTTGGAGGGCACCTGGCATCTGGGGCAAGAAAGACTGAAGAAGATGGCGTCGGCTGATGCTTTTATACCCCAGCCGCTCTGATGTCGGGGAAGAGGCGACATCAGCCGACGCCGGACCCAGACTTTGGAATCCGGCCGACTGAAGGGCTGCCTGAGGCAGGACAACCCATATGTCAGGACTGCAGTTGCATATCTATCGGACATCTACATTTATGGTAGGTAAAAAACTGTACTTTCCTTTGTCAGCATCAGTGCACAGGTCTTATGCCCTATGGTCTGTTTAAAGAGTATACCTGTGAGTATCAGCTAGTGCCCAATAACCACTGCATGTGCATAGTCTGCTTGAGTGAGCAGCACAGTTCTTCAAATGTCCCACATGTAAAAGGGCTTTAACATGCTACTGTCCAGTGATGTAATGACAAGATGGCCTCATGTTTGATAAAACAAGCCCCCACCTCCCTGGCCAACATGCCAAAATCCAGCACCCTCTCTCTCAGCCCTTCCAAGTCCTTCCATTCCCCACAGTCAGAAGTCTGTTTGTTGATTTATAGGTTTTGGTGGTAAAGCACCTGACTCCATTTTCCCCAACTGTAGCCTCTGATGTTGAAGATCTGTTCTTTGTAACCTGCATCAGTGTGCACTGGTCTGATAAATGTGTTTATGTAACATTGTCTCCATCACTGGCTTGAGTAGGCAAGGAGGACTCCCAGGAGATGGTAGAGGTCATCTTCTTGATAGACTCTTCATCCCTGTGACTACAGACTGAACTGCTGCTGAAGGCAGGCTTGCCCTGTGTCCAACTCACACTCTGCCACTTTGCTGGTGCAGGTTATTTAGGAGGTGAGGGATGTGATGCTAATGGATGTATTCCTGCCACATGAGATGAAAGGACCAGGATTCTTTGGCCTTCCTGTTGGATTTGTGATTACCCTCCCAGATGCACATACCCATATCCTCACCAATGTTGGCCTCATTGCTGGTCAACATTAAACTGCTGGAATGAGACCTTTACCCGCATTATGGTCCAACAGATGGTGTGGGTTTACATGTACCTGACACAGGTGATGCTGCCCCAAGGCTGGTATTCAGCAGCTGTAGTGCAGCTGATATTGCAGCACTGCTGCAGTACTTGGCAGCACATACTGGGATCTCCTTTCAAAGTCTGATTAGCCCCTGCTGTTGTCGGTGCCCTATACCTTCCCCTTCAGTTTTTAGTCATATCCTTGCATGCTTCATCAGCAACCCAGCTGCAGTGTGTGTTGGAGCTTGGGTCTGCAAGAGGGACCTTGATATCAAAAAGGCTTGCATCTCTGACACTGATGTCTACACAGCAGAACCCACAGGTGCAGATCCCATTGCAGACCTGGGGCTTGATGCTGAGAAATCACTTCAGTGAGGGACAGAGCCATCCGGAAGCTATTATGAAAACTCCCCTGGAGTCATTTTTGGATTGTTCATCCACCAAAAGGCTGTCTTTGTCATCTGTGAAACCCTTCTCCTTAAAAGACGCAGAATGTCCGTAATCAAAACAAAGCACTGGGCAGCAAACTGGCTCACTGATAGAACCCACCTAATCAAAATAGGGGAAACCACCTCTAGCAGTAGACCCATAACGAGCAGCATTCCCCAGGGATCGGTCTTGGGGCCTCTGTAATTCAGGATATACTTCTCTGAGGTGCAGGCCAAAACAAGTGGGCTATGGCTGACCAAGGACTGCAAGCTGGATGTGGTCATCAGTTCACCAAGTGATGTGGACATCATCCAAGAGGGTCTCGTCCAAACAAATGACTGGTGCCAGAAACATGACCTCAAGCTGAATGCCAAAAAATGCTGCATCATCCCCTTTGGGGAGAGTGATGTCCCCACATATCACATTAATAACAACGACCTAAGCATGCAGTCAGTCATGAGGGATTAGGGCACCCAGGTTGATAGCAACCCGACTTTTGACTACCATGTTGCTTCCAACAAACTTTCTATATGGCGCACCTCGTAAGTAAGAGTATCTCATCCAGGGACAAGGAGGTCATAACATCCCTGTATTCTTCCCTAATAAGGCCAATTATTGAGTACAATGCCCCCTTTGACATGTAGCTCGCAAAACACATACAGCAGCTGGAAGACCACAGAGATTCCTCATCAGAAGAATCTAGGGCCTCAAACATCTACCCTACACAGATAGGCTAAAAGCCCTGTCCCTCTACTCAGTTTCATACAGACTCCTCAGAGGTGACCTCTATCTGGCATACAAAGCAATCTCAGACCTAAGCTGAGCATTAATCCCTATGTCACTCAATGGGTTGCCAACTGGGTTACTGACAGAACCCACACTGTAAAAGTAGCTGACTCCAAATCCATCTCCAGACAAGTGACAAGTGGAGTACCTCAGGGTTCAGTCCTGGGACAGCTCTTGTTTGGCATCTACTTTACTGAAGTACAGGCCAACACTAAGGGACTCTGGCTAACAAAGTTCGCAGATGACTGCAAACTGGGAGCCATTATTGAATCCCGAAATGATGAGGAAATTCTACAAAAGAGCATTACAGAAACAGATGCTTGGTGCCAGAGCCATGGGCTCAAGCTCAATGCCAAGAAATGTATAGTTATCCCCTTTGGGATAAAACATGTACCCGTGAATTACCACATAGGTGACAGTACACTAAACACTGAAAGTGTGATAAGCTACTTAGGGACACAGGTGGACAGTGGTCTCACCTTTGATAGCCACATCGTCACAACAGTCAGGAAATCCTTCTATGTGGCACACCTCATCACTAAGGGCTTTGCATCCAGAAAAAAGGAGGTCATTGTCCCACTGTACTCATCCCTTATTAGACCCATTATAGAATACAATGCCTTGTTTGGTATGTACCTCTCAAGACATCTGCAACAACTGGAAAGGTCGCAGAAATACCTCACTAAAAGAATCACAGGCCTAAAGCAGATGCCCTATGTTGACCGTGTAAAAAAAACTCCAGCTATACTCTGTCGCTTATCATCTAGTCAGAGGCAATCTCTGCTTAACATACAAAGCCGTGTCAAACCCAGAGCTGTCAGACATGCTACACTTAAAGAAATCCCAATCCCTCAGAGCCACACCCTCCAGGGATCTAAACGTTGTCATCACAATGAACAAAACATGCTTCAGGGATAGGTTCCTGACCCAGAGACTCCCCAGACTCTAGAATAGACTACCCGTACATGTCAAGCAGACCACCTCTTTGGCCCTCTTCAGAAGGAACTTTGACTATTGGATGGGAGATAGGAAATTCACCCCAGGGATCACGTCAGTCACCCTGCTAGACAAGGGTCCAGGGAAGTAAATATTGTGGGAAGAAATAGACAGGGAATTATTATGGCTAGGCTTGTATAGGCCCTAGGGCCGATAGCCTAGTACTAACCTATGAACCCTGCCTTGACGGGACTACTGCGTATCCACAAGTCAAGCTCCACTCGAGTAACTCATACGCGTGACCTCAACCTGGTCTATGACATCAATATGACTTGGCAGGACAGATCTGTGTCCCCATCTGTGGAATAGACTTCCTCTCTACATCAAGCAGAGTACCTCATTGTCCCTTTTCAAGCGAAACTTGGATAACTGGATGGGAAACAGAAAATACACCCTGGGATTCCACCCGTGTCCCTGCTGGACAGGGGCTTTGGGTGCTGACTTGTTTAAACATGGGTAAAACTCTTGGCTAGGCTTATAAGGGCCTCAGGGCCAATAGCCTAGTAACTTCCTATGATGCTATGAACTCTCATGATGACAATACCACCAAACAACATGGTCAGTGAAGAGGGTTCATCTTCCACTGGGTCATGAACCCTCTGGGTCATCCACTGAGAACCCTAAATTCGGAAAGTTCCTTCGCATGATATAAAAGAAAGAGGGATAGTCCACTGACCCCATCTCCTCACCTAGAGACTCCTGCACAAAGCATGCAGGTACAGTTTCCAAACCCTCCTAGTTGGTCCTACCCTTGGTAGGTATACTGAAGAATGCTACCAAGGTCACTTGGTATATCCTAATACATTCTCCTGTCTGCCCTGGAAATGTGTTGAAGTTGTTCTTTTTCTGAGAGACTGGTCAATTTGATCAGAGACTCAGAATCCAGACCTTGACGTGAATACAGCAGTCATAGGAGGGCTGCCACACCTCAATCCAGGTGTCTACCCACCAAACATGGAGTTTGCAGTGGTGGACAGACCAGAAAAGTGCATCTTTGTCCAGCATTGCCTCTGAGGATACTTAAATGTTAAGTTGTCTATCTCGCCTTTGTTTCTTGCTTGTTGGGATCAGAGCCGATCCTCGGCTCCAACTTGGCCATCATCTATAGCTCGAGAGCTGTTTTACTGGCTCGAGGCTACCCCTTATCCCATGATGCTTACCGCTAGCTACCCAGATCTCTTTTGCCGCTTCAGCTGTGAGGTTCGTTGTTACTGGCTCAGGCTCGTATAAGTTTTATTGTACTACTTTTTCTATCAGATTAGGGTTTCTTTCTGATAGCTTATAGTTTTTAACATAGTCGTTTATTAGTTTGTTGTTGTATTAGTGTAATTGTAGTTTTCCCTTAGAACTCGTTTAAGTTAGAGAGTTCTCCCCGCCCCCCTTCCTACCTCTCTTGTAGGTAGCGTTTTAGTTTGTCTTTCTTCGTTTTTACCTCCTAGGTAGCCGTTTAAGGTAGAGGCCTCTTAGTTTTAAAAAAAAAAAAAAAATTCTTAACTATAGATGTTATGTGATCCTATCTCGCCTACATTCTGACTGATGGGTTCGGAGCCGATCCCTCGGCTCCGACTCGGCACGCTTATGCTATAGAGCGAGGCCTCTAATTGGCTGAGCTATCTTTATCCCAGGATGCACCACCACTAATCCCCCAGATCTCGTTTGCTGCTATCAAGCATAGATGTGGTCTCAACATTGGCTGGGCCAAGTACTAGTTTTTAGGCTTTTTTCCTGTCACAAATTTCCTTTCTTTGAACCCAAAAGCTGTTTTAACAGCTATTGTTGATATATTAGTGTGTTTGGTGTAGTTGTGTGACTAAATTCAAAAAATTTTTAGTCAGGGAAGGTTTCCCGTTTCAGTTAGAGGGGCCTTCCCCTGTTACATTACTGTTTCTGTAATTTCTTGGGTCAAGTACCCGTTTAAGTTAGAGGGTCTTGACTCCCCCTCTCTCTCTTTTATTTTTTTGGTCAGTTAACTGTTAGCGTAAAAAAAAAAAAAAAAAAAAAAAAGAAATTTTTGTTAAAGTTGTATTGGACTGTCTTAACTGAAGTTTAGTGTTATAGTGTTCACTTTATTGGTTCTTCGGCTAGGCAGTTATGTCGAAAGAACACAAACCCTCCGGGTTTAAGAAATGCACGAGGTGTGGTTTTAAAATGTCCATAACGGACGACCACGCCTCGTGCGTCTATTGCTTAGGTGCTAAGCATTTGCAAGAGTCGTGTAGTGTGTGCCACGCGTTCTCTTCGAGAGTCCTCCAGGAGAGGAAAAACAAATTAATCCTCAAGGGATTAATCAAGCCTTCCTTCGAGGAGGCTTTATCTTCCTCTCCGTCTCCTTCTAAAAAGAGGAAAGCGTCGGCTCCGACCAGTCAGTCGGAACCAACCGCTAAGAAAACTAAGCAGACTTCTCCATCGGCTCCACGGACTTCGGAGCCGAGGTCGGAACGGTCTGCCTCGATGCCTCCAGCCTCGACTCCTCTGGTTTCGGAGCCGAGGTCTGGGGCATCGAGAGGCGGGTCACCCTCATCGGCTCCACTGATATTGGAGCCGATAAGGGTTATCGGCTCAGACTCTTCCCCCTCGGAGCCGAAGTCCTTATCGGTACCGAGGGAAATTTCCTTGAAACCTTCCTCGGAGCCGATAATTGTTGAGTCGTTTCGAGCCGGGTCCCTGAGCCCTTCGGAGCCGATGGAGAAATCGGTTCGGGCCCGATCGGTATCCTCGAGATCATCCAAGATGTCTGATTCGGACATCGACAGGGTGCTCCTTCGACTCTTCCAGTCTCCGGTGTTCCAAAAGATGGTTTCGGCTCCAGCCCATTTGGCTTCGGAGCCGATGGTCCACTCCCCTACTGTTTTTCCTCCTCAGACAGCTTCGGCACCGTTGGAACCGGTGCTGGTGGAACCTGTGGAGGTGTTAGGGTCGGGCCCGACCCTTGCTCCAACTCCGGCTCTTGAGTCGGAGTTCAGTACATGGACTTCTTCCTTCGGCCCTGGGGGGGAGGCTTCGGGATTGATGCTTTCGGTCCCAAGTCTCCCTCTCGGTGCGTCGGCGGTGGGAGTTCCGTCCACTGTTGTGGCCACGGAGGTGGGACCCTCCCAGGATTCTGGTGGTCCCGCCTTCAGGGCTATGAGGAGTGCTTTAGCCAAATCTTCCTTGGCTACCTCCACAGTTTCCCCAGCTCCTTCCCTACATTTGGAGACTGGGTCGTTGGCAGTCCCCCTGTCTTTAGACAGCGGAGCCCCTGGGCCTCAGGTTACCCCCGCTGGGGTTTCTCCCCCTCCTGGAGGTCCTTCTGAAGCCTCTTCGAAAGAACCTCCCAGGAAGAGATCGTGCAAGAGGAAGCACGTTGACTCCCCTGATGAGTCTCTGACATCTGACACTGATCTCGATGATGCAGAGGGGTCCCCCAAGTCGTCCTCGGATTATGTCTCCTTTGCAGACATCCTGGAAGCCCTAAAACAACGAGGCGGCTGGCAGTCCAAACCTCCCTCTGCTGATGAGTCGGTGTTCCTGAAGGCCTTCGGGGCTCAGCCCTCCGCCTCCTGGGTGTCTCCGCCCTTCGACGAGCTCTTGGATTTGATCTGTCGAAGGGCGTGGGAACACCCAGACTCTGTGGAACCGGTGCCCGTTCATCCGAACAAATTTCTCTCGGCGCCCCTGGATAGAGTTCCTTACTAAAGGTGTGTCTGTAGATGCTATGGTGGTGGCATCTGCTACCCAGCAAGATGTAGCAGAGGCTTCTACGTCCGTCCATCCTCCTAATAAGGAGTCTAGGAGCATGGATCAGTACGGAAAGCGCACCCTTAGTTCAGCGGCCTTTACACTGAGGTCCTTGAACTACCTGACGCACTTTACGAGATTTCAGAGGGATCTGATTAAGGAGCTATCCGATACCCTCTTGGGTAACCTGCCTGAGGAGCTGGCCCAGACGGTTGGCTCTCAGCTGGCTACAATGTCGTCCATTTCGAACTCGTCCATGAGGCTCATTTCAGATGCGGCGAGGCGAGTAGAGCGGCGGGTACAGGCATTGCTCTACGGAGACAAGCCTGGCTCCGCCTGTGTCATTTCGCGGAGGCCTTTAAGTCTTCATTTGCCGACGCCCCCTTTGATGGGTCCTCCCTGTTTGGACCCAAGGTAAAAGACACACTAACCCGCTGCGAACAGGAAGGTAAGACTCTGACTGCCGTAGAGGCACGATTTTCCACTCCCTTTCGGCCTTATCCCAAGGCTAAAAGAGGAGGGAAAATGTGGTTCCGTAGATCTCAAAAGCCTTACCCCTCTCAGCAGGAAGGTTCCCCCTCCAGAGGCAGAGGAGGGGGAAATTCTTCCGGAAGACGCCGTCCCAGAGGCGGCAGAGGCCATCGCAACACTGGAGACCGCGAGTCCTTTCGTGGCTCTTCAGCCTTTCATAGTCCCTGAGGGATTGCCCGGCTGTGCTGCTCCGGAGCCAGTCGGGGGTCGTTTCTCGAAGCACCTGAAGGCCTGGGAAGGGATCACTCAGGACCGATGGGTGCTTCGGATCATCGCCGGAGGTTACTCCATCCCATTCTCTCACCCCCCCCCAGTCCAAAAAAATCCCGGACCCACCACCCAGTCAACGGGATACCGCAGCCTCAGAAATTTCAAAGCTGCTGCAAAAAGGAGTCCTCCAACCGGTCCCCGCAGACCAGATCGGATTAGGGACTTACTCAAGATTCTTTTTGGTGCCAAAAAAGACCGGGGACTTGAGGCCCATCTTGGACCTAAGCATCCTAAACCGTTCAGTCAGAAAGTCCAAGTTCCGAATGGTCACTCTACAAACCATTCTCCCATTGTTGGAGAAGGGTGTTTGGATGTGCTCCATAGATCTCAAGGACGCGTATTATCATATCAGGATACATCAAAAGTCCAGGAGACATCTGCGCTTCAGCCTAGGAGGCAGTCATTTTCAGTTCCGTGCGCTGCCCTTTGGTCTCACCACAGCCCCCAGGGTGTTCACCAAGTGCTTGGCAGTAGTGACTGCTCACCTGAGAAGTCTAGGATTCCAGGTGTTTCCGTACCTAGACGACTGGCTATTAACTGCCACCTCCAAGCATCTACTTCTGCGGAGCCTACAAGCCACTATATCACTGGGCAATTCCCTTGGAATCACCTTCAGTTGGCCAAAGTCTGTGCTACGGCCATCTCAAAGTATAAGATTCATAGGGGTAGAGATAGACTCAAACCAGATGCGGGTCTATCTACCTACAGACAGAATTCAAACCATACAAAATCAAGTTCGAGCCTTACTCCCCAGGTCCAAAGCCCCAGCCAGAATGGTCCTGCAGCTATTGGGATCCATGTCTGCCACGGTTCTTCTAGTCCCCTTGGCAAGGTTGCACATGAGAATCCTCCAGTGGCTTCTTTCAACTCAGTGGTCCTTTCAGGAACTCCCTCTCAATCACCTCATATTGATCACGGAATCTTGCAAACGGGACCTTCGCTGGTGGCTAGTGCCCTCCAATTTGGATCAGGGACGACCCTTTGTTCTTCCTCCTCCGGCGGCCACTTTGACCACGGACGCCTCCCAGATGGGGTGGGGGGGGCATTCCCTGGGCAGGTCAGTCCAAGGCAAATGGCACCCGGAGGAGACTCCTCTTCATATCAACATCCTAGAAATGAGGGCAGTACTCCTGTCCCTTCAAGCCCTTCACGATTATCTCCCTCAGGGCGTAATCGCTGTTCACTCAGACAACATGTCAGTTGTTTGGTACCTGAACAAACAGGGAGGGACCAGATCCTATCCTCTTTGCAGAGAAGCCATGAGAGTTTGGGAATGGGCAGTCTCGACCAAACGCTTCCTAGTGGCTACTCATACCGGCAAGTCCAATGTCATAGCCGACAGATTGAGCAGAACCATCCTCTCTCCTCACGAATGGTCTCTGAATATGACAGTTGCAAGTCAGATTTTCAGCGAATGGGGAGTTCCGTGTTGCGACCTCTTCGACTCCTCTGAATGCGAAGTGCAAAGAATTTTTCTCCCTAACCCCGGCTCCGGGGAAGAGCCCCATGGACGCATTAGTCTATCCTTGGCCCACCGGCTTGCTTTATGCCTTCCCTCCAGTTCCTCTCCTCCCCAGGGTGATTCAAAAGGCATCTCTCTTAGGGAGCAAGATGATCTTAATTGCTCCTTACTGGCCTCGTCAAGTGTGGTTCCCCTATCTTCGGAAACATACTCTGGAAGGTCCATGGTTCCTCGACCAGGTCCCAGACCTACTGATTCATCAGTCGGGACTATTCCACCAGTTCCTACACACCTTAAAATTGACGGCCTGGCTCCTCCTCTTCCGATGATAGTCAGGAGTCATACACTGGATCCAGATGTTGTGCACATATTATCTTCAGCCCACAAGTCTGCTACAAAGAAACTCTATTCTAGCAAATGGAAAAGGTTTGCTATTTGGGCTCAACTCCGGGGCCTGGACTCCATTTCTACTTCCGTGGCAGAAGTACTAAAATTTCTGACCTCTCTTTTCAATCAAGGCTCTTCAGTTTCTACCATCAAAGTACAATTGGCAGCAATTTCTAATTTTCATGAATCCATAGACCCACCTTTAATGAGCAACAGATTGTGTAAGACCTTCTTGAAAGGTGCTGCTCTATTAAGACCTCCGATTTCTCATCCTGCACCTCCATGGGATCTCGATATAGTGTTGCGTGCCTTGACTTCTTTCCCCTTTGAACCGGCAGCTACATGTGATCTAAAGTTTCTATCATGGAAGACAGCCTTTCTAGTGGTGATTACTTCAGCCAGAAGGGTTTCAGAGCTTCAAGCTTTGTCAGTGAAACCCCGTGACTTGGTTTTTCATACAGACAGAGTATCCCTCAGACCAAATCCTTCTTTTGTTCCTAAAGTTTGTTCTACTTTATGCTTACAACAATCGTTAGAGCTTCCAGTTTTTTTCCCAAAATACTCTAACAAAGCGGAGTTTATATTCCACACACTAGATGTCCACAGACAGTTACGTTTTTATTTAGATAGGACCAAACAAACAAGGAAAACAGATCAGTTGTTTGTATCCTTTGCAGAAAACAAATTGGGCAACGCTGTCACAAAGGTCACTATTGCCAAATGGATCAGGGACTGTATTACTCAAGCTTATATTTATTCTAACAAAGAGCTTACCACCTCTGTCAAGGCTCATTCTACAAGGGCTATGGCTACTTCGGTAGTATTTCATTCTAAGCTTGCTATTGGTGACATTTGTGCTGCGACTACATGGTCTTCCCCGCACACCTTCATTTCCCACTACAAATTAGATGTGGCATCTAGAGGACGAGCTTCATTTGGTTCCACAGTGCTCAGGAGTGTTTTCCAATGAGCCACCCGGGATTTAGGTGCTAGGGACGCTGTCCCATCAGTCAGAATGTAGGCGAGATAGGATCACATAACATCTTTTAGTTATGTACTCACCATAACTTCAGATGTTTGGGATCCATCTCGCCTACATTCCTAATAACCCACCCTCCTTCCCCCTTCCTTGGGGATCAGAGGATATCAGAAGGTCCGAATCCTGTTGTTTCATCTTGAAACATCTAACAATGTTATATAAACAAGTTGTGCATGTGTGCATGAATGCGGACAAACAAGATCTGGGGGATTAGTGGTGGTGCATCCTGGGATAAAGATAGCTCAGCCAATTAGAGGCCTCGCTCTATAGCATAAGCGTGCCGAGTCGGAGCCGAGGGATCGGCCCCGAACCCATCAGTCAGAATGTAGGCGAGATGGATCCCAAACATCTGAAGTTATGGTGAGTACATAACTAAAAGTTTATTGTCTTTTTGGTTAGTGTCTGTAGTTTTTTGCTGTTCGGCCCTTTGGCCAGAAACAATTCAGTGTAAGGTAGTATTTCTCTATTTGATATGTCTAAAGAATCCAAGGTGTCTGGATTCAAGAAGTGTGACTCATGCTGTCAGAAAATGTGACAGATGGGCACACTTCTTGCGTCTATTGCTTAGACGCAGTGCACCTGCAAGACTCTTATTCTGTATGCCATGCATTCAGCCCAAGGGTTCTGCAGGAGCGCAAAAATAAGCTTATCTTGAGGGGCCTTTTTAAGCCCCAGGATTCACCGGCCAAGGCTCAGCCGGTGAAATCTCCTAAACTGACCATATCGTCAGCTCCCAGCTCGGAGCCGTCATTGGCTCAAGCCTTACCTACATGAGTCACACTTCTTGAATCCAGACACCTTGGATTCTTTAGACATATCAAATAGAGAAATACTACCTTACACTGAATTGTTTTTGGCCAAAGGGCCGAACAGCAAAAAACTACAGACACTAACCAAAAAGACAATAAACTATAGATAAGAAGTTTTTTTTTTTTTTTTTAAACTAAGAGGCCTCTAACTTAAACGGCTACCTAGGAGGTAAAAACGAAGAAAGACAAACTAAAACGCTACCTACAAGAGAGGTAGGAAGGGGGGAGGGGAGAACTCTCTAACTTAAACGAGTTCTAAGGGAAAACTACAATTACACTAATACAACAACAAACTAATTAACAACTATGTTAAAAACTATAAGCTATCAAAAAGAAACCCTAATCTGATAGAAAAAGTAGTACAATAAAACTTATACGAGCCTGAGCCAGTAACAACGAACCTCACAGCTGAAGCGGCAAAAGAGATCTGGGTAGCTAGCGCTTGTGTCTATTGCTTAGGCGCAGTGCACCTGCAGGACTCTTATTCTGTATGCCATGCATTCAGCCCAAGGGTTCTGCAGGAGCACAAAAATAAGCTTATCTTGAGGGGCCTTTTTAAGCCCCAGGATTCACCGGCCAAGGCTCAGCCGGTGAAATCTCCTAAACTGACCAAATCGTCAGCTCCCAGCTCGGAGCCGTCATTGGTTCAAGCCTTACCTACTACTTCGATTCCGGCTGGAACCGAGGAGACTGCCTCACCGTCGGCTCCACCAGTACCTACGGAGCTGTCTTGGACCCACAAGAGACCAAGGTCCCCTTCTCTAGAGTCTATACATTCGGCTCCTTGGTCTCCCCTGTTGCAGAGTGACCACAGTCACAGATCCTCCCACTCTTCTTGGTCCTCTAAACTCTCGGATCACGACGTGGGGAGAGTGGTCAGTAGATTGTTGAAGTCGCAGGCACTGGCCAAAATGTTATCCAGCCCTCCTCAACAGGTTTTGGCTACGTTCGATTCCATCGATGTTCCTCATCCGACTCCATTGAGCTCGGAGCCAGAGTTTGTTGGGGTTCGAATCGTGGAACCGTCGGCACCGATAACGAATTCCCCTTTGGTTCCGTCGTCTGCTCTGATCCCTTCGATGGTGCCTTCCATCGAGGGATCTGGGTGCCGAGACTCCCTCGTCGACTCCGAGGGGGTGAGTGGCATCGGACCCTTGTCCGACCCCGTTCTCCCTTTCGGAGCGTCGGCGCAGGTGAGCTCGGCTCCTACATCGGCCTCGGAGCCGTCTCCCTCGGTGCAGAGGAGGATTCCGATTTCCTCGGAAATGGAGCCGCCTTTGCATCGTGGCAGGGACGCCTTTGATGTCATGAGGAGTGTACTGGCCTCTGAGTCAGATCCACATTCGACCCCACTGGCTGAGTCCCCTGTAGTGCCTGCGTCAACCTGTGTACCTCCACCAGAGCACCCCATTGGGCGTTTCCTTTTCTTCTGAGGCCTCCCGTGTTCATTCAGAGGAGACCCCTCGGAAGAGGAAGTGCAAGAGGAAGCACATTGACTCCCCTGAGTCTGTCACTTCGGATATGGATTTGGATGAATCAGAAGGGTCCCTGAGATCCCCCTCTGAATATGTTTCCCTTTCAACATCCTAGAAATGCTTAAGCAGAGGGGGAACTGGACTGCCCTAGCCCCTACCGAGGATGAATCTGTATTCCTGGATGCGTTTGGTTCCCGACCTTCCACCTCCTGGGTGTCTCCGCCCTTCGATCCACTAATGTCATTAGTGGCTCGAAGGCCTTGTTCAGCCCCAGATACAGTGGAATCAACTCCGAGGACACCCGGCAAGTTTATCACTGCACCCCCTGATAAGCAGTTCCTTACCAAGGGTGTTCCCGTAGATGCCATGGTAGTAGCAGCGGCCACTGAAAAGGAGTTAGCGGAGACTTCTTCCTCTGTCCATCCTCCTAACAAGGAGTCTAGGACCATGGATAGATACGGGAAGCGTATGTTTGCTTCATCGACTTTTTCCATGAGGTCGCTGAATTATTTATGCCATTTTACCAGGCTTCAGAGGGATCTCCTGAAAGAGCTTGGAGATGCCCTCCAGGATCCATCAGCTGAAGGGGCTTCAAGCTAAAGTGGCTTCTCAGCTGGCGACCCTTAATTCGGTAGTTAACTCCTCCATGAGGCTCATTTCCTATGCAGCCGATGGTGCAAGTAGAGCCGCAGGTACAGGCGTGGACCTTAGGAGACGCACATGGATGCGGCTATGTAATTTTGTGGAACCTTTTAGAGCGTTGTTCACCAACACTCCCTTTGACGGTTCATTTCTCTTTGGACCACAGGTGAAAGACACTCTCACTAGGTGTGAACAGGAAGGCAAGACTCTCTCTGCCGTGGGAGTCCGTTTTTCCACTCCTTCCAGACCATATCCCAAAGGTCAGAAGAGTGGTAAAATGTGGTTTCGGAAATCCCAGGGAGCATCGCCTGATACACGTAGTGATTTTTCCTCCAGGAGCAGAGGAGGAAACAACAACAACAGACGCCGCCCTCAGGACAGAGGGGGTCCGCAGAACCAGGGCAGCAGAGAATCCTTGTCTGACAAGCCCTTCCAGCATCCCTGAAGGGTTGCCCGGCTGCCTGCCTCTGGAGGCAGTCGGGGGAAGACTTTCATTGTACCCAAAAGCCTGCTGGCAAAACATAACGCAAGACAAATGGGTACACTCAATCATATCCGGAGGCTATATAATTCCCTTCTTCCAACCTCCCTTACCATCAAGCAAATCCCTTCCTGATGTTCCACCCAATCTGAGGGGCCCAAGCAGTCAGAAATTTCAAGACTGCTAGAAAAAGAGTCATCCAGGAAGTCCCGGCAGATCAACTCTGATCCGGAATTTACTCAAGGTTCTTTTTGGTACCAAAAAAGACAGGGGACTGGAGACCAATATTGGATCACAGCAGGCTAAACAAGTCTGTTCAAAGAACAAGGTTTCGGATGGGCACGCTACAGTCCATTCTACCCTTTTTGGGTCAGGACAATTGGATGTGCTCACTGGATCTTCAGGATGTGTACTATCACATAAAAATGGACAGGCGCTCCAGGAGATTCCTTCGCTTCCGGCTGGGAGCCAGTCATCATCGGTTCAGAGCTCTGCCCTTTGGTCTCACCACAGCCCCCAGGGTGTTCACCAAATGCATGGCAGTGGTCATGGCTCACCTGAGGCATCAAGGATTCCAGGTGTTTCCTTATCTATACGATTGGCTCCTTACTGCTACTACCAGGCATCAACTCCTTCAAGCCAGAGACTATACAATCACAATTTGTGCCCAGCTGGGCATTACTATAAATTTCAAAAAATCTGCCTTGTTGCCTTGTCAAGCTGTTACCTATATAGGAGCAGATTTAGATACAAGAAGTACGTCCGCAAGGCTACTGTCAGACAGGGTTGCCACGATTCGGCAGCAAGTTCATATCCTCTTGCAATGCAAAAGGGTACAAGTCAGGTTGGTCCTTCAAACTCTGGGTTCTATGGCAGCGGCAGTTCTTCTGATACCTCTGGCCCGTTTTCACATGAGAATCCTGCAGTGGCTTCTATTCACACAGTGGTCCTTTCAACAGCTCCCCATGTCTCACATGATCATGATTACAGAAACATGCAAAAGACACCTTTCCTGGTGGATGGTCTCCCCACTAGTGCTCCAGGGCAGACCATTCATCCAGCCCCCTCCGGTTGCCACAGTGACCACGGATGCCTCTCTGATAGGGTGGGGGGGGGCATTATCAGGGCAGGACAGTCCAAGGCACTTGGCAGCCTCACGAGTACTATCTGCACATAAATTTCTTGGAGATGAGAGCCGTGCTCCTAGTGTTGCAAGCACTTCAGGACTCCCTCCCTCCTGGGACCATTGCAATTCAAACGGACAACATGCCAGTAATGTGGTACATCAACAAGCAGGTCCTACCCTCTGTCGAGAAGCACTCAGACTCTGGCAGTGGGCAATTTCCTCCCAACGATTTCTGATTGCGACGCACATCCCTGGGAAGTCCAACGTCATAGTGGACGGGCTCAGCAGAGCTAATCTCATGCCTCAGAAGTGGTCTCTGAATCAGGTAGTTGCGGATCTGATCTTCCGCAAATGGGGAAAGCCTTGCTGTGATCTGTTTGCCACCCCCTTCAACACCAAATGCAGCAACTACTTCTCCCTTTTACCGCTTCCCGGTCACTCTCTGAGATGCTCTAGTCCACGATTGGCCTCAGGGACTTCTTTATGCCATCCCACCGTTCCCTCTTATACCCAAACTCATACAGAAAGCTATATCATTGGGTTGCAAAATGATCCTCATTGCTCCCTACTGGCCTTGACAGATTTGGTTTCCGTTCTTGCACCGCTACCTCCTCGAGCAGCCCTGAACTCTGGATCCATTTCCAGACCTGCTGATTCATCAATCAGGAGAGCTGCATTGATCCCTCCAAACACTCCAGCTCACAGCTTGGTTGATCCAGTTCCAACCGTAGCCAGGCTTCCCAGCATTTCCCCGGCTGTGCGTGAGATTATTGTCTCCTCTCACAAATGTGCTACTAGGAAGACGTATGCTAGCAAATGGAAGCATTTCTCTTTTTGGGCAGAGGCTAGGAACATAGATCCCTTTTCAGCCCCAGTTCACGAAATCTTGGAGTCCCTAACAGAGCTTTTTCATTCTGGGTCCGCTTCTGCCACAATCAGGGTTCAACTAGTGGCCATCTCTAACTTTCATGTTGGCTTTTCCAATCTAAATATTATGTCTCATAAGCTGTGCAAAGCTTTTCTCAGAGGGACTACTCTCCTTAGGTCCTCAGTGAGAGATCCCTCCTCCTTGGGACCTTAATTTGGTACTAACCTCCTTGATTATGCCCCCTTTTGAACCGGCAACATCCTGCTCCCTTAAGTTTCTATCTTGGAAAACTCTCTTTCTGGTGGCTATTACCTCAGACAGACGTGTCTCGGAACTTCAAGCACTAAGTGTTCATCCTCCGTACTTAGTTTTTCATAAGGACAGGGTTGCTCTGAGAACTAATCCCTCCTTCCTTCCTTCCCAAAGTCTGCTCAGAAAATAATCTAAACCAATCCATAGACCTTCCAGTGTTTTTCCCTAACTACACCAACAAGGCAGTATACAAATTACACCTTTTGGATGTTCATAGACAATTGCGTTTTTATCTGCATAGAACGAAGGATATAAGAAAGTCAGATCAACTTTTCCTTTCCTATGCTAGGGGCAAACAGGGTCTCCCAGTCTCCAAAGTGACCCTGTCCAGGTGGTTGTCTCACATTATTACCTTCATCTGTCAACTAAGAAACAAAGAATTGTCTACCAAACCAAAAGGTCATTCTACTAGGGTTTTGGCCACTTCTGTAGCCTTCCAGTCTAGGTTGCCCATGGACTCTTATCTGTGCCGCTGCCACGTGGGCAAATCCTCATACCTTTATTTCTCATTACAAATTAGACATGGTCTCCAGGAATAGAGCTAACTTTGGTTCCACTGTTCTGAAGAGTCTGTTCCAGTGAGCTGCCCAGGATCGTAGGTGCTAGGGACGCTGTCCCAACAAGCAAGAAACGAAGGCGAGATAGACAACTTAACATAAAGACGTTATGTACCTACCATAACGTTCCATGTTAGTTGTCTTCATCTCGCCTTCTTTCTTGCGTCCTCCCCTCCATACCCCTGTCCTATTGAACCGAGTGGAGTTCAGGTTTCACTGGCTGAGTGTTTTCTGGTTTGTTTCCTCTACTGACTTAGAGAGTATGACAGGTATGCTCAACCTGTTAGTTTGGACAGGTTGATTTTTTGGCTATGTCTGGGGTTAGCTATTACAAAAGAGATCTGGGTAGCTAGCGCTAGGCATCATGGGATAAGGGGTAGCCTCGAGCCAATAAACAGCTCTTGAGCTATAGAAGATGGCCGAGTCGGAGCCGAGGATCGGCTCCGATCCCAACAAGCAAGAAGGAAGGCGAGATGGAACGTTATGGTAGGTACATAACTTCTTTTTATTTGACCTTTCCGGGAGGACCTTAGGGTTTGAAGTCTTTGGTAACTCAGGACTTTGGACATAAAGAAAAAGATGTTGACCAAAGCTGCCTCATGCTCCACTTTGATGAAGTACATTATGCTTGTAGTTTATAACATGGCCGAGAGTTTGTTTAGAGATGCAGCCACTGACATCATATGTTTCAAAATCTATAAGCTTGGATTAGGTTTATTGATTTTGTTGAGGATATGAAGGTGGTGTTTATGGTCTGTTTTACTGGACCTTAGAAAGTCAGCACACACTCAAGAAAATGCAAGTGCAGTGTAAAATCTTGACTGCTGTGGGTGTTATGTTTCATCTTCATCACAGGGCTTTCACTAGAATGCATAGGAACCAGTACTGCATGTGGTTTTGGTTCTAACCACAGCAGTCTCGCCAAGGTGAGCGCTGTGTTCCTTCAGCAGTAGTAATGGCTACAGAGGCAGAGGGGATATCTGCAGGTCATGGGACTTGTTGGTGAGAGGAACAGACTGTCCCTCCAGATAAGCGAGAGTCAGCAGATCACGTGAAATAAATAGGTCAAGGATGTAATATCCAGAGGTTATGTGATTACTTACTTAAAAGTACTCCATAACCCACATTCCTAGTAGACATAACAGCCTATCAGAGAAAATATTCCAGGCAGGAGGTATTGGCCCTCCCAAATAAGACAGACAGACACATCCAAGAAATCCCACCAGACAAAATGGGTCAGGTATTTGATTACACTTTCATGCCAGAGAAGCCAAAGGACATCAGGCCAGTACTGGATCTCAGTGGCCTAAAAAGTTCATAGCAAAAATAAAATTGTAGCTGGTCTCCATGTAGTCAGTCATTAAGTACATGGTGATACTTCACATAAGTTCTACAGGAGACTGGATGTGCGTATGTGCTCTTTGGACCGTCAACACTTCTAACTTCACATCAGGATTACTCTGGAGTCCATGCGGTGCCTGTGTTTGGGTGAGATTAACTCAATATCAGTTGAAATGCCTTCCTGTCAGTACAGCTTATGGCAGGGTGTTTACCAAGTGCATGACAGTAATCTCTGTTTCTCCATGGTTCCCCTTTTTAGGTGACTGACTGATAGCTGCATCCAGGGATTGGTTAATAGAACAGCCTGGTCTGCGCTCAGACTCTTCAGTTAGGGATTACTGTCATGTACTATATTGAGGGCTGCATTCTGAATATTATAATTTGGGAAACATTGCTGGGCTTCCAATAGGCTTTCCTCCATACACCTGGCAGTGCAGCACAGCAACTCTCATTGCTCTAGGGAGGTAGTGCAGATTTCACAGTTAGAGGCCTCCGTTATACCGCTGAATCCATTGCTGCTGTTCACAGTACATGTCTAGTAGTGCTAGTGGACTGTGTGATTACAGAGGTGCCAGCAAGAACAATCAGTCTGCCACAGGATTGCTTTGGCATTCTGGTATGTGCAGTGGTAGCAGTTATGACCTCATTCCTGCAATACTGTAGTGGGCACTTCCAAATGCCACAGCTCACAATGGATGGATACATCTACCATGCTGTGGTAGGAGAGCATTTAAAGAGCAGGATGGTAAAGGGCTCATAGACACAGCAAAAGGCACAGTTAGATTTTAATGTACTGAGGTTCATTTTAGGCCTTTTAACAGTATAGGCAGTCCAGTCATTCATGCCCAAGGGACTGTTGGCCATACAGTCAGACAGTATGTCAGTAGTGTTTTACATCAGCAAGTAGGAGTGGTAGAGGATGTTTTTTTCCCCTGTTCTTTGAAATAATCAAGGTTTGGGACTGGATACGAGATCATGGTATATTCCATGTGTAAGGCACATGGGGAAGTGGGGTTGGACCATTGTGTTGATTGACTGGCTGAGCAGGACCATTCTTGCTTATGAATTTTCCTTGAACCAAACCATAGCAAACAACTTGTGCAGGTGGAGTCATGGGTCTGTTTTTATGTTCTTTTGGTGCAAAATGTTGAACAGTCTTCTCCCTAATGCCAGGTCCTCACAACACTGTCTGAGACAACCTGATGAAAATGTGGCCAGAGAGTTCTCTGTTCATACCCTTATTTTCCCTTGATCTTGAAGGTCGTACAAAAAGCAAATCGGTACAGATGCAGACTGATTCTGATGAGGCCTTATTGACCCTCACACGTTTTGTTTCCAGTGCTGCCTTTCCAGATTCTGGAAGGACCACTGAAACCGCTTCCATTCTGGAAATATGTTTTTTCCTGGAAGGACCATTGAAACTACTTCCATTTGGAGAGCTATTTTCTTAGTCATCCAGAGTCCTCCATTTCAGCCATCTATGTTGTCTAAGAATGACAGTGCGGAATCTCCAGTTCTCAGTTTGTTCAGCAACAGTGAGTGAATTCACTGACAAAGCTGAGGAAATTCTGGCCACATCACCAAAGTCTTCCACTAGGAAGACTTACAAAAAGCTGGAAAGATTTTGTGCATTAATATAGTGTACCCACCTGCAGCTGGACTCTGTTCTCAGTGGTCTACAATTTTTAGCCAAGATTGTTGATTAAGGCCTCGATTATCTTTTCTTAAATATTCATCTTATATCAAACTGTCACAAAGGCCCCCGACCTTCCATCACTGGCAATGTCTAAATTAACAAGGCATTCAGTAAAGGTCTCCTTAAGACCCCCATTTCATGACCCAGTGATCCCTGAGACCTATACATGTATGTGTGTATGTATGTGAGTGTATAAAGAGTGGATATAAAAAGTGTACACACCCCTGTTAAAATGCCAGGATTTTCTGATATAAAAAAAATGAGACCACAGTAAACAGTTCCGAAACCCACCTTTAATGTGACCAATAACCTGTACAATTCAGTTGAAAAACAAATCTGTTAGGGGAAAAATATAAAAAATAAAAAATGTACAATAAACTGGTTGCATAAGTGTGCACACCATTAAACTAATACTTTGTTGAAGCATCTTTTGATTAAATTACAGCATTCAGTCTTCTTGGGTACACACCTGCCATCAATTAAAGAGACTGTATTACTTTGAGGGTGTGCACACTTATGTAACCAGCTTATTGTAGGTTTTTTTATTTTTTTATATTTTTTCCCCCAACAGATATGTTTGTTTTTAAATTGAATTGTACAGGTTTATAGGTCACATTAAAGGTGGGAAAAGTTTTAAAATGATTTATTGTGGTCTAATGTTTTTATATCACAAAAACCTTGCATTTTAACAGGGGTGTGTACACTTTTTATATCCACTGTATGTATGTATATATGTGTGGGTGTGTGGGTTTGTGTGCATACGTACGTATAAACAAAAATGTACTGGCAGAAATAAAACCTGTTTATTAAATAACATAAAATAATTGTGGTTGAGCGCTTTTTTCTGCAGCAATTATCAGACTATTGGTGTAGAGCAGTGGTCGCCCATGTTAGTAATGACCAGGTCAAGGATGTTGCTACCTCTAGTGGGGGTAAGAACGAGAGCTGGACCAGAACATTGGAATTAATGAACTCCGGGAAACATTGGGTAAGTGTATTGGTACATGAGTAGTTTAGGGAGTGGAGGGGTAGTTGACATCGCCTAGCAAGAGAGTGTTAGGTTGGACCCTAATATTCTCCAGGGTGCTTAGGAACATGGAGTGCCAGTTTTGGGACATGGTTGGGGACCTATAGCAGGCTATGACCTGAATCTCTGTCTTACCCAATGTTAGCTGCACCTGAAGTATCTCTGATGCATTATGTTGGGCTACCAGTCTGGAGGTGTGCGCTTCCTTTATGAATATGGGGACACCACTGCCTTTGGAGATTCAGTCTAAGTTCTGGGGCCAAAATGTGTGGAATGAGTTATAGCTTTGTAGTGCAAGGGTGCTTTCTGCTGCCTTGAACCAGCTCTCTGTTACAGCACAATGTCGATGTTCTCCATTTTAAGGAGTGCCTCGAGCAGGTGCATTTTGAAATTTAGACTTCTAGCGTTGAGCAACATGACCCTCAGATTGCATTTGTTTGTAGCTGTTACGGTGGTAATTTGGTGTTTAGAACACCGCCTAAAAAAGGCACTATAGGGGTGGCAAGAGCCATTGGCCAGTATCCGGAAGCACAGGGGTGACAGATGCAGGCCATCTCTGACAAAGCATCGAGGTCTGTCAGTCATGTCATCCCAGGCAGACAGATACTGGATCCCCTTAGAATGACACCAAAAACTTAGCCAGTTGTTGAAATCAGTCATTTTCTGCTTGTACTGTGGTATCATTCTGGGTGATGGTAGGATGCTGCTCAGGGATAGGGTCATACCCGCCTGGGGTACATAATCCGAGAGCTCCTCCATGAATTTTTCATGTAGTCTAGGGAGGTACATATCAGGTAATTCACACCCACATATATTTGCACCTGTTGTTGAGTGACCTGAGTGTATGCGTTGTGTCGTATCCTGGCACCTGACAGGCAACTGACTGTTACTTTCTCCTTATTCAGCTTAGTGAGTGGGACATCAGTGCGCCTCACTATCGAATCACCCATGACTAGTGTGTTGGACATGCTGTTTTGCCTTAGGGGCTTTGGTTGAGTGGCACACTGTTTAGGAGATTTATGTGTCTCGTGATTAGTGTTGTGTTGTGGTGGTCGAGTGTGTTTCTGCTTTGGAAGGCTCTGCTGCTTGGGTAGATTTTTATTGAAAGCCTTCACAAAGGTAGGTGTGTGGTTTGTGTTTTTATGTGAAGGCAGTGCTGGTGTGTGTTCCGGAGGGCTGTGTTCTCCATGTGGTGTGGTGCAGCTGTTGACCTTCTCCTCTTGACCAGCTATTCTGATCTTTGCTGGAGAGAGGTTGGCTTCCAATTTGGATATATAAGTGCATCTCTCGCATGTCTGAGTGTTGGAAGGTAAGAGGAGAGGGTTGTCGGTATGAGGCAGTTGCTACATTGCCTCAGGATGCCCAAGTTCACCAGGTTAATAGGAGAAAGCACAGGGAACTGACCTTTAGACCTGCCTGGCGGGCATTGATAATAAGTACTAGATCTGTTCCCTTGTAGAACGTTTAGTGCTGGTAGCACTTGTGTGCTACGATAATTGCTACAAGAAGTCTGGTAAAGTGCTAGACTAATAAGCTAGTAGAAGTGCAGGAGAGGAAGGAACTAGTAGATCTAAGGGAAAAATGGAAGAGCAGGCTCTGACCCCACTCAGAAGCTTGCAAACAGTCCTGGATACAGCAAGTCTGTATCTGGGCTAGACTAGTTACAGGAAAGGCGGGAAACAAGAGCAAACACGGTCTTTTAAACCAGAAAGTTGAGAGGGATGGAAAAACTGCCCAAACGGCCAATAAACTACAATTTCTCGGCCAGGAACCACTCCTCTTGTGGTAGATAGGCTACCTAGTGCTTACCACTCCCACTGATAAGCTAGAAGGCTTCCCTCCAACACAGAAAGGGTTGGGGGGCTCAAAAGCTTAGTCTTGGACACAGCAAATCTGCATCTGGACTAGACTAGTTACAGGAAAGGGGGAAACAAGCACAAACACAGGCCTTTAAGCCAGAAAGTTGAACAAGCACATGTATGATGTTGCTCAAGATAGACACGAATGCCATTTACAGGCATACTAAGGACTGTCAAAACAGTAAGTACTCTTTCTTTGTATTGGAACAGGTGAGGCAGGACCCTACGGGAGGGCCATGGGAAACCAGATTAGAATATGAAGAGCTATACTGGCAAATGAGGTTGGATGCTGCTAAACCCCCAAGGTTAATTGATAACATTAGTATAAATAGTGTCTTAAAAATCTGGGCAGCTAAAGTATAAGTTATTTTACAGACTCCAACATTCATTTTGTTGCTTAGAAACTCTCCGGCGCAAACACAAACTATTAAAGACAAAAAACTGGTCAAGGCAGCAGCAGAATAACCACCAGCAGTTTATTAAAACTTAAACACAAACGGTTGAATAAAACTTCTTTAAGCGCTTTTCGTTTGCTAAGTGAGCAAACTTCTTCAGAAGAAAGACCTTCCTATTCTGCTGCTGCCGTGACCGCTTTTTTGTCTTTAATAATTCATTTTGTTGCTATTAAGATATACATATATACACACACACATATATATATATATATATATATATATATATATATATATATATATATATATATATATATATATATATATATATATATATATATATATATATATATATAATATATAATATATATATATATATATATATATATATATATAATATATAATATATATATATATATATATATATATATATATATATATATATATATTCACACATTTTATATATATGTATATCTGTATGTATATATATATATATATATATATCTTTGATATTTTCACCAACTTTATAAATACAAAAATATAAAAGTGTAATTTTATGTACTTTCTAAATATTTAAATATTGTACATTAAACATTTTTAGGTTTAATATGTTTTGGATAAGAAGTCAACATGTTAGTTTTTAATAATGTGAATTTAGTGTATTAGATTTAGTGTATTATATTAGGGTTTTTTGTTTTAATAAGTTGAGTATTAATGAATTAATGTCGTGGGAACTTGATTTTGATTGGTTGAATCTTGTATTAAAAGTGAGCAATGTTTTATGGTAGTTTGTTCTGAAGAACTCTGATAATTGCTGCAGACGAAAGTGCTTAACCACAATTGTTGACTTCCGTAGTGGTGCAGCGGTAGCGTTGTTGCCTCACAGCAAGAGGTTCTCCCGTTCGATTCTCTGCTGGAGTGCAGGGAGTGCCTTCTGTGTGGAGTCTGCATGTCCTCCCCACGGTTGGGTGGGCGTTCGAAAGACATGTGTAAATGGGCGTGCCTTCGTTGAAGGTTGAACGTCGAACTGGCACCTCGGCGTTCGTGAAAATCTACTGCCAATCATTAGCGTACCGGAGTTCCGCTGTGGCGGCCCCTAACCGGGAAAAGCCGAAAGACAACATTTAATAAACGGGTTTTACTTCTGCTGGTACATTTTTGTTTATTTTGTGGTCACGTTTTTGTTTTTTTTTTTTTTTTTTACATATGTACGTATACATGTATATAGATATGTTAACTAGAGAGACTGTTTAAAAATCGCATTTAAACTGGCAGCCTATGATGATTTCGGATTTCTTTCTTGGAAGACCCTGACTTTGTTCTCTTGGTACTTTACAGATTCTGAACTGAAGACATGTTGGTACTTTGTATCAGTTCATGTTCACACTGTAAGTATCTAGAGTCCAGCTTGAGACCGACCATTAACCTTTTTCTTCCCAGCTACCAAAACAAAGAGGAGTACATCTTGCTTTGCATGGGCACACACAAGATGCTTTACAAAATTTAGAACCAAGGAAGTCAGTAAGAGTAATCACCTTTTTGTCTCCCTGCCTCACAGAGGATGTCGTTAAAGATGTCCAGAACTGCCTTGTGCAGATAGCTTTTGGCTGATAAGTTCTGTAACATTACAGCTGGATGAGACTTGCAGTCAGTCACCAAGGTATATTTTACCAGAGAGGTCACATCACTTGACAGCCTTCCTTAGACATGCTTCAGTAGATAACACTTACACAGCCACAGCTTAGGCAGACCGCAGTGCATTTGTCAAGCAGTGCAAGTTGGGCGTAGCCTCCTGAGCATGCTGTTCATTTGGGGTTACCTTGATCAGGGATATTTTTACAGAGCCATACCTAGTCTGGGTTTTAACTGGAAACTCGGTCCTTCTTGTTACTGATGATTTAGAGAAGTTGTGTCTTACAATAACAGTAAATCTGTAAGAAGTGTGTCCATTTTCAGTTAACAGTTATCCACCTTTCTGTCCTGTTGTCTGGCCATGAGATAGTTTGCCAGATGTTCATCGTGTTACACTGCTGCAGTCATTACACTTGAGTTATCCTGCCATCAGGTGGTCCCGCAGTAGGCCAGAGTTCCAAAGTCTTGGTCCGGCGTCGGTTGCTGTCACTTCTTCCCTGACGTCAGTGCGCCAGGGATATAATAAGATGCATCCAACGCCATTTTCTTCAGTCTTTCTTGCCGCGCAGAGCCCGAAGCAAAAGCAGTTTGCAAGTGCCGGTCGGCCAACTCCTGAGATTTTCAAAGTCGAATTTCAGATCCGAAGTCTTCAGTAAAGCTACGTACCCCGTTGGGGAAACTTTTTTCTTGCCTCAGACCGATGTCAGAAAAAGTTAATAATTGTATTTCTTGAGGGAAGCAAATACCTCATAAGGACTTCCACTCTTACTGCATTCCATGCGTAGGCCCTGATGACGACGTCACTAGTTGTTGGTTTTGTGCCAGATTTAACAAACGCACTATAAAACGACGTTTTGGTTTTACTTTGCACTACTTTGGCCGAAGGTTCAATTATACAATGCCGTCGGAACAACCGACAACTGCAATTCATAAAAAACGCAAGGACAAGGATAAAGACAGGCATCCGAGGTCCAAAACCGATGACAAAACCTCTTCTAGGCCAGTCGCTGGTTCTCAGTGAGACGCTTTCGCAGCCCCTGACACCCGCTACCTCAGAGCCACAGGCCGCCTCTGACTCCCACGTGGAGACAACTAGGCCTCTGGAAACTAAAGGTATTGGGCCTAAGGAAAATAATCCCTCAGATGGGTCTGGAGCCGCTGAGCAGGCATCGGCTTCTGTGGGTGTTTTCAGACCTTCACAACTTACCATTAAAGCACCAGCCAAGACAAAAACACCATTAAAGACAAAGAAGCAAGTACAGCATTCTCCTGGACAGTCCTCCATGCCTAAGAAACAGATGCTCAAAATGGCCGAAGACCTCATTACTCTAATCAGAGGTTCCCATCCCCCTCCTGAGAAAAGGCCTAGGCAGGATACAGACTATGATTCCTCTGATCAGGTTTCCATTTCCTCTGATTCCTCTTCAGACCAGGGATACTCTCTGCCCCCCTTTGAGGACTCTGATGCTGAAGAATCTGTCCCTTCAGCCTCTCCTCCTGAGGATTACTCTTTTGGGGAAACTTTACATACCATGAGGGAACATTTCCATTGTGAAAGTCAGGATTATTTGGAATCCAAGAAAAGGCTCAGGGACTTCCTTTTATTGTCTCAGCACAGGCCCCTTGCTATTCCGCCTGTGCTAGATATTGTGGATGATGTGTTCTCTGAATCCAGCTTATTTCCTCATTTTTTGCCCCCTGCACCAGCCAAACCAGATAGGTACTATAGAGTCCCTGACTCTCACAAGTTTCTTTATAAAAACCCTTCTGCTGACCCAGAAACCATTTCCCAGGGTCCCAAAGGGGTTAAGGCTTCCATTGCAAAAAATCCAGTCCCCTCTGACAGAGATTCTAGAGCATTGGATAGATGGGGGAAGAAAGTTTACAATTCTGCAACTTTAGCAGTAAGGGCTTTAAATTTCCAGTTTCACATGCTTAAGTACCAACAATATTTAATGGCTCAGTTAAAACAGAAAATGCGTACAAGCTCAGAAGCTCCTGACTATAAAGAAATGCAGGATTTATTGCATGCAGTTGAACAGGTGGGAAAACATACTCTGCAATGTGGTTTTGATTCTTTAGAGTTCTCTTGTAGAGCCGCAGTTACAGGTTCTGTGATTCGAAGACATGCTTGGTTAAAAGAACAGAGTTTACCTGATCATGTTAAGGCAAAATTATTGGATGCTCCTTTACAACATGATACATTGTTTGGTGTTAAAGCAGAAGAGGTGTTAAAGAAAATGGAGGATAAAGCTAAATCTATGCAAACAGTCAAAGATTTCTTACAGGTACAGCCACCTCGATTTAGCAGAAATTGGCCTACAAAGAATTGGTCCTTTCCAGTGTCAGACAGGCCACAGAGAGGCAGATACAGACGCCCAAGAGGCAGATCTCAACCCCAAGGCTCTAACAGACAATGACAGTGGGGTACCCCAACCCCAAAAGGAGGTGAGGACAAATCTCAACCATACAGGAAACAGTCCCAATGACTTCCCACTTCGTACGCCAAGCACTTCCCTTTTGGCAGCACCCTTAGGGGGAAAACTAGCACTTTTTTATCAAAATTGGCAAACAATCACCCAGGACAAATGGGTTATGAATATTGTGTGTCAAGGTTACAGGTTCCACTTTCACACTTTACCAAGGCTAAAAGGAATGCCAAACCTGTTACAAAATCAATGGGCAGAGGCCCAAAAACAGATATCAGCCCTCATGGACATGAGAGCTATTCAAAAAGTGCCACAGCAGAAACAAGGACAAGGATTTTACTCCAGACTCTTCCTGGTCCCCAGAAAGGACAAAGCCTGGAGACCCATACTAGACCTTTCAGCAATAAATACTTACCTGGAGGTTCCGAAATTCAAAATGTTGACACTACAGCAGCTTCTTCCCATGCTGGGCAAGAAGGCTTGGCTTGTTACTCTGGACCTCAAAGAGGCATACCTTCATGTCCCTATCAGACAAATTTGCAGAAGATACCTCAGATTCAAAGCTGGTACAATGCACTACCAATTCTCTGCACTGCCCTTTGGCTTATCTACTGCACCCAGGGTCTTTACAAAGTGCCTGGCACCAGTAATTGCATTTTGCGGACAAAAAGGAATTCAAATATATCCATACGTGGACGACTGCCTCATTCAAGCAGAGACAAAGGACATTCTTCTAAAGCATCTGGCATTTGTAAAAAGGTTGCTAATTTCTCTAGGGTACACAGTAAACAAAGAGTCAAAACTAGTGCCCTCACAACAGTTAATATTCCTGGGTGCCAGCTTAAATACAACGGCCCAGATGGCTTATCTCACACCAGACAAACAAGGACAACTGACTCAATATTTTCAACTAATGGCAAAAAAGTCCATCTCCCTGCAAGAAAAATTCTGCAGGCCCTGGGATTCATGGCATCCTGCATACTACTAATTCCATATGCCAGACTGCATATGAGGAAATTACAATGGCACTTAAAAAGTGTTTGGACTCGGCACTCTCACAGCTTAGAAGCAGTAATACCAATAATTCCCTGCCTACAACAGGAGTTTCGATGGTGGGCACAGGCATGTCACCTCAACAAGGGTCAGCCTTTCACTCTACCCACAGCCAGGCAGACACTAACAACAGATGCTTCGGACTACGCCTGGGGAGCACACAGACCTAATGCATCTTCACATCAATCAAAAAGAGATGTTGGCTGTTCAAAATGCCCTAACAGCTTTTAAGGACCTTCTGCATCCAGGACATTTATTATTAAAGACAGACAACACCACAGTAATGTGGTACATAAACAAGCAAGGGGGCATTCATTCTTGCCCCCTATGCAGGCAAACCATGACCTTGTGGAACACAGCTCTAACTTATCAAGTTCATCTGCAAGCACAATTCCTGCCAGGAAAGAAAAATACTCTGGCAGACTATCTAAGCAGAAATATCATGGACCCTCACGGATGGAAACTGAATCCACAAATCTTCAGCATGGTAACGCAAAAATGGGGATGCCCAGACATAGATCTTTTTGCCTCCCCACTGAATTACCAACTACAAAAATTCTGCACAAGGACTTATCACACACAAGCATGGAAAGTGGATGATCTCTCGTTCAGCTGGAAAAGCCTAAAAGTTTATGCCTTCTCCTTTCGAAGGTACTCCTAAAAGCCAGACAAGAAAAACCACAGATGATCCTGATTGCTCCAGACTGGCTACACCAGCACTGGTACCCAATCTTAAAGAACTTAGCTCAAGGCCCGCCATGGATTTTGCCTCAATTTCCACACCTTCCAACTCAACAAAACAATCCGATCCTGCACGCTCAGCTCAAAACCCTAAACCTGGCTTCATGGCAGATTCATTAGTCAAACAGGCAACACCTCTCTCTAAAGCTGTTATGGATGTCATTTTGGAGGCCAGGAGGCCTAGCACCAGGAAATCTTACTCAGAAAAAATGGAAGAGATTCTGCGCCTGGAACCAGGCTCAAAACCTTGACCTTCTTGTCCCAAACATTCCTCATATTTTGCAATACTTAACTGAGATGCTGGACAAAGGCCTATCCTTTTCATCAATTAAGATCTACGCCTCTGCCATTTCAGCACATTACAACACGGATCCTCTTTATTCTCTCATCCCTTGCTAAAGCAGTACCTCAGAGGGGCTAAAAACATAAGAGCACCCCGGAGAGCACCAACACCAACTTGGGACCTCAATTCTGTTTTGGAAAAACTGACCCTGCCACCTTTTGAGCCAGCCAATACAGCCGATCTAAAATTTTTATCATGGAAAACAGCTCTGCTCCTGGCAGTAACTTCAGCATGAAGAGTCTCAGAGCTACAGTCATTAATGGCAGTGGAACCTTTTATAATTTTTCATCAGGACAGGGTTTCTTTAAGGACAAACCCTACCTTTATGCCAAAGGTGGTATCTAGTGTTGCTCTTAACCAAACCATCCATTTGCCAACTTTTTATCCAAACCCCCAGAATAAAGGGAGGAAACTTCTGCACTCTTTGGACATACACAGGCAGCTACGCTTCTACTTGGACAAAACAAAAGCTTTCAGGAAAACTGAGCAACTGTTTGTAGCATATGCAGCAGGATCACAGGGCAAGGCTGTTTCAAAGCAGTATATCTCCAAATGGATAGGACACTGTATTCATTACTGCTACACACAGCATGGGAAATCTGTCCCTAATAACATTAGGCCACATTCTACCAGAGCAACAGCTACCTCAACAGCCTTTCTCAGAGGAGTACCAACCAAGGAAATTTTGGAGGCTGCAACTTGGAGTTCAGTGCACACCTTTACCAAGCATTACCACTTGCCTCTTTACTCTAAATCCAGAGCAGGATTTGCCACTGCAGTTCTGCAGGGCCTCATAGCCAAACCTAACTCTTTATACACCAGCCACCCAACCTCATCTTTGGGATTCTACCCAAGTGTAATGACTGCAGCAGTGTAACCCGATGAACATAGTACAGTTTTGTACCTACCATAAATGTAGATATTAGAGTGTTCACACTGCTGCAGTCCAGGTTACCCTCCCTCCATCCCCTCTGTCCTAGCTGGACTTATCTATACCTTTCTATCCTATACAACCTTTGTGGTGTATTTGCTTGGAACTGAAGGTATTGTTTTCTTTTTATATATATGTTTTATTAGCAATATGTATTGCCTACCTACTTGGGGGCACCTGACATCTGGGGCAAGAAAAACTGAAGAAAATGACGTCGGATGCATCTTATATACCCCTGGCGCACTGACATCAGGGAAGAAGTGACAGCAACCGACGCCAGACCAAGACTTTGGAACTCTGGCCAACTGCGGGACCGCCTGACGGCAGGATAACCCAAGTGTAATGACTGCAGCAGTGTAAACACTCGAACATCTACATTTATGGTAGGTACAAAACTTTTTTCTTCCTTTAACTGACTCCCTGACCCAGGAAGGCACATGCATAGGGAATGTGTGTTCTTGGAGAATGTTGTTTGTCCTATTGGCAACATCATAGCATCATTATTGTTGAAAGCCACTTTCGGTGAACAGATGGGATTGCCCTTTCCCCACTGTTATGCATCATCTGTGGAGTTGGTATGTATGTTTTGGGGATTGTGAGTGCCCCCCATGGGAGGTGGAGGGTGGCTTGTTACAAGCTTAAAATACTGTTTGCTGAAAGTGACTTTTGATGATTTTTTTTCTCCACTGTTGTGTTGGACAAAGTGTTAGACCAATAATTATGAATCCTGTGCATAAGCACTTCTGAAGAATGGGAGAGTTAGGAGATTCATAACATTGTAGGTCTGCAATGATGAAAGAATTCTGAGGAATTCCAGGCACTGTGTAGTCCTAGTGCCTACAAGACATAGTCCTGTTTGTTGTTAAACACAGACCCACTTCTTGAAGCTCTTTCATTATTCTGATAAATGGTTTTCATTCATACACTCGTATGGTATCGAGTACAGGGATTTTGATAAATCTAGAGTAGTGGTTTTAGTGCTGGTATTTGGTCTATAGCCCAAACTACTGGGTCGGAAAATTCCAGAAGCTTGGTCAGTCAAAGGTCTGACTGCAGTAAATCTATGTTGGTTCAGTTAAGTGTTATGTTTCAGTTCAAAGGGTAATCTCTCAAGCAGTTTATAATGCTGATGACTGAGATACATGTCATAGGATGTCATAATCAAATGAAGAAACCCAAGAAGGAGGAATAAAATAGCATTAGTAAATAGTGTACTACTAGTAGATCGAGGCAGCTCCTAAGTACTTTATCCTATGCATGGGTTGCCTCAAAGTATCTGTTGTGTGATCCCAGTTATTCTAATAGAGGTAATATATAGATGTTAAGTTGTCAATCTCGCCTTTGTTCTTGCTGGTTGGGATCGGAGCCGATCCTCTGCTCAAACTCGGCCATCTTCAATGGCTCGAGGCTACCCCTTATCCCATGATGCCTAGCTCTAGCTACCCAGATCTCGTTTGCTTTAGCTGCGAAGTTCGTGGTACTGGCTCAGGCTCGTATATTTTTCTTCTACTACCTTTTCAGTCAGATTAGGGATTTTTTTCTGTCCTTATTGTATTTGTCTAGTAGTTGCTAACTAGTTGTGATAGTTAAGTGTTTGTGGGCTTTTCAGAACTCATTTTAGTTAGGGAGTTCTTCCCCTCCCCCACCTCCCCCTTTTCCCTTATCCATTAGCGTACTCTGTAAAAATTTCTTCCTTTCCTTGTTTTTTAGGTAGCTGTTTTAGTTAGAAGCTTCCTAATTCCTAAAAAAAAATAGTAATAAGATATATCCTTATCTTGTAGTATATTGTGTCTTATTTGTGGTTTGTGTGGTAGTGTTACTGTTAGTTTAGTGGTATTTCTTATTGTGTATTATATCTATGGAATCCAAAGTGTCGGGATTCAAGAAGTGTGACTCATGCTGTCAGAAGATGTCTCTGACAGATGGGCACACTTCTTGCGTCTATTGTCTAGGCACTGTACACTTGCAGGACTCTTGCTCTATCTGCCATGCATTTATCCCAAGAGTTCTGCAGGAGCGCAAGAATAAACTTATTTTGAGAGGGCTGCTTAAGCCTCAGGACTCACCGGCCAAGACTTGGCCAGTGAAGTCTCCTAAACCAGCCAAATTGTCGGCTCCCAGCTCGGAGCCGTCATCGGCCCAAGGCTTACCTTCCACTTCGGTTTTGGCCAGAACTGAGGAAACTGCTTCCCCATCGGCTCCAATAGTCCCCTCGGAGCCATCAAGGACTCCGAAAAGACCGAGGTCCCCTTCATTAGAGTCCATTCATTCGGCTCCTCTGTCTCCCCTCCTGCAAAGTGACCGTAGTCATAGATCTTCACACTCCTCTCGGTCCTCCAGGCTCTTAGACCATGATGTGGAGAGAGTGGTCAGCAGGTTATTGAAGTCGCAGGCACTGGCCAAAATGTTGTCCAAGCCCCCCTCAACAGGGGTCCGCTCCGTCTGTTTCTATCGATGTTCCTCCTCCGACTCCCTTGAGCTCGGAGCCAGAGTTTCTTGGGGTTCGAGTCGTGGAACCATCGGCTCCGACAACGATCTCTCCTTCGGATCCGTCGTCGGCTTGGATCCCATCAATGGTGCCTTCCGTCGAGGGATCTGGGCGCCGAGACTCCCTCGTCGGCTCCGAGGGGGCAAGTGGCATCGGACCCTTGTCCAGCCCCACTCTCCCTCTCGGAGCGTCGGCGCAGGTGAACTCAGCTCCTGCATCGGCCTCGGAGCTGTCCCCCTCGGTGCGGAGGAGGATTCTGGTCTCCTCGAAGCCGGAGCCTTCTCTTCATCATGGCAGGGACGCCTTCGATGTTATGAGGAGTGTGCTGGCCTCTCAGCCAGCTTCACCTTCAACCCCACTGGGCTTCGTCCCCTGTAGTGCCTGTCTACCTCTGCCCCTCCTCCAGACCCCAAGCGTGGGGAACCAGCGCTTCAGGGCACCCCATTGGGTGTTTCCTCTTCTTCTGAGGCCTCCCCTGATCATTCAGAGGAGCCTCCTCAGAAGATGAAGTGCAAGAGGAAGCACATTGACTCCCCCGAGTCTCACTTTGGATACGGATTTGGATGAGTCGAAAGGTCCCTGAGATCCCCCTCTGAAGATGTTTCCTTTTCGGACATCCTAGAAATACTTAAGCAGAGGGGGAACTGGAATACCCTAGCCCCTACCGAGGACAAATCTGTCTTTGTGGATGCGTTCTGTTCCCGTCCTTCCACCTCCTGGGGTTTCTCCGCCCTTCGATCCACTAATGTCTGTGGTGGCTCAAAGGGCTTGGTCAGCCCCGGATACAGTGGAACCAACCCCGAGGAGACCAACCAAGTTTATTACTGCACCCCCTGATAAGCAGTCCCTTATTAAGGGTGTTCCCGTGGATGCCATGGTGGTAGCAGCAGCCACTAAAAAGGAGTTAGCGGAAACTTCTTCTTCTGTCCATCCTCCTAACAAGGAGTCTAGGACCATGGCCAGATATGGGAAGCGAATGTTTGCTTCAGCGACCTTTTCCATGAGGTCACTGAATTACTTATGCCACTTCACCAGGCTTCAGAGGGATCTCCTAAAAGAGCTCGAAGATACCCTGCAGGATCCTTCAGCTGAAGGGGCCCAGGCTAAAGTGGCTTCTCAGCTGGCGACCCTTAACTCAGTAGTCGATTCTTCCACGAGGCTCATTTCCTATGCAGCCGATGGGGCGAGTAGATCCGCAGGCACAGGCATTGCTCTTCGGAGACATGCATGGATGCGGCTGTGTAATTTTGCGGAACCCTTCAGAGCGTCATTCACCAACACTCCCTTTGACGGTTCCTTTCTTTTTGGGCCACAGGTGAAAGACACTCTTACTAGGTGTGAACAGGAAGGCAAGACTCTGTCTGCCATGGGAGTCCATTTTTCCACTCCCTCTAGACCATACCCCAAGGGTCAGAAGAGTGGGAAAATGTGGTTTTGAAAATCCCAGGGATCTTCGCCTGACACACGTAGTGATTTTTCCACCAGGGGCAGAGGAGGAAATAATAACAGATGCCACCCTCGTGGCAGAGGGGGTCCGCAGAACCAGGGCAGTAGAGAATTCTTCTCTGACAAGCCCTTCCAACATCCCTGAGGGATTGCCCGACTGTCCGTCTCTGGAGGCAGTCGGGGGAAGACTTTCATTGTACCCAAAAGCCTGGCTAAGCATAACGCAAGACAAATGGGTACATTCCATAATATCCGGAGGATACAGAATTCCTTTCGTTCAGCCCCCTTTACCTTCATGCAAGTCCCTCCCAGATGTTCCACCCAATCTGAGGGACCAGGCAGTTATAGAAGTTTCAAAACTGCTAGAAAGAGTCATCCAGGAAGTCCCGGCAGACCAATATGGATCCGGAACTTACTCAAGGTTCTTTTTGGTACCAAAAAAGACAGGGGACTGGAGACTTATTTTGGATCTCAGCAGACTGAACAAGTCTGTTCAAAGAACAAAGTTTTGGGTGGTCACGCTACAGTCCATTCTACCCTTTCTGGGTCAGGACAATTGGATGTGCTCTATAGATCTCCAGGATGCGTACTATCACATCAAAATGAACAGACGCTCCAGGAGGTTCCTTCGCTTCCGGCTATGAGCCAGTCATTACCCATTCAGAGCTCTGCCCTTTGGTCTCACCACAGCCCCCAGGGTGTTCACCAAATGTATGGCAGTGGTCACGGCTCACCTGAGGCATCAAGGGTTCCAGGTGTTTCCCTATCTAGACGACTGGCTCCTACTGCTACTACCAGGCATCAACTCCTTCAAGCCAGGGACTATACAATCTCAATTTGCTCCCAGCTAGGCATTACCATAAATTTCAAAAGATCTGCCTTGTTGCCCTGTCGATCTATTACTTATATAGGAGCAAACTTAGATACAAGGAGTTTGCCCGCAAAGCTGCCCTTGGACAGGGAGTCCACTATTCATCAGCAGGTTCATGTCCTCATGCAGTGCAAAAGAGTGCAAGTCAGGTACGTCCTTTAGACTCTAGGTTCGATGGCAGCGGCAGTTCTTCTCATACCCCTGGCCCGCTTCCACATGAGAATCCTGCAGTGGCTTCTGTTCACGCAGTGGTCCTTTCAACAGCTTCCCATGTCTCACATGATCATTATCACAGAAGCATGCAAAAGACACCTTTCCTGGTGGATGGTCTCCCCACTAGTGATTCAGTGATTCAGGGCAGACCCTTCATTCAGCCTCCTCCGGTTGCTACAGTGACCACGGACGCCTCCCTGATAGGGTGGGGGGGGCATTATCAGGGAAGGACAGTCCAGGACACTTGGCAAGCTCACGAGTACCATCTGCATATAAATGTCCTAGAGATGAGAGCCTTGCTCCTAGCGTTGCAAGCTCTTCAGGACTCTCTTCCCTCGGGGACCATTGCAATTCAAACCGACAACATGTCAGTGGTGTGGTACATCAACAAGCAGGGGGGAACCAGGTCCTACCCCGTATGTCGAGAAGCCCTCAGACTCTGGCAGTGGGAGATTTCCTCCCAACGATTTCTGATTGCAATGCACATCCCTGGGACGTCCAACGTCATGGCGGACAGGCTCAGCAGAGCTATTCTCATGCCTCACGAGTGGTCTCTGAATCAGGCAGTGGCAGATTTGATCTTCCGCAAATGGGGTCAGCCTTGCTGCGACCTTTTTGCCACCCCCTTCAACAGCAAATGCAGCAGCTACTTTTCCCTTCTTCCGCTTCCTGGTCACTCTCCCAGAGACGCTGTAGTCCACGATTGGCCTCAGGGACTTCTTTACGCCTTCCCTCTGTTTCCCCTGATACCGAAACTCATTCAGAAAGCTATGTCATTGGGTTGCAAAATGATCCTCATTGCCCCTTACTGTCTTGACACAGATATGGTTCCCTTTTCTGCAGCATTACCGTCTCGAGCAGCCTTGGGCTCTGGATCCGATTCCAGACCTACTGATTCATCAGTCAGGCGGGCTACATCAATCCCTTCAAACACTCCAGCTCACAGCTTGGTTGCTCCACTTCCAACCTTAGCCAGACTTCCCAGTATTTCCCCAGCCATTCCTGACATTATTGTTTCCTCCCATAAGTCTGCCACTAGAAGGACTTACGCTAGTAAATGGAAACGTTTTTCTTGTTGGGCAGAGGATAGAAATATAGATCCCTTCACAGCCCCTATCAATGAGATCTTGGAGTTCCCAACAGAACTCTTTCATTCGGGGTCCGCTTCTGCTACAATCAGGGTTCAATTAGCGGCCATTTCAAATTTTCATGTCGGTTTTTCTAATGCCAACATTATGTCTCATAAGCTATGTAAAGCATTTCTAAGAGGGGCTACTCTCCTTCGACACCCAGTGAGAGATCCCCCTCCTCCTTGGGACCTTAATTTGGTACTAACCTCATTAATTATGCCCCCTTTTGAACCGGCAGCTTCCTGCTCCATTAAGTTTCTATCTTGGAAGACTCTTTCTGGTAGCTATTACTTCAGCCAGACGTGTCTCTGAACTTCAGGCACTATCTGTCCGTCCTCCATACTTAGTATTTCATAAGGACAGGGTTGCTCTGAGGACTAATCCTTCTTTTCTTCCAAAGGTCTGCTCAGAAAACAATTTGAATCAGTCTATAGACCTACCTGTGTTTTTCCCTAACCACACCAACAAGGCAGAATACAAGTTACATCAATTGGATGTTCATAGACAGTTGCGTTTGTCTGCATAGGACGAAGGATATAAGGAAGTCTGACCAACTTTTCCTTTCCTATGCTCGGGGCAAACAGGGTCTCCCAGTTTCCAAAGTGACCTTATCCAGGTGGTTGTCTCATATCATTACCTTTATCTACCAACTAAGGAACAAAGACTTGCCAATCAAACCGAAAGGTCATTCTACCAGGGCTTTAGCCATGTCTGTAGCATTCCAGTCTAGGTTGCCCATGGACTCTGTGGCTGCTGCTGCCACTGCTACGTGGGCAAATCCTCATACCTTTATTTCTCATTACAAGTTGGATGTGGTCTCCAGAGGTAGAGCTAGTTTTGGTTCCACTGTTCTGAAGAGTCTGTTCCAATGAGCCACCCAGGATTGTAGGTGCTAGGGACGCTGTCCCAACCAGCAAGAACTAAGGTGAGATTGACAACTTAACATAAAGAAGTTATGTACCTACCATAACATTTCATGTTAGTTGTCTTCATCTCGCCTTTATTTCTTGAGTCCTCCCCCTCCATCCCCCTATCCTGTTGAACCGAGAGGAGTTAAATTTTTCACTGGCTGAGTGTTTGCTGGTTTGTTTCCTTTACTGACTTAGACAGTAGGACAGGTATGTTAACCATTTGTTTGGAGGGATTTCTTCCTATAGCTATGTCTGGGTTAGCTATTTCAAACAAGATCTGGGTAGCTAGCGCTAGGCATCATGGGATAAGAGGTAGCCTCGAGCCAGTAAACAGCTCTCGAGCTATTGAAGATGGCCGAGTCGGAGCCGAGGATCGGCTCCGATCTCAACCAGCAAGAAAGAAGGCGAGATGAAGACAACTAACATGGAACGTTATGGTAGGTACATAACTTCTTTTTATCAACCATGGGATGGGTAAGGCCAGTCTATAACCAAATGGGATAGTTTATTTCAAGCACAAAAAAAGAAAATAGGCTAGGCTTAAAATGGCACACAAGGACAGCTAGCCTAGTACATACTTATGAATTTAAGTGGTATTAGGGCGGTCACTGAATGGGAAGCGAACATTTATTGTCACCTAGATTTGAAAATGTATTTATTTATTTTATTTTACATTTGTTTACCGGGAAAGTCCGACTGGATATAGGTCCATTTTCAGTGGAGGCCCGGGGAGAAAAGCTCCACATTACAATACATTACATGAGAGTAAAATGAAGTAGAACATATATACATATGGCATATATACACATCAGGACAACATGCTGGTGATTAACAAACATACATATAGCATATATACACACAACAGGACATCATGCTAGTGATCAACATTTCTTACAGTAGACAATCAGAGATACATTTTTTTTTCTTTTGCAGTTATAAGTTTTGTAAGGTAAATGTATACGGGTTTGGAAGCTTTCAGGGGAGAAACTTTGTACATAGCTGTACCCTGATAAATTCTCTTGGTATGGATTAGCCTGGTGAGTGACATGAGCATAGCCAGTTACTTAGTGGGTTTTCAGGAGTTTTCTGAATTGACTAAAGGAGGTGGTAGAAGTTATTTGGCTTGGTAGTGTGTTCCAGGTTTTGGCAATGGTGTTGGCCAAGAGGGACTTACCAGCTTCATTTTTATATTTGATGACAGTTATAAGGTTCTGGTTACTAGATCTTAAGACTCTAGAGGGAATGTGGGACTGAATTAGGTGCTGAAGTGCTGGAGTTATCTCAGGAAGGTAGTAGAGTTTGTGCGCTATAGAGAGTTGATTGAGTAGAAGTATATGAGGCAACTCAAGCCAGTTGAGTTGCTTAAGGGATAGACAGTGGTGGGACCTATATGAGGCTTCAGTAGCAAACTTGGCAATCTTGTTGTAGCAAGACTCCATTTTATTTAGATCAGTATTACGGAGATTGATCAAGATGGGCGAGGCATACAGGAGGGTGGATAGAAGATGAGTCCTTATGATGGTTACTTTGGTGTGTTTTGTCATAAACTGTTTGTTCCTGTAGAGGAGACCAGGTTTTCTATTAACTTTCTTAATGGTTTGTGTTATGTGGATGTCAAACCTTAGGTTATTATCTATTTCTATGCATAGCAGTTTAGTGTGTGTGGTTGGACTGATTTGAATGTTTTATTTGGAGCGAATGGTGAAATTATTATTTAGGGGAGGAGCTCTGTCAGGGCCAAAAAGAATTAGTTTTTTTTTTTTTTTGGGGGATTAAGAATTAGTTTGGTGTTAGTGAACCAAGTTTCTGCTAGGGTGAAGTTATTTTGGGTAAGGGTTTGCAGTTCAGTAAGGGTAGGGGGGGCAGCACATAGGGTAGTATCATCTGCATATTGTACTATTGAGGCAGTGGGAGAGGATGAAGAGATCTGATTGAGAACAGCAGTGGGCCAAGGATGGATCCTTGAGGGACTCCTATGGTTACTGGTAACAGGAGCGACAACTGGTCCTGCCATAGGACTGCTTGCGGAGGGGCAGATAAGTAGCTGTTGAACCATGATATAGAGGAGGGACTTATATTTAGGGTAGATAGGGTATCAAGAAGCAGACTGTGGTTTACCTTGTCACAGGCGTTTGATAGGTCTAAGAATATGGATGAAGCAAATAGAACCTTGTTTCTGTGGTGGTTAACTATGTTGGTGAATTATAGTAGTGCTGTCATGGTGCTATGGGAAGGTCTAAAGCCATGCTGGGATATGGAGAGTAGGTTGTTATTCTGGAGGTACTATATTAGTTGAGTATGAACAACTCTTTCTAATATTTTGGATAAAGGTGATAGGATTGCTATTGGGCGATAGTTGGTGAGCTCTAAAGAGTTGCATCCTTTGTGCAGTGGAGTTATATATGATGTTTTCCATGAGGTGGGGACTTTTATCATTCTGAGAGAGATCTGTTTATGAAAATAGAGACAGGATAGGCTATAGCTTCAACTGAAATCCAAAGGATGTCTGATGGCAGCTTATCAGCTGCTAGAGTGGTTGGTTTGTTTACCAAGGAGTTTAGATATTGATTTGGTGGATACAGAGTGGAGGTGAAAACTGGGGCTATTGTTTTGTATATTTGGGTGGGTTGGGGTAGTTATTAGTTTGGGGCTGCTAGTACTCTTGGGCATTGGTAAGGGTTTGGACTGTTTCGGTAAAGAATTCGTTAAACTGATTAGGAATGTTTTCATGGTTATTTGGAAGCACAGGGGTTGGAGTCATGGACTTTCCTGGATGCAGTATACCATTTATTGAGGCCCAGAATTTTTGTGGGTTGTGAGCATATTTTTCTTGCATGCTTGTATAGTAACTGGATTTGTCTAGTTTGATTTGTTTTTTTGGCTTTATGGAGCTTTACATAGTTTTGTCTCAAAGTAGTGGTTTTGTTTTTCTGATATTGAATCCAGGCCTTGTCCTTTTCTTTCATTATAGTTTTAGTATATTTTTTTAGCCATGGGGCATAGTTAGTTTTTATTCTAATGGTTCTAGGGGGTGCATGATGGTTTAAATTTTTTATGAAGGTTGTGTTAAGTACTCGACAGCATCGTCTAGAGGTAGATGTTTTAGGGGGGGGTCCAGTTACAGCTTTTTAGAGTATTGATGAGATCAGTAGCTATAAGGTTTTTTTTTGTTTTTAACTACTCTGAGGATAGGTTGGTTGATGGTTTGGGATCTGTTCCTAATTAGGTAGGTTGGATGATGGTCACTTAGGGTATCTGGAAGACAACCAGATTGCTGTGCAAGAATGGGGTCAGATAGCAGGATCCAGTCTAAGATGGACTGGTGTTTGAAAGTTTTGTCAATTCGAGTGGGGGTGGTTATAGTTTGGGTAAACCTGTGGAGGTTTATTAAGGCAGAGGGGTTATGGCTGGAGCAGTGAAGCCAGTCAATATTGAAGTCTCCTAATAGTATGGCTTCATGTGGAAGGGAGTTGGAGGTCCAATTAAGCAGGCTTTCCATTACAGTGATGTTATTGTTTGGTGGTATATAGCCACCTGCAATGATTATATGTTTGTTGGAACTTATTTTTAATTTGGCAAGGATTAGTTATACATCTTTGAATTCATGGGTATTGTAATGTAGTTGTTCTAAGGCAAGATGATTTTGGAATAATATTGCAACACCTGTGCCCTTTTTCTGTGATCTGTCTCTTCGGATAATGTAACCCGGGGCAGTAATCTCATTATTGTGATGTGATTTGAGCCATGTTTCAGTTAACACAGTGATATCTGGTTTGTATAGAGCTAGTAGGGCATGAAGGTCATGAATTTTGTTAAGTATACTTCTTACTTTAATGTTTAAGAAAAGGAAAGCTGAGGTAGGTCTGTGGTGTAGCGGATTTAGCTGATTTGGGTCCTGGATTGGGATGTATATCACCACTGCAAGCGAGTTCATGGAGTAGGTGTAGATAGAGTTTGGTCAATTTGTGAATTATTTTAGTTTGTCTTTGAGAAGAGAGGGGGTTAGTTTTGATTTTCAGTTTAATGCGCGAGTAAGAGAAGGGTAGGGGGGGAGGTAAGGTCACATGGCGATCTAGGGAAGTTTTTTAGTTTGGTGGTGTTGGCTGTGGATGACATACCTGTGGAAGCATGGAGGTGTTTAGGTGAAATGGCAGTGGAGTTTTTAACTAGATTGTTTAATGAAATCTTAGAAAGTGAGAGGATGCCTGAGGAATGGAGAAAAAGTGTTTTGGTACCGATTTTTAAGAATAAGGGTGATGTGCAGAGCTGTAGTAACTACAGAGGGATTAAATTGATCAGTCACAGCATGAAGTTATGGGAAAGCATAGTGGAAGCTAGGTTTAGAAGCGAGGTGATGATTAGTGATCAGCAGTATGGTTTCATGCCAGGAAAGAGCACTACAGGTGCGATGTTTGCTCTGTGACTGTTGATGGAGAAGTACAGAGAAGGTCAGAAGGAGTTGCATTGTGTCTTTGTGGACTTGGAGAGAGCATATGACAGGGTGTCTAGAGAGGAGTTGTGGTATTGTATAAGGAAGTCGGGAGTGTCAGAGAAGTATGTAAGAGTGGTACAGGATATGCATGAGGGTAGTGTGACAGTGGTGAGGTCTGCAGTGGGAGTGACGGATGCATTTTAAGGTGGAGGTGGGATTACATCAAGGATCAGCTCTGGGCCCTTTCTTATTTGCAATGGTGATGGACAGGTTGACAGATGAGATCAGACAGGAGTCCCCGTGGACTGTGATGTTTGCAGATGACATTGTGATCTGTAGTGAGAGTAGGGAACAGGTGGAGGAGACCCTGGAGAGGTGGAGATATGCTCTAGAGAGAAGATGAGTGAAGATCAGCAGGACTAAGACAGAATATATGTGTGTGAATGAGAGGGAGGATAGAGGAATGGTGAGGATGCATGGAGTTGAGGTGGCGAAGGTGGATGAGTTTAAATACTTGGGATCAACAATTCTCAGAGTAATGGTGAATGTGGAAGAGAGGTGAAGAAGAGAGTACAGGCAGGATGGAGTGGGTGGAGAAGAGTGTCGGGAGTGATTTGTGACAGACGAGTAAGAGTGAAAGGGAAGGTCTACAAGAGGGTAGTGAGACCAGCTATGTTATATGGGTTGGAAACAGTGGCACTGACAAAAAGGCAGGAGTCAGAGCTGGACATGGCAGAGTTAAAGATGTTAAGAATTGCACTGGGTGTGACGAGGGTGGACAGGATTAGGAATAAGTATATTGGAGGGTCAGCCCAAGTTGGAAGGTTTGGAGATGAAGCCAGAGAAGCAAGATTACGTTGGTTTGGACATGTGCTGAGTTTGGAGATGAAGCCAGAGAGGCAAGATTACGTTGGTTTGGACATGTGCTGAGGAGGGATGCAGAGTATATTGGGAAAAAGATGCTAAGGATGAAACTGCCAGGTAACGGGAAAAGAGGAAGGCCTAAGATAAGGTTTATGGATGTGGTGAGAGAGGACATGCAGGTGGTTGGTGTGACAGAGTAAGATGCAGAGGACAGGAAGAAATGGAAACAGATGATCCGTTGTGGAGACCCCTAATGGGAGGAGCCGAAAGAAGAAGAAGGTGTTGGCTGTGGAATCAGTTTGTCAAGGGGGTGGGGTGTGGTTATGAAGCTGAGCATGGTAGGAGGACAGGATGGAAAGTAGGAGTAGGGTGAAGATTATTAATGGGTAGAATTATGTTTTAGTAGTTGGGTTGGATATATGTAACCCATGTTATCTAGTTTCAAAAAGAATGTGTTACATGCAAGGGTACTATCTATGAATGAGTGAGATTGGTGTATGTGGGAGTTTGTTGTTAAGATGGATAAGAGATTTGAAGTGATAGGTGGATGAGAGGGTAAGACTTGCTAATGGGAGTTGTCTGTAGCTACAAGTTGAAGTAATGTTAGGGACTTAGGAGCTATATAAGCATCAGGTAAATGCTGGGTATATGGCTACAGAAAAGTGATGGAGAGTATGGCCAGTGCAAGAGCTATCATTTTATGTGTTAGGGAGCTGCAGTATGGCCAAGAAGTATTGGTCAGGTAATTGGTATCCTCTAGTTGAGAGGGTAGCAGAGATAGTGAATTAGTAAATATGGGGGGGATACTTGCAACTTTATCTGTAATGATGTTCGTGACTATGGATAAGGAGAATGGGAATTATATATTGTCAGTTTATTTGTACTACGTTCAGATATGCGTATTTACTGCAGTTAAAAATATTAATTATAGGTAATAGTTAATGGTTATAAGGTGGTGTGTATAGAGAGGTGGTGGAGGAGGTAGGGATTCTATGTTGGAGGCAGGAAGTAGGCTAGAGCGTTTGTGAGGAACAGGAAGGGGAGGAGTGTTTGGGTAGGAGGAAACATGTGGTTACGTATAAAGGAAATTATATGGGGGGGTGGGAGGGGAAAGAAGTGAGCCTGAGCATAGCGAGGGCAAATGGAGCAGGGCTGCACCCACAGCAACTGTAAAAAAAACAATCAATACCTTAACATAAAATAAATTATCAACAGTGAAACATATGAAAGGGGTGGGGCTGGGCTAAGTGGAAGAAGGTTTGCAGCTGTTGCCCCTGGGGTATGCACTCTAGCTGACTGTAACAGATTTTAACAAGGCATAACACTAGTCACAAAAGCTGGCACCTACACTACACAAGTGGCAACAACAAGGTTCCTGGAGTTAAACCTGGGGTTGCAGTCTGTTTGGATGATTGCTGGTTAGAATTTTCTTTGCTTTTAGCTGGAGTGAGAGGATTCCTTGCTCACACAAGTGTGTGTGTGTGTGGGGGGGGGGGGGGGGGGCAAAGCGATCACATGCTCAGTGGCTGTAAAAATTGCAAAGAAGACAAAAGGAAAGAATGCAAGACTAAAAGCACTAAAATAAGGACATCAAAATAAGCACAACCATCATAAATATTGTGCAGAAAGCAGAGCAAGTGAACGTAGCCTATTAGAAGTCATCAAAAGAAATACATTCAGACTCTACAACCAGTCTTATTTAGCAGCAGTCAGTATAACTAGTTAGAATATCCTATTACCAGACAATATTGCAACTATGTAGCAGTTTCACCAGTTCACCATAAATATCATTCTGCGCTTTACAATGTATGTTAAGCTTAAAGAAACAGAATATACAGTAGCAGCAGTGTAACTAGTTAGAATATACTATTACCAGTCAATATGACAACAATGTAGCAGTTTCACAGGTTTACCATAAATATCATTCTGCACTTTACAATGTATGTTTAACTTAAAGAAACAGAATATACAGTAGCAGCAGTGTAACTAGTTAGAATATCCTATTACCAGTCAATATGACAACAATGTAGCAGTTTCACAGGTTTACCATAAATATCATTCTGCACTTTACAATGTATGTTTAACTTACAGAAACAGAGTATTCAGTAGCAGCAGTCAGTGTAGGTGGAATATACTATTACCAGACAATATTGCAGCAATGTAGCAGTTTCACCAGTTTACCATACATATCATTCAGCACTTAAAAAAGAAACAGAGTATTTCTACCTCCACACAATCATTTAGAGGAACACTGAATCAGGTTTACTGAAACTGGGAAACAAGCAAAAACAAAAACATAAGCTTCTAATATCCAAATATAAACTGTACAGCAAAAATAACTGGAAAGCTACCTTAGAGAGAAATTACTGTAATACTGTATGCAGGGACAATGAGTTTACAGTGTGGAAGACAACACTGAGAAAAAGAAAAATAATGCTATCACTTACTAGAGATGCTACACCTGGGGGGCTTTCAACTGCAATTAGAGCAAATATGGCATCCAGGGTTTTTAAAACCTTTGGTGTGTTGTACCTGAGCAATCACTTGAGGGGTGGGGGAAGGGAGGGAAACCATCAATTGGAGTTTAAAGAGGCACTAGCTCATTCCTGAACTGGCATTTCTGCCTCGGTCCAAAGATGAACAACTGTCAATCATTGAGGTAACCCCCCCCCCCATTTTCTGACATCAGTCGTGACGTTCTATCAATACCACCCACAGCATTCATTTCCTTTAAAAAGTCTTGCGAAGCTCTATTCCAATCCTGTTTTTGTTCTGTCTTGAATAAGAGACCCATTATTCAAGTTCCCTGCTTACTACAGCTTAAATGTTTGTTTCCAGAGTAGCTTGAGGTAAATCATAATGTAAACGCTTATTTTCTTTAAGTATTTCCAAGTTTTATCTGCTACTACCGAATGCAGGATCGTACTAAAAGTTAGTCTCCAACCTTGCAATATAATTTTTACTTTTAAATGTATAGCTACCACTCTAGTAAGTAGAAATCACTGTGCATGCATTGTTTCTTCTTGATACTGCACGGTTAAACTGAAACAATGCATGTTGAGTGAGGTAGGGTTTATCGCACAGCAAAGTCTCCCCTTTTTAATATAATTTTTTTTTATGTTTTAATGTTGTATGCATATTTTTCATATTTAAGTGCATGCTTTATATTTTTTCTTGCAGGGCATATCATGTGAGGCATTCCCTTAGATCTAATGTACCGTCTTTACCATACCAACTCAAAAGTTTGTTTATGCAATTGCTCGTTTCTCCAGGTGGTCAACAGAACATGGCTTTAAACTGAAATTACCAAGCTTATCATTCATGTACATAATCAGCATTCAGATGTTGACGGTGCCATAGTCAAACTTTATTCAGATGCACGAGTGAGAAGCTCTGTTTCACATCTAAACCCTGTTCTGTTCAGTAAGTCCGTTTCCAGTATGCATAATCTCATACAAGTCCACAATTCCAACAGAGCCGTTTATAGGGTAGAATGCAGATTTACCATTGTTGTATCAAATGATCGTTTTTAGACGCTGCATGATCCGTACTATCTGTGTTTCAGTTCTCACAGGTGATAGGAACCGAGAAGTTAAACTTGAATTGCGATTGCCATAATCCTTTTTTTAATAACACAAACTGATTATGTGGGACCTTGTTGCCAGTAGAATTCGATAAGTGAAAGTCACCAGCACGTGCTCATGCAGTGTATCCTGTTGTGAGAAGTCATTTGGTGATTTATTCTTCACGTTTAAAATTTCCTGTCTTATTAAACCATGCACTGACGCTCGACTTGCAGGAAATAATTGTGTCATGCTCCCATTGTTGTTTTTTTGAATGGTCTACAGTATACCACATCATAATTTCTGCTTGTGTTTTAGTTTTCCTTTACTTTTGGGTCTCATATTTTATTCCCTGCTATTTATTTTTAGCATATTGTGGAAGACCTAAATTGAAATCCTTTGTGAGTTATTTCATCCATTTCTCAGTGAGAATAGCTGTTTATTTATAACTGCAGCATCCTGGCAGCTTTGAATCATGATTTATTTTTTTTTTTATAATACCATGTCAAACTGTTGAGGTCTTCTGCTTTTCTAAGTAGGAAGAGTACTGCTTAAATTTACTTGAGTATGGAATAATATGTAAACCCTATAGGAAAACAAGCATGAATAAACTGGATAGATTACAGTGGAAATATACAATGGTCATCCGTGGATATGAAAATCTAAGTTATTGTCAAAGACTAAAATATTGGGACATGTACAGTGTCTCTTACAGATTTTATTTTATTTATTGTATTTTACATTTGTTAACCGGGCTAGTCCAGCTGGATTGTATGTCCATTTTCAGTGGAGGCCCAGGGAGATGAGCTACATTTGTGAACACAGAGATACAATAAAGACATCACAATATCATACAAATTTTTTTTTTTTTTTCATATCACACATATATATCCTGTAGCAATAATACAAGGAAAGGATGTTATAATGCTAAGTATCAGGTAATTCTTGAGGAAAGAAAAGATTTCTTTCCAATGATTATACAGAAATAGGAAAGGTCATTTTACAGAATGTTATTTGAGAAAAAAATATACAGAAGGATTGAGACAGAACATTCATGACAAGACTTATGAAAATTACTTGAGATGTTCACTACTTAAAAGGGCTATAGCAGAGGATGCAGTGTAGTGGTAGAGTAGAGGAAATCAGAGGATTAGTCAGGGTTGGAACAGGGGTATAACCAGTGTGTCTTAAGGTGTTTCTTGAGTCTTTGTTTAAAAAGTGGCAGCGAGGGAAGTATAGTTAGCTCTTGTGGCAGCATATTCCAGTTTTTTCCAGCGGTATTGTTGAATAAGGAGTCACCTGCCAGGTTATTAGACTTGCTTGTCTTAGCAAGAAGTTTCCTGGAAGATCGTAAGGAGTTGAGATTTCTGTAAAGGGTAATAAAGTTGGAAAGTATAGGGGTGTTGTTTGGTTGGTAAAATATTTTATGAACTGTGGTAAGTTGTGAAAGTATCAAAATGTTTTTTAGTTCTAACCATTCAAGTTGCTGTAAGTTCAGACAATGGTGAGTTCTATAATGGCTCCCAGTGGCAAATCTGGCTATATTGTTATAGGAGTTGGCTAGTTTGGCAAGATTAGGTTTTTTTAGGTTAGTGTATATGGGTGAAGCATACAGAAGAGATGATATTAAATGGGAGTGAGCAATTTTAACTCTGGATGTTGGGGTTAAGAAAGGTTTTATTCTATATAAGGAGCTTATTTTTCTGTTTACTGTTTTAATGGTATTGTTAATATGGTTATCAAATGTGAGATTATCAATTGTGATGCCTAGCAGTTTGGTGGAGGAGTCTGGGGATATAAGGGTGCCATTAGTGGATTTTATTGAGAAATCAGTGGGGGGGGGGCTTAGTGTTAGGTGAGAAGAGCAAGAGCTTGGTCTTTTTAGCGTTCAACAGGAGGCAGCGTTTCAAGAACCAAGCTTCTGCTGTGCTAAAGACTTTCTGGGTTAGGGTTTGAAGTTCAGATGAAGTATTGGCAGTGCATATGAGTGTAGAATCATCCACATATTGTATAGTGGTTGCTTGAGGGTTTGCAGCATGGAGGTCATTGATGAACAAGGAGAAAAGGAGAGGACCTAAAATGGAGCCCTGAGGGACTCCAAGGGCGATGGGCAGGTGGGAGGATAGCTATATTCTCCCAGAGAACTGCTTGTTGCCTATTATTAAGGTAGGATTTAAACCAGAGGATAGTGTTGTTGTCTAGAGAGAGGGATTCAAGGATCTGTATAAGCAAGGAGTGCTTAACCATATTAAAAGCATTAGATAAATCAATAAAACGTGCTGAGGAAAGGCTATTACTATTACGGTTACGGTTGATGGAGTCTGTGAAGGAAAGGAGAGGAGTAGTGGTGCTGTGGTAGGGCCTGAAGCCATGTTGGCAGTTTGCTAAGATATTGTGTTGGGTTAAGTGGTCTATTAGCTGGTGATAAATGCATTTTTCCATAAACTTAGCTAGGGGTGATAAGAGAACTATAGGCCTGTAATTGGAATAATCATTACAGTTACCACCTTTATGTAAAGGGATTATATGGGAGATTTTCCAAATGTCTAGGATGTTTCCTTCATTGATGGTTCTGTTTATAAGGATATATATAGGGTAGGCTACTGATTTAGCAGCTGTTTGAAGATATTCTGATGGTAACTGGTCTGCAGAGGGGGTGCAAAGCTTAAGTTTTTGGATGATTTTTTTTGGATGTAGGTAGTAGAGATGGGTTGAAGTTGGAAGGTAGGTAGAGTGTCAGGTAAAGGGATAGGGAGAATTGTGCTGTCTATGGATAGTTGATGGGCGAAGGATTGTATAGTGTCTGTAAAAAAGGTGTTGAAGGCATTGGCAATTTGCTAGGGGGTATTATTATCAGCTCCTAGTAGGGATGGTGTGCTAGAGTGACCAGGATGAAGTAGTCTATTTAAGCTTGACCAGAACTTTTGAGGATTATTATGGTGAGTTTGCTGTAGTTTACAATAGTAGTTTTTTTATCAGTGAGAATAGCTCTTTTTGTGATATTTCTCAATTGTCTAAAGGTTTGATTATCAGAGATGGATTTAGTAGCTCTCCATTTAGCCCAAGATGTGCTCCTTAGTAATATCTTTTGACAGCTAAGGGGCAGTCTTGGACTTCATTCTAATAGTTCGTTTGGGTGCATGTTCATCTAGGATTGTTAGGAATTTAGAGTTGAAATATTTAACAGCCTCTTCAAGAGGGAGAGTTTTTAGAGGGTTCTGGTCACAGGCATCAAATTAATTTTGGGAAGATATAGTGTTAAAATGCTTATTTGGCCTTAAAATCCTGAATGTGGGGAAGTTAGGAATGTCATTCTTTTGTCTTACAATGTAAATCAAAGTATGATCACTCACATCATCAGGTAAGGTTCCAACTTTATAAGTTTGTTGTCTGTTTGTAAGAATCCAATCTAAGGTGCTCTCTTTTTTATGTGGTTTGTTAATTGTAGTAGTGGAGGTGATTGTTTGGTTAAAGCCATGAAGGTTAATATGCAAGGAAGGGTTGTCAGTGTTGATACACTTCCAGTCAGTATTAAAGTCCCCTAATATAATTTTTTCTTGTGGATAGGTAGTGGAAACCCAGCATAGAATATTCTCTATTGTAGTGTTGTTATTACCTGGAGGAAGGTAGGTACAGATGATGTTTAGGGATTTGCTAGTGTTTAGTTTAAGTCTAGAGATAGGGATTTCTGCCTTACTGTCTAAGGGGGGATAAAGGGTATTGTGGAGATCTGTAAACCAGTCCTATACAGAATGGCTACTCCGCCCTTGCGTTTTGCGCAGTCTAATCTCAGCATATTATAGCCTGTGGGCGTTATCTCATTGTCCTTAGTTCCTGGTTTTAACCAAGTTTCTGCAAGACAGAAGATATCAAAGGAATGAATGTCTAGAAGAGCATGGAGATGGGCAATTTTGTTGTTGACACTGCGGATATTAAGATGACATATTAGTAAGGAGTTTGGGAGACTGGTTAAGGTGGTTAGGGTAGAAGAAGTGGTGTTGTGAGCTGCGACTGTGGTAACATTGGTTGGGCCTGGGTTTGGGTGGATATCACCATCTTTTAAGGTGAGAGCTTTTAGTCTTGAAGTAGGATTGTAAAAGTAACTAGTTAGATTTTTTTGATTTCCTTATGGAGGAGTTGAGGGCTTTCATATGTGTGAGGCGATGGTATTTGGCTAGCAGGTAGCATGGAGTAGATGTAATATTTATATGAGAATGGGTAAGGGTAGAATTTTGACAAGCTGTTTGTTTTGGAGAGTTGTTGAAGTGAACATAATTCACATTTTCAAAGGATGTGAGGGGGGATAGTCAGAAATGAGGACTGGTATAAGTATGGCTAAAAGTATTAACTTAGTTTGGCGAGCTTTATATTTTGTGGGCATGTTGCTAAGATTTGCTGTGGAAGTACAAAAAGGTAGCTTGTACTATAACAAAAAGATGGTTGGGCAGGAATAAGGGAATTGTAGATTAAGAAGGAAATGAAGAGTCCTTGGAGGAAATATTTTAAGGGAAAAAGGAAATAGGGAAAAGTACTCTGGGTAAGGGTGTATGAGAAAGTGGGGAAGGCAATAGGTGAAACTAAGGAGGGGAGTGGCTAGGTAGTCTAGATTGGTTGGAGTATTTGATAGGTAGGTGGGGGTGTGTGGCTAGGGAAGTATAAAGCTAGGACTACTGGGGGTGGGTGGATTTGGGGGTAGGGTAGGGGAACGGAGTGAGCCCGCAGGGTGAACGGAGCGGGAAGAGCCAAGGAGATGGATGAGCAAGTCAGCGAGGAAACAATCAGTAAGGTGGATAGCATCACAAGTCTGTAAAGGCCCAGGGGTGAGGTACACTAATGCTAAGAGAGAGAGAGGGGGAAGGAGGGAGGTTACAGAGGTAAGGGAAGAGCAATAGAGCAAAGTAGGACAGAGAGTATCAAGATAACTTGTATGTACTCTACAGTTATGTAGTACAAAGGTTGAGGAAGGGTAATAGAGCAATATAGGACACTCAATATCTAGTAGCTATTTAGTTTACAATTAAGTATTTATAAGTAGGTGAGTGCCACCATCTAGTGGGTGGATCAGTTTATTACAGAGGAGGGCTAGGGCTCCTAAGGGGGGAGTGATGGACTGGGGAGAGCAGGTTGAGTGGGCTAAGCGGTAGGCTGATAGCATGTACACGTAGGATTACAATATTGCTATTGGGTGTGCAGACTACTTTATAAAAGGTACATACACGTGGTTTCTTTGGACAATTCATTACAGCTTCAGTTCGGGGGACCAATACAGTACTGGAAAATAAAGGATTTGCTTTGGGATGTTTTCAACAGTCAGGAATCCAGGGTAGCTCAAGACAGGATAGACCAGGGATGATTTAACTTGGTTTCTTTGGGCAATTAATTACAGCTTCAGTTTGGGGGACTAATACGGTACTGGAAAATAAAGGATTTGCTTTAGGATGTTTTCAACAGTCAGGAATCCAGGGTACCTGAAGACAGAATAGACCAGGGATGATTTAACTTGGTTTCTTTGGGCAATTAATTACAGCTTCAGTTCGGGGGACCAATACAGTACTGGAAAATACAGGATTTGCTTTAGGATGTTTTCAACAATCAGGAATCCAGGGTACTTCAAGACAGGGTAGACCAGGGATGATTTAACTTGGTTTCTTTGGACAATTAATTACAGCTTCAGTTCGGGGGACCAATACACTACTGGAAAATAAAGGATTTCTTTAGGATTTTTTCAACAGTAAGGAATCCAGGGTACCTCAAGACAGGATAGACCAGGGATGATTTACTCAGTTAAAGGTTAAAGCTGAGGGGAAAAAAATGTTACTTGCACCACAGTTATGACTGGATTAGAGAAAATGCAGAGCAAACACCAGCCGGACTCATTCTTTGCCTGGGGCTTTTCAGCATACAATACAAACGTATTTAAGAGGAGATCTTATTCAGGTATATAGGACATTTAGGGACACCTACCTCTGGGAATGTTTGGGGTTATCAAAAAGTACTAGAGTACTAGAGAATCGTCTGCTAACCTATGTGGAAGACTCTGTAGGAATGAGAAGCATACTAATTGGTTCTCTGTCAGAGTAGCTGATGCTTGGAACAGACTACCAAATTACATTAAAGCAAGTACTATTTTAGATTATTTTAAGAACAGCCTGGACATTTATTATGGGAACAAGTGATGTTATGTAGTCCAATCTCGCTTACATTCTTACCCATGGGTTCGGAGCCGAATGTCGGGTCCGACTCGGCCAAAACTTTTCTGGCTCGAAGTCTTTCTATTGGCTGGGCTAAGATGGCATCCCATGCTGCACTGCTGTATATCCCCAGATCTCGTTTGCCGCTTGTGTAGTTCGGACATGGTCTCGCTCTTGGCTGTGGCTAAGTACCCTTTTTCTTCATTATTAGCAAATTGGTTGAAAACAAAAAGCTATTTTAATAGCTAGTGTGTGTTCTGGTCTTGTATGGTGAAAAAGTTTTGTGTTTGAGCGTTTTTTTCTGTGGTATCCCACTAGCTGTTTTCAACGGGCTAGGCCCATTTCAGTTAGAGGACCTAGTCTGTCCCTTGCTTCCTTGTGTTACATTTGTTTCAGGTCTAAATCCATTTAAATTAGAGGTTTTAGTCTTCCCCTCCTGTGTTGTGCCAAAGGATCGTTTTAGTTAGAGATCTTGAGGTTTTTGTTTGTGGTAGTGTTTTTCCCACCTTGTGACTGTTTTACTCTTGGTACTGTTGTCAGTTATTGTTGTCTTTGGTGCTTTGTGGTAGCTAACTATGTCCAAAGATTCTAAGGAGCATAAGCCCTTGAGCTTCAAGAAATGCTCTAGGTGCAGCTATAAAATGTCCATTACCAATGGACATTCTCTCTGTGTGTATTGTCTGGGAGCAATCCATCTCCAGGAGTCGTGCAGTTTCTGTCATGCATTTAGTCCGAGAGTTCTGAAACCCTCCTTCGAGGAGGGTCTGGAAACTGCTTCCAGCTCCAAGACAAAATCTTCGAAATCTAAAAGAGATCTCTGGCTCCATCAGTCTCCTCGGAGCCACCGGAGAAAATAGCAAGGTCTGCTTCGACATCCTCTGCTCCATTGTCCTCGGGGCCACAGGAAGTGTCTGTGGTTATGGAACCAGCATCGGCTCCAATCATTTTGGAACCTATTCTGAGCTGATTGCCTAGCATTAGGCCAGCATCACCTCCTCGCAGGTCCCCTTCGGAGAGGAGGTCGCGATCTCCCTCTCTATCCTCTAAATCCTCCAGGACCTTATCAGATGTGGACATCGATAGAGTGGTGCAGAGACTCCTTCAGTCACCGGTTTTGGCTAAATTGTTCTCGGCTCTGACCCACTCTGCTCCGGAGCCCATCCATCAACCTGCTTTGATACTTCCTCCTCCGAGCGTATCTCAGCTTTCGGAGCTGGAGTGCTCGGCTCTGTGTGATGTCCCTAGGTCGGTTCCAACAGCCCCTCCTGGCTTATCGGTGCCGATGTCAGCTCCGACCCTGTCTGCTCCATCCACGGGATTCAGGATTCTTCAGTCGGACCCGAGGGAGAGGCTTCGGGACACTTATCGGTTCCTAGTCTCCCTCTCGGTGCTTTGGCTCGGGGAAGTCTGACTCCTGTCATGGTTTCGGAGGCTGGTCGCTCCTCGGACTCAGGGGGACCAGCCTTTGAGGCCATGTGAAGTGTGCTGGCCAGGTCGTTAGCAGCATCATGCAGGTCGGTCACTCTGTCCCCTACTACACTGGTGCAGGTCTCTGATTGCCATCTACCTCTAAACAGCGGAGCCCCAAGGCCTCAGGGTACCCCCATGAGTGGTCCCCACATTTCTGGGGGCCCCTCAGAGTCCTTGCCTGAGGTGCCACCCAGAAAGAAGATGTGCAAGAGGAAGCACATAGATTCCCAGGATGAGTCTCTCACATCAGACACCGACCTCGAGGAATCGGAGGGGGGGTCCCCCAAGTCATCCTCTGAAGATGTTTTTTTCTCTGACATCTTAGAGATTTTGAAACAGAGAGGTGAGTGGCCATCCAAAACCCCCTCCGAGGAGAAGTCGGTCTTCCTGAAGGCCTTTGGTGCTCAGCCCTCCGCCTCCTGGGTATCTCCACCCTTTGATGAGCTTCTGGATTTGGTCTGTCGAAGGGTGTGAGAGACCCCTGACTCTGTGGAACCAGTCCCCAGGAGACGCACTAAATTTTTGTTTGCTCCTCCTGGTAAGGAATTTCTGTCCAAGGGAGTCCCTGTGGATGCCATGGTGGTGGCAGCGGCCACTCAGAAGGAATTAGCAGAGACTTCTTCCACCGTCCATCCTCCTAACAAGGAGTCTAGGACCATGGACCGGTACAGGATGCGTACCCTTTCTTCAGCGACCTTTACCTTACGGTCACTGAATTATTTATCTCACTTTACATGGCTCTAGAGAGATCTCCTCGAACTTGGAGATACTCTCATGGGTATCGTTTCTGAGGCGGTGACCCAAATGGTTAACGCTCAGATGTCAACCCTCAATTCCATCGTTAACTCCTCCATGAGGCTGATTTCATATGCAGCCGATGGAGCGAGTAGGGCAGCAAGTTCAGGAGTTGCTCTTAGGAGACAGGCCTGGATGCGCCTTTGTCATTTCGCGGAGGCCTTCAAGTCTTCATTCACCGACGCCGATGGTTCCTCTTTGTTCAGAACCAAGGTGAAAGACACCCTCACCAGATGCGAGCAGGAGGGAAAAGCTCTGTCTGCTGTAGGAGTCCATTTTTCCCTTCCCTCTAGGCCTTATCCCAAGGCCCAGAGGGGTGGCAAAATGTGGTTCAAGAAATCACAGATGTTTTTTCCTGGTGCACAAAGTGAGCCCCCCTCCAGAGGCAGATGAGGGGGTGGTTATTTAGGGAGATGCCATCCTAGAGGCAGAGGAGGCCCTCGCAACTTGGGAGACCGCGATTCCTTTTGTGGTTCTCCCTACCGCCGCTCCTGATGGGAGGCCCGACTGTGCGTTTCCGGAGCCAGTCAGGGGTCGAATTTCGTTATACCCGGAGGCTTGGCAAGACATCACACAGGACCAGTGGGTTCTATGAATAATTTCTGGAAGATATGTCATCCCCTTCTCATCAGATCCCCCTCCAATCAAGAAAATCACGGATGTTCCATCCAGTCAAAGGGATTACGCAGCTTCAGAAGTTTCAAAGCTACTAGAAAAAGGAGCCATCCAACATGTCCCCTCAGACTAGATTGGATTAGGGACTTACTCAAGATTCTTTTTGGTGCCAAAAAGAACAGGGGACCTGAGACCCATATTAGATCTCAGCCAATTGAACACCCACGTGCAAAAGTCCAACTTCCGAATGGTCACATTGCAGTCTATTCTCCCATTGTTGGGAAAAGAAGTGTGGATGTGCTCTATTGACCTCAAAGATGCTTACTACCACATCAAGATGGACAGGGCATCCAGAAGTCACCTACGCTTCCGGCTGGGAGCCAGTCATTTTCAGTTTTGAGCCCTGCCCTTTGGTCTCACCACAGCCCCCAGGGTGTTTACCAAATGCATGGCAGTGGTGACTGCTCACTTGAGACGTCAGGGATTCCAAGTGTTTCCATATCTGGATGACTGGCTCCTTACTGCCACCACCAGGCATCTACTAATTCAGACCAGGGATGCTACTATAAACCTATGTCAACAGCTGGGCATCACATTGAACTGGGAAAAATATACCTTGTTGCCATCACAGCGTGTCACCTTTATAGGTGCAGAACTAGACGCCATCCTTATGCGGGCATTTCTACCACTGGAAAGAATCAGAGTCCTACAACAAGTTCATGCCTTGCTCCCCCTGAGAAGAGCAAAGGCAAGATAGGTCCTCCAACTATTGGGGACTATGGCTGCGACAATTGTTAGATATGAGACTCCTTCAGTGTTCAGTGGCTACTTTTTGCCCAGTGGTCTCTCCAACGTCTTCCACTTTCTTACCCTATTCTACTCACGGACAGGTGCAAACAGGATCTCAGTTGGTGGCTTAGCGTTGCAAGCACTTCAGAGCTTTCTTCCTCTCAGGACTATTGCAATCCACTCAGACAATATGTCAGTGGTGTGGTATCTGAACAAGCAGGGAGGAACCAAGTCCTATCCCCTTTGCAGAGAGGCCATGCGAGTGTGGCAGTGGGCAGTATCTTCCCAACATTTTCTGGTGGCAATGCACATTCCGGGGAAGTCTATGTGATCGCAGACAAGCTAAGCAGAGCTATTCTGATGCCTTACGAGTGGTCCCTGAACAGTCAAGTTGCAGAACAGATCTTCCGCAGGTGGGGTCAGCCTTGCTGTGACCTCTTTGCCAGCCCCCTCAATGCCAAATGCAGCAACTACTTCACGTTGATCCCCCCTCAGGGGGAGTCACCCAGGGATGCTCTAGTCCACGATTGGCCCTCCTGTCTACTATATGCCTTCCCTCCGGTTCCCTTGCTGTCAAAGGTTATTCAGAAAGTGCAAGCCTTGGGAAGCAGAATGATTCTAATTGCTCCACACTGGCATCATCAAATTTGGTTCCCCTTTCTCCATCCCTATCTCATGGACACTTCTTTGATTCTGGACCCACAACCAGACTTACTGACACACATGTCAGGGCAGCTCCATCCCTCTCTTCGGACCCTCCTGTTGACAGCCTAGCTACTCCACTTCCGTCATTAGTTAGGCTTCATCATTTCTCACCGGAGGTGGTTCATATTTTATCTTCCTCGCATTAGCCCTCCACCAGGAAGATTTACTACAGTAAATGGAAGAGGTTTTCAATCTGGGCTCATACCCAAAAGATTGACCCTTACACGGCTCCAATTTTGTCGGTATTGGAGTTCTTGTCTATGCTCTTTAACCAGGGTTCAGTGGCCGCAACCATTAAAGTCCAATTGGCAGCGATTTCTACCTTTCATGTTGCAAACGAACTTAGTCTGATGGCTCATAGACTCTGTAAGGCCTTTCTGAAGGGCACTCTGTTACTTTGTCCTCCGGTATCGGAACCTGTCATGCCTTGGGATTTAAACTTTGTTCTACAGGCTCTTACTTCATCCCTCTTTGAGCCTGCAGCCACCTGTGATTTAAAATTCTTAACTTGGAAGACTGTCTTTTTAGTAGCCATCACGTCAGCCAGACGCGTTTCAGAGCTTCAAGCCTTATCAATCAAACCCCCTTATTTGATTTTTCATAAGGACAGGGTTTCTCTCAGACCCAACCCTTCCTTTCTTCCCAAATTGGCGTCTATCAGTAACCTTAATCAATCTATTGAGTTGCCAGTGTTTTTCCCCAGTTCTCAAACAAGGCAGAATTTAAATTTCATCAATTGGATATACATAGACAATTACGTTTTTATCTGCACAGAACCAAAGTCCTCAGAAAATCTGATCAGTTTGTTTTCTTTTCAGAAAACAGAATTGGGTCTCCTGTCTCCAAAGTCACACTGTCCAGGTGGATCTCCAGTTGCATTTCTTTCATTTATTCCTCAGGGGGTAAAGATTTACCATTCCCGGTGAAGGCTCACTCTACTCTGTCTGTATCTACATCTACAGCCTATCAGGCCAGATTGCCTATGGATGATGTTTGTGCTGTGGCTACTTGGGCATCTCCTCACACTTTGTTACTCATTACAAGTTGGATGTGGTATCTAGGGGCAGGTCCTCCTTTGGTTCCACAGTGCTCAGGAGTATTTTCCACTGAGCCTCCCAGGATTTAGGTGCTAGGGACGCTGTCCCACGGGTAAGAATGTAGGCGAGATTGGACTACATAACATCAAGAAGTTATGTACTCACCATAATGTTCGATGTATGTAGTCCATCTCGCCTGACATTCTTACTTACCCTCCCTCCTTCCCCCTTCCTGCAGGATTTGGAGGTTAGGTCTGGTTTCAGAGCTCCCTTCATTCTTGGTTTATTCTTCCTTTCCTTGGGTGGTGTTATGCATGGAGAATGAGTGCTGGTGTTCGCAGCAAACTAGATCTGGGGATATAGAGCAGTGCAGCATGGGATGCCATCTTAGCCCAGCCAATAGAAAGACTTCGAGCTAGAAAAGTTTTGGCCGAGTCAGAGCCAACATTCGGCTCCGAACCCACGGGTAAGAATGTGAGGCGATATGGACTACACACATCGAACATTATGGTGAGTACATAACTTTTTGTTTTGGCATGTTGGAAAGCTAGAAGGGCTTTAATGCCCATGCTTGAAACATTTGTATGTATGTATGTTTTGTTTGTTTCTCTGGTCCCTTATGGTGCAGTTATGCACAGTTTAATGAGCATGAAGTGTCAGCAATTAACAGTAAATGGTCTTATCTGCAGACTGTAATACTAAGCCTTGCCTCTACTGTTTGTTAGAGGAGGCTTTTCTGCATAAATTCTGTTTACAAGTCCATGTTTTCCCCTATCACATGCATTTGGTGCATTCCTTGTTTACTTCACAACCAAGTGTGAAATGCAGTAAATTTGCTGTGCAAGTATATATGCATGTTTTCCTTTTGAATGTATACTTCCATGGTTGTTTACATGGCTATGTTCCATCCTAATGGACAGGAAGTTCTTTATGAAATTAGTGTAACTGTTAGTGAAGCTGTCTGAATGAGTCACATATAGTGTTTTAGGATTAGGGTTGGGTTCTTGGCTAGGGATACAGATCTGGTCTTGTTACGCTTAGGGGTAAGAGTTATGAGGCTCATACTGACCGCCACTTTGTTTTGCTGAACGAAGGTTTGATAAATATGTATTTACGATTGAAAAATTAATTTTAAGGTGCTAAAGCACTGTGCTGTTACTCTGATGCTTACTGTGATGGATTTGAAGTCTTCTTAAGACAGTCCGTCTTGCTGGCTGGAATCAAAGTCTGGTTATAGATGCATTCACAGTCTGTTGCATACAGAAACTTGCAGAATATATACTGATGAGAGAATATACTTTGCAGCACCTGTCTTTAAGAACAGTAACCAATAACTTGTATAATAAACCACACGTACTTCTGTTACAGCTTCAGAAAATGTTCTACTTTACTTCTCATATAGTATAGATGATGTGATAGATATGACATTTACCTCGGCACTAAATGTGTCCCTACCATACCCCTAACATAACTGGATTTAATACGGACTTTATATATTTTTTTTAGTTAAACACACACCCTCTTGGTTTTGGAAAGATACTGCCTTGATGACGCAAATGCTGACACATCTGTTCTTGTGCAAATGCTGATAAGTAAACTGTCTTCAAGGAAACGCCTTGTGGATTAGAAAAGCATATTTGTAAACTTTCTTAGAAAAACAAGTCCTGTTGTCAGTTCTTTAAAGAAAGCAAATTACATTCTTGTCATGTTTGTAAGAAGTCAGCTTTCTTGATGTGTGTGTAATATACTCATAAGCAAGTTCCTTATTTTTTTTAAGCCAAGGTCATTTAGTATGGATGCTAATCACATATTACTAAACTCTGTTTCTGCATTTAAGCAAGCTTTATCTTATTCCTTATTTATGTTGCATATAGGTTCATAGGTAGGTACTAGGCTATTGGCCCTAGGGCCTATACAAGCCTAGCCAAAAAGGTACCCTGGCTTTCGCCATCCAAGAAAATTATTTTCCTGTGCCCCTGTCAAGTAGAATCACAGAAGTGATCCCCGGGGTGAATTTCCTATTACCCATCCAATCATCAAGATTTTTCTTGAAGAGGGCTAATGAGGAACTCTGTTTGACATAGATAGGTAGTCTGTTCCAGAGTATGGGAAGTCTCTGGGACAGGAATCTATCCCTCCAACATGTTCTGTTTGTTGTGGTGACAAGGTTTAGGTCCCTAGAGCGTGTAGCTCAGAGGGATTTGGGATTTCTTTAAGTGGAGCATGTCCAACAGTTCTGGGTTGACATAGCTTTGTATGTTAGGCAGAGATCGCCTCTGAGTAGGCGATATGCGATGGAGTAAAGCTGGAGTTTTTGAGACGTTCTGCGTAAGGCATCTGTTGTAGCAAAGTTACATTCAACCTTAATATCTTGTCGAGTATAATCTTACAATTCTCTCTTTTTATTTTTTATAGAAAACACATTAAGAAGCACAAGTCAAAATGCAATTTTACATAGTTAATACAATGATATTAAGTATTACTACTAAAACTGAATATATTTAACAACTTTTTCTTTTACAGAACATTTTCTGAAAATATTTCAACAGTTATGGGCTGTGTCTGCTTTAGTTTTATTTTTTGCAATCACAGAATTTCATTTATGACTTAGAAAACTTTCATTAACTCTTGGCAACTGTTGAATTAACTCTTTACTTTTCAAAAACTATGTGCTACTGCATTTATACACTGCTGAAAATATACAGTGTCAATGTCATTTTAACCATAACATTGTGGTCATGTCTGTGAACTGCCCATTAACATCTTGGTTGACAGTGAAGTGAATAGAAAATACTGAACTGGGATTAGATAAATATTTGTATTAGTCCATTAGATGTATGAATACAATGTTTAATTTTCCTTTAACTAACTAATAAGATTCCAACTTAAAATCAGTGATAATATTACAACTTGACAAATTACTTTTGAACTTGTTATAATGTATCCTGTACAGTATGTATTTACACAGACTGTTTGCTATTCATGCATTTCAATCTAGTAGCTGTCCTGGACCCAATATTTTTAAACAGGTTTTTTCACACATATTCATTACTAGACATTAATTTAATTTGTACTGAATTATTTTATATGTGTACATAGTCCAATCTACAAATTTAGTAACATTAACATCAAGCAAAATCTTGGAAAATTCTTAGGTCTCTTTAGAAGTATCTAGTGCAATTGTCACCAGAGGCAACTATGCTTTTTGTATACCAACATTGTCTTGCCAAAAACATATTAAAATTAGTGACCATTCTTGTTCAATTTGTTACATATCTTTACTTTTTCTTGTATAGCTTGTGTAGCTTTGCAGTTTAACAGGTTGTAAATACAATTTAATATTAAACAATACAATAATAACTAGAATGATAGCTATTAGCAACTTGTAAAATATCTTGTCCTTTCAGGTTTAATCTGTTTACCAATATTTCTAATGTTTTCCCCTCCCCCCTAAAAGAGTATTGTCAAGAAGGAATGAGATATTATTTCTTCCTGTAGCTTTATTTTATACCCTTTTGCGATACTGCTCACACAGCCAGTGTAAAACTGATAAAGTACCCCTCCCCCTGTAGTACTGCAGTATTGTTTATTTGCTTTATAATGTATGTCAGCCCAACACTTTGGTTATACATTTGCTTTATTAGGTTATTAAACTATAGACCTTTGTCTGATTTGATCATCTTTTCTGTTGCCTTTGCTGTCTACTTCTAATAGTAGTTATTTGTGCACTCCTGTATAATTGATTTAAACTGTATGTATATTATAACCCATCTGTTGGCTATACTTGATTTAACTGAGTTTTTTTTATCAGTGACATATATGCACACTTGTGATGTTTTATTATAATTACCAAATAGTGTTGCATGTGAACATTTTAACAATTATGTTTTAATAACTAAGTTTTTAGAAAAACTCAAGCCACTTGTCTGGCAATCAGTCTTGTTTCTTATCTTATCTGTTCAACATTTCCTGTAACTATTCATCCAGTCTAGGAAGGTCTGAGCTCCTATTTCAGTTAATCATTTTAGCATTTTTTTCTTTAATCATCTGTTAGTAAAATGCAGTTAAAAAACACTTTGTATTATATTTGTGATTTACATAACTATGCAAACTAAACATTATTTTACAATTAGCTTACATATTTTTTAACTTTTGATTTCAGTATTTTTTTTATTTAACTGGTCTGTCATTCATTTTACAAAGACTGTTTGACTAATTCCATCTGTGATTTTATTTCTTTTTAAAAGTCAGAACTTTAACTGTTTGGTGTGGTGTCACTATACAATTATAAAAAAATTGTAAAAAATAAATAGATATTAGCTTAACAAACACATGTTTATATTTACATTATTTGTATTTGCTGTTATCTGCCTGTTATTCTTGTGCATTGTATAAAAAGAAAATACATGCATGTCAGTCTTGTGACTAAATCTTTATACAAACATGTCAGTCTTGTGACTTTAAATCTTTACTCTTATTAACTATTTTTATTTAATTTTTATACACTAGAACTGTTTTGTTTACCTTATGACTATGTTATGAGAATGGTAGTCATATGCTCTACTTTACTGTAGTACTGATAAATATCTTGCTTTAATTGAATGGAAGTTTTAAACATTTGAGAATTATTTGTATTTTACCATCCTACCATGTAAGCTTAACCCTTTTCAAAACACAAACATATTTTAAAATATATCTCTTTTGTAAAGATCAGCTGTAGTTTCCTGCTCTTTCCCAATGTATGTAGGAAGTCAGTCTCTGTCAGTTTAGCTAATCTATTTTCTTCATCTTGTAAATGTTGTTCAAGAGTCTCCTCATGGTCTGCCTGATGTGTCTCATGAACTTGTTCTGCTGAATCTGAAACTCCTGTGCACTTTTGAAAAAATGTTTGTATAACTTGTCTAAACTTCCTGAATTCATTGTGTCTGTCTCTTAGAAGTTTATTACATTCTTTTGTAACAAAATATACTAGAGGTCTTGTCAGTAACTGATTTGACTCATGTTGTAACTCTGAGATTAACCTTTCACATGTGACAGGACATAACTGTTTAACATCTGAATCACACAATAAACATTTGTCATACCTCACATGGTTTTCTTTGAGATACCAGTCAAATATTGTAATACGTTTGCATAATGCCTTACTATCAACCTGCCCTAGTGTTTCACATTTACTAATGTGCTCTGTATACCAACATTGCAATTTTTTACATTTGCTTGAATTATGTATGAAAATATCCATATTGTCTAATAACATCCAAACTGTCTAATAATATGCAAACTGTCTAATATCCAAACTGTCTAATAGCATCTACACTAAAAAATGTGACGTAAAAAAAAAGTCTTACCAGTTAGCAAGAAAACAGGTAATCAGGCTGTTATTGCAAATGACTGGAAATTTTTCAAAGTCACTCGAGAAGCTGGTGAAGCACAACAGGCAGCGGACTGCTCTGTAAGTAGATGTCTACCTTTTCTTGGAGAATTTATGGCACTGCAACTGTCCCGGACGTCAGGCTCAATCAGACGTCTGAAAAAAACTGTGCTGCTGCAAGCTGCATGAACTGGAGTATTTCTGTTTAAGAGTGAGACATACGTACAAATGTTAGTTACTGCAATTTGACTGAAGTAACCCTCTGCAGGGCTTACCACCACTCTCTCTGTGTTCGAATGCAGATTTTAGGTTCAAATGCAGGTAGGCTTGCCATTGAAAAATTAATTTTAATTTTCCAAACACTGTGCTGTTACTCTGATGCTTACTGTGATGGATTTGAAGTCTTCTTAAGACACTCAGTCTTGCTGGCTGGAATCAAAGTCTGGTTATAGTTGCATTCACAGTCTGTTGCATACAGAAACTTGCAGAATATACACTGATGAGAGAATATACTTTGCAGCACCTGTCTTTAAGAACAGTAACCAATAACTTTTATAATAAACCACACGTACTTCTGTTACAGCTTCAGAAAATGTTCTAATTTACTTCTCATATAGTACAGATGATGTGAGAGATATAACATTTACCTCAGGACAAAATGTGTCCCTACCATACCCCTAACATAACTGGATTTAATACAGACTTTATATATTTTTTTTAGTTAAACACACACCCTCTTGGTTTTGGAAAGATACTGCCTTGATGAAGCAAATGCTGACACATCTGTTCTTGTGCAAATGCTGATAAGTAAACTGTCTTCAAGGAAACGCCTTGTGGATTAGAAAAGCATATTTTTAAACTTTCTTAGAAAAACATGTCCTGTTGTCAGTTCTTTAAAGAAAGCAAATTACATTCTTGTCATGTCTGTAAGAAGTCAGCTTTCTTGATGTGTGTGTAATATACTCATAAGCAAGTTCCTTATTTTTTTAAGCCAAGGTCATTTAGTATGGATGCTAATCACATATTACTAAACTCTGTTTCTGCATTTAAGCAAGCTTTATCTCATTCCTTATTTATGTTGCATATTTGTAGCAAAGTTACATTCAACCTTAATATCTTGTTGAGCATAATCTTACAAGGATTTCACTCTGTAGGTGTCACTCATTTAATTCATTCAGAAAAAAAACGTGCACAAATAACGTCTTACTAGTTTGGTAATATTTACCATGGATATGTATGAGGAGGACTGTCAGCTTTGAAAAGGAGAAAAGGGCAAAATTGTTCTTTTTTTTTTTGTTTGTTTGTTTTTTTAAGTGAAAGATGTAAGCAATAGCTCAGCAGTAGCAGATAACAGTCTTGCACACTGTAGCACTGCAGGAGTGCTGACTTGAATGACAGTCAAGCTGTTGGTCACAAGATAACGCATCATTTCACATATGTAATCTACTTAAAAACAATGACCATAATTAGTGTTTTGTGTATTACATGAAGTCTTTGCTTTAGACTAGCAAGGTTTAACAAGAAAATCTAACACGTCACTTAAACTTTTTTGAATCCTTATGGCATAGCAACCCAGATTTCATCACAGATTCTATTAGAAATAGCATATAGATGCATGTATGCGACTCTTTTGTAGCAAAATGAGATGCCCCAGTAGGTCGGTAGTGCAAGTAACTCTTTCTGGTGCCAGGTGTTATGAATATATGCTCCAAAAGTAGGAGATTGTAATAGGCCGTCCACAAATGGCACAAGAGTAGTTCTTTCACTGCCAGAAGGTGGTGGAGACTACTCAGAGATAAAGCACAATCACATGCAGTGTTAAGTGTGAAATGAGTACTCCATGATGTTTAGTATGCTTACTATAAACTTTTTATCTTTCAAGACTTAGTGTGACTGTGAAGTCGAAAGTTCTTGGTGGTGGGGTAAAGGTCTGTCATGGCCTAACTACAGTACTAGTGCTATTTAGTACAGGCAAGCCACTTAAAATTGGAGTACTCGTTTTCTGAGTGATAATTAACACCACCATCCTATGTACCTACGAAGGTGCAAGAGATCTGGGATCAAACGTACACTGCGCCCTGTACTCTGACCACCATGTGTGTACTGTGGTAACTAAGGCTTTCTAAGTAACACTCTTGATTAGCAAAGACATCACCTGTATAGCAAAGGAGGTTATAACCCCTCTATACTTGCCACAAATCAGGTCCATAATTGACTATTGACATGTACCATACAAAGCACTTACAGCAATTGGAGAGATCGCAGAGGTACCGTACAAAGCACTTACAGCAATTGGAGAGATCTCAGAGGTTTCTAACTAATAAGATCAAGTGACTCCAGCATGTGCCTTACACAGGATGGACTAAAGTCCCAGTCACTTGCAGGTCTGTTGTTGGAGGTGGATTTCTCAATTTGGACTATACAAGTTCCATCGCTGAGCTAGTTAGCGACCCAGCTAATGATATAGGGGTTGATACCTACTTGGGTGAGTTTGTCAATGATGCCTGAGTAGGGGATAGTGTATGACACCTTGGATAAGTCCAGCTAGGTTGTATGTCTGGATTTCCCTTTGTCCAGCACCTTGCACACTATCTCAAACTATACCTGATTATTCAGGCATGATCTCCCAGATCACAAATCCAAACTGAGTAGGTTCAAATGTTTGGAGAGGAACTATTTCTTGGCTTATAAGATCCATGCCCTTGCAAAGAAAGCTAGTCAGGCTAATGGGTCTATAGTTTTCACGGTCAGAGGAAGCACTACCTTGTTCTCAGGTCCCACAAATGCTGTGTTGTTGGCCTTAAAGATGGCATTTATGACCTGCTCTGTAGAGATACAAGGTAGGGGACACTTGGTAGGGTTGTCATGAGGTATGTGTGGTGTGGACAGGGGAGTGAAGTTTTCATAGAAGCTGTAAGCCAACTGCTTACCTATGTCCACAGGCTCAGTATATGTGTTAACTTAACTACCAGTTCCGCACTAATCTGTGCCTTTCCTTTTAGGTTCCAGCTGTAACTACTCAATGCCTTGTGGTTGTCCTTTGTTGAGGAAGCGAATTTGTACTCATAATTTGCTCTGGAGGACTTCACAAGAAGTCTTATTAGATGGTTTAAGCTGATAAAGTTGTGTATCCATTTTAGTATGGCTTGCCCACTCTTGCACTTAAGAGCACATTCTATCTCTTATTGTAAAGCCTCTTAATGCCAGTTGTTCATCAGGCAGGTTTGCTCTTCCTTGCGGAGCTTGTATGGGTCATATGACGTATGGCTGTGCTTGCTTGCTCTAATGTACCTCTGCCCCCAAAATTGTTAGGGATATGGCAATACTTACCCTGGAAAACATGCAGTGCAGTCTGAGAGTGTGCCAACACACAAGTAATATTATCATTGCTAAAAATGTAGATGACTCAAGGCAAGAATACTCTTGTTACTTGATAGGTTCATAGGTGGTTACTAGGCTGCTGACCCAAAGACCTTTTTAAGCCTAGACATGTGTACCCAGTGTAATACTAGACAAACACAATGTAAAGGATATAGCATAAACTCAAGTTCTTAGTTAGCATTGACTGCCCATATCTCGGAGGGTCAGAGGTGAAATCCCTGTCAAGTTACTTAAGTTTTCCCATTCATTAATCCAGCCTACACCTAAATATTGTGAGAGAGGTGAACTGTATGATATTAATAAATAGCCTATTCTAGAGGAGTGACAACTTCTAAGACACATATCTGGCTTTACAGCAGGTCATATTTGTGTCGCAAGCCAGGTTTAGGTGCCGGGAGCAAGTGAGCCTTATCCCATTTGAGTTGTGGATATGCAGCATTTCCATTAGGTTTGTATCTGAGATTGGTCTGTAGGCCATGCACAAATCTCCAGTAAGTACTGTGTACACTAAGGAGTACAGTGACTGTGGCCTCAGTCTGTTAATGTATGACTTGTGGTGGAGACCCAGTAATTTTGTGGGTTAGAAATCTCTGAGGTCTCTCTAGTCGCTACAAGTGCCAGGCAAGGTACATACCAAAGGGAGCATTGTACTTGGCTATTGGCCTGGTGAGGGTGGAGTACAAGGGAGGTATGACATCTTTCACTCTAGAGGCAATGCCTTTGCAAATGAGGTGTGAGACATAGAGTGACTTCCTTTACACAGTAGATACCATGCATAGTGGTCAAAGTTTAGCCTACTGTCAAGTTGTGTTCCCAAGTCTCTCACTGCTGAGTTGTTACTTATGGTATTATGTATATGGGAGTCTGCATGGATATCAGTTTTACCAAAGGGGATGATCATGCATTTTGTAACCGTGAGTTTGATTATTGACTTTGGCATCAATCACTGATTGGTGTAAGTCTCTCTGGAAGTATACTGACATTGTTTGTGGATTCAGTGATTGTAGCTAATTTTCAGGCATCAACAAACTTAGTCAGCCACAGCCTCTCTGTTTGGGTCTGAACTTCTGAAGAATATTCAAAACAATATGGGGTCCAGTAGAGGGGAAATGGCTTTTAGCCTGTGCCTGTAGGGTACATGTTCGTGGCCATGGACTGTAGATGAGGAACCACTGTGGTGTCTCCAGGTGCTGCACGTGCTTTGTGAGGTACATGCCGAAGTTGGCCGTGTACTGAATAATTGGCCTTATATGTGAAGAATAAAGGGATGTATGAACTCTTTGTCCTCAGGGCGTTTGTGTTTTGGCATGAGTAGTTTTTCCAATATATGTTTGAGTAAATAGTCACCCAGGATCTGCGTAAAGGGTTGAATCTTGATAGATAGGAAGAGGTCCAGATAGGTGGAGTGGGCATCTTGAGTCAAATATGGGGGTCTGTAGCTGGCAATACTTTGAATTGGGATATTGTCAATGGTTAACTGCCCTTGGAGTGTCTCCTGTGCGTCATAGTGTTTGACCAGCCTGGAGGTGTGTGTCTTTCATATATATTGAAACTCCACATCCGTTGTGTCGGCTGCCCAGAGTTGGGGGTCTGAATGTATGATATGATGAGTAACCAGTTAAGGCTGGGGGGCTATATGCCCCTTTGAACCAGGTTTATGTGACTGCACATATGTTCACACCTTCCAGGGTTAAGAATGCTTGCAATGAGTTCTGTTTCATGTTTAGGCTCCTAGCGTTTAGCAGCATGAACTTTAATTTGCGTTTTGTTGAAATGTTTATTTTGGTAGTATGGACCTCATGACTTTTCCCAAACATGGAATATGTGGGAGGCAAGGGTCTTAGGCAGAGGCATGAAGCACAAGTCAGACAGATGTAGGCCTAGCCTAGCAAAACGTCGTGGTCTCTCCATCATTTATTCCCAGGCTGTTAGGTGCTCGATCACCCTGGAATGACACCAGAAACTAAGTCATTTGCTAAAGTCAATCATTTTCTGTTGGTATTGAGGTATCATTATGGGTGACAGTCGAATACTGCTTAAGTCTACAGACATACCTGCCTGAGACCCATATTCAGCAAGATAAATCATTTCTCTCTTCACATAGTCCAGGGAGGTACGTCTCAAGTTGTTCACACCAACATGGACTATGACAGAATCAGAACACTAGCTACCGTTCAGAGTGCGTGTGTGATATGGCGCATTCCGGCACCTGACAAACAATTAACTGTGACTTTATCCTTATGCAGCCTTGCTACAGGCACATCTGTGTGTCTCAGAATGGAGTATCCTATAACTGATATGTTGGGTTTATGGTTAGGCCTTAGTCGTTGCAAGATACTGGTGTGTGTAGTACACATGTTCTGTGGTGTGGAGGGTTGTGCAGATGTTCTTCGTGTTTTACTGTTGCAGTCATCACATTTGGGTTATCTGCTTGCAGTAGCCCTCAGTCGGCCTGATTAACAAAGTCTTGGGTCCTGCGATGTTTGCTGTCTTTTCTGAGACGTCAGGTCGTCAGGGGTATAAAACATGCAGCCGATGCCATTACATCAGTCTTTCTTGCCGTGCAGTGGAAGCAGAAGCAGATTGCAAGTGCCAGGTGTCCGACGCCTGAAATTTTCATTTTCAAGTTTCAGAACCAAAGTCTTCAACTAAGTACCCCAGTGGGGAAACTTTTTCTTGCTCTAAACCGATGTCAGTAAAAGTAAATAATTGCATTTCTTGTGGAAAGCACATACCTCATAAAGATTTTCCTTTGTACTGTATTCCTTGCCTAGGCCCTGAGCACGATGTACCTCGCTGTCGGTTTTGTGCCTTATTTAAACCACAAACTACCTTTCGGTATATTTTCGCTTCTAAATAATCCGGTGCTTGGTTCAATTATCCTGATATGTCTTCTGTAAGTCATCAGACTACCGACATTCTGAAAAAACGCAAAGATAAAGACAGAGACAGGCCGTCTAGGTCCAAAGCTGCCGACCATGCTTCTCCTAAGCCAGTCGCCAGTTCGCCGATACTCAGTGAGGCACTTTCGCAGCCCCTGATACCCACTTCTTCAGATTCGCAGGCCTCTACTGAGACCCATTCGGAGTCCAGTATGCTGCGAGATGCTTCAACTGTGGAACCTGCGGATGTCTCTACCTTGGATGGGTCCGGAGCCTCTGTGCAGACACCGGCTTCTGAGGGTGTATTCAGGCCTACTGACTTGCCTATTAAACTGACACCATCTTCTTCTTCAAGGCCTAAAACTCAAACCATGCCTAGAAAACTGATGCTCAGACCACATGGTCAGGCCTCTGTGCCTAAAAAAACAAATGATAAGAATGGCTGAAGACCTTATTATTTTAATCAGGGGAAGCCAACTTTCTCCCTCTAAGAGACCTAGGACTGAGTTTGCTTATGATACTTCTGACCAGGATTCTGAAATTTCTGTTTCCTCTGATGATCAGGATTTACCCTTATCTACCTATGAGGATTCTGATGCTGAGGACTGTATTCCCTCTGCGCCCACCCCCCCCCCACCCCCCCAGAGGATTTCTCTTTTGGTGAAACTTTGCATACTCTCAGGGAGCATTTTCATTAGGAAAGTCAGGATATCTCTGATTCTAAAAAGAGGCGTAGGGATTTCTTACTCCTGCCCCAGCACAGGCCTTTAGCCATGCGTCCTGTACTAGACATTGTTGATGATGCTTTTTCGGAATCTAGCTTGGCCCCTGATTCTTTACCTCCTGCTCCCAGAAAACCTTATAGATATTACAGGGTTCCTGACTCTCACAAGTTCCTTTTCAAAAATCCTACTGTGGATCCAGAGACCATTTCACAGGGACCCAAGGGCATTAAAGCTACTACTGCCAAAAATCCTACTCCTTCTGATAGAGACTCCAGGGCGCTGGATAGATGGGATAAGAAGGTATACACTTCTGCAACTTTGGCCATATCAGCAGCATATTATTGGATTGCTTAAACAGAAAATGATGTTGATTCCTGATTGTGCTGACAATAAGGATTTACAGGATTTATTGCATTCTGCTGAAAAAGTTGGAAAATATACTTTGCAATGTGATTTTGATTCACTATAGGCATCTTGCAGGGCTGCTGTCACTGGGTCTGTACTTAGAAGGCATGCTTGGCTTAAGGAGCAATCCTTGCCAGACCATGTTAAAGCTAAATTACTGGATGCTCCCTTAAATCAGAACTGCCTGTTTGGCAATAAGGCAGAAGAAGTTCTTAAAAAGATGTAGGAAAAAGCTAAATTATGCAAACTGTTAAAGATTTCTTACAAGTACAACCTCCAAGATTTAGTAGGCATTGGCCTTCTAAGAATTGTTCCTTTCCTGCCTCTTCCAGACCTTCTCAGTCCAAAACCAGATCCAGCAGAGCACCCAAGCTTCAGTCCCATGGTACGCACAGGACTAAGCAGTGGGGGCCCCCACTTTCAAATCCGGGAGTAATAAAACTCCCCCTATGGTAAACTGTCTCAATGACATATTTTTAAAACTTCCAAGCACTTCTCAACTGACTGCCCCTTTGGGGGGAAAGATTGCTCTTGCATGCAAAGAACTGAGAACTCATTACCCAGGACAAATGGGTTTTAAATATAGTGTCCCAAGGATACAAATTTCACTTCCACATGTTACCAACCCCAAGCGGTTGGCCAGATCTACCCCCAAATCAGTGGGCAGAGGCCCAAAAGCAAGTACTCTCTCTTAAGCATAGGGGCTATTCATTTGGTACCAGAAGAGGAAAAGGGACAAGGTTTCTACTTGTGACTTTCTAGTACTGAGAAAAGACGATTCATGATATCCTATCCTGGACCTGTCTACTCTAAACACCTTTTTGGGGATTCCACCATTCAAGATGCTGAGTCTTCACAGTTGCTTCCTATGCTAGGCAAAGATGCCTGGTTGGCAACACTAGATTTAAAGGAAGCATACCTGCACATCCCAATCAGGGAATCTTGCAGAAGATACCTACGCTTCAATGCAGGCTACATGCACTGTCAGTTCTCTGCACTGCCCTTTGGCTTATCTACTGCGCCCAGGGTATTCACAAAGTGCCTAGCTCCAGTCATTGCATTTTGCAGGCAAAGAAATATTCAAATATACCCATACCTGGACGATTGTCTAATTCAGGCAGAAAGCCAGGACATACTTTTGAATCATCTGGCCTTTGTACAAAGGGTGCTAACTTGTCTGGGGTACACCATAAACGAAAAGAAATCACACCTGGTACCCTGTCAACAAATTATATTCCTGGGAGCAAGCTTGAATACAACTTCCCAGATGGCTTTCCTCATGCCAGAGAAACAAATTTATTTGACAACCTACTTCAAATTAGTGGCCACAAAAACCCTGCTATCTGCAAGCCTAAGACTGCAAGCCTTAGGGTTCATGGCCTCCTGAATTTTTCTAATTCCATATGCAAGGCTGCATATGAGGAAACTACAATGGTATCTAAAAAGCCTATGGTGTCAACATTCTCAGGATCTAGAAGCAATGATTCCTGTCATACCTTGCCTACGCCTAGAGTTCCTTTGGTGGGCAGAGGCCTGCCACCAAAACAAGGGACTACCATTCACGCTACCCCCTGCCGCCCAAACCCTACCAACAGACGCATCAGACTATGCATGGGGGGCTCACCTGGCAGGAAAGTGCATTCAGGGCAAATGGAACCCAAGTCAAATGCACCTGCATATCAATCAAAAAGAAATGTTAGCTGTACAGAAGGCTCTGACAGCCTTCAAGGACCACATTCTTCCAGGACAATTAATGTTAAAGATGGACAACACCACTGTTATGTGGTACATAAACAAGCAGGGGGGGTACCCATTCTTACCCCCTCTGCAGACTAGCCATGGCATTGTGGAACACAGCCTTGAGCTACCAAGTGCATCTGCAAGCTCAATTCCTGCCAGGAAAACTAAATACACTGGCAGACGGACAAAGCAGAAACTTCATGGACCCACACAAGTGGAAACTGGAACAAAAGATTTTCAATATGTTGACAAACAAATGAGTGAGCCCAGGTATAGACCTGTTTGCCTCTCCCCAGAACTATCAGTTGGACAAATTTTGCACAAGGACTCCCCACAAACAAGCTTGGAAAGTGGATGTTCTGTCCTTCTGGTGGAAAAAAACTATCAGTCCGTGCCTTCCCCCCTCTGCCTCTGCTCTCCAAAGTACTACTAAAGATCAAACAGGACAAACCAAGGACGATTTTGATTGCACCAGACTGGCCACGCCAACACTGGTACCCCATCTTGTGCAGTGTGTCACTGTTGGTCCCATGGCACCTGCCTTAGACCCCTACCCTGTTGTCTCAGCAGGAGAACCAGATTCTGCACCCTCAGTTTCAAACACTGAACCTAGCAGCCTGGCTAATTACCTAATCTCTCCTTTACCATTCCTCAGTAAACCAGTGATGGATATCATTTTAGAGGCAAGGAGGCCCAGTACTAGAAAATCTTATGCTGAAAAATGTAAAAGATTCTGTGCCTGGAATCGATCTCAAGGGATGAGCACAGCAGCGCCCAATTTACCTCAGATTTTACAATACTTAACTGAGATGCTCCACAAGGGCCTTTCTTTTTCCTCCATCAAAATTCACACCTCAGCCATTTCAGCTCATTATAACACAGAACCTCCCCTCTTCTCTCATCCACTGCTCAAGCAGTTCCTCAGAGGGGCCAAAAATTTAACACCGCCCAGGAGAGCTCCAACTCCAGCCTGGGACCTTAACTTTGTATTGGAGAAACTCACTCATCCTCCTTTCGAGCCAGCTGCTACTGCAGATTTAAAATCCCTTTCTTGGAAAACAGCTTTCCTTTTAGCAATCACTTCAGCAAGAAGGGTATCTGAATTACAGGCCCTTATGGCAGTGGAGCCTTTCATCATCTTTCATACGGACAGGGTGTCCCTCAGAACCAATCCCTCCTTTATGCCAAAGGTGGTATCCAGTGTGGCTCTTAATGAGTCCATTCATTTGCCAACCTTCTTACCTAATCCACAGAACAAAGGGGAACAGATACTGCACTCCTTAGATGTGCACATATAACTTAGATTCTACTTGGACAGGACTAAACCTCAAAGGAAATCTGAACAACTGCTGGTGGTATTTGCTGCAGGGACAGAGGGGAAGGCTATTTCAGAGCAAACCATTTCTAAATAGATAGGCCATTGCATTCATTTCTGCTATAAGCACCATGGAAAATCTATCCAACAGGGGATCAGACCACACTCAACCAGGGCTGCATCTACCTCTACAGCCTTTCTCAGAGGCGTCCCTACCAGAGACATCCTGGAAGCTGCTACCTAGAGTTCTGTACATACTTTCACCAAGCATTACCATTTGCCAATTTTCTCTAAATCCAGAGCTGGCTTTGCCACTGCAGTCTTGCAGGGCCTTAGAGGTGGTCCTAATGCTATCTAAATTCCTCCTTCCATCCTTGGCTTTGGGAATCTACCCAAATGTGATGACTGCAACAGTGAAGCATGAAGAATATAGTACAGTTGTGTGCACTTACCATAAATGTAGATGTTGGTGTGTATTCACTGTTGCAGTCCTGGTTACCCTCCCTCCATCCCGCTGACTTCTTTTAGCTATATCTCTACTCTCCTTTACTATGCTTAAAAGCTTTTTGGTGGATTTGTTTTTTTGTTGGAGGTATAACCTTGTGTGTGTCTATATATATATATATATATATATATATATATATATATATCTATATATATATCTATATATCTATATATATATATATATCTATATATATATATCTATATATCTATATATCTATATATATATATATATATATATATATATATATATATATATATATATATATATATATATATTTAATTGCTTCCCACTAGGGGGCACCTGACATCTGGGGCAAGAAAAACTGATGTAATGGCATCTGCTGCATGTTTTATACCCCTGACTGACGCAGGACCTAAGACTTCATTAATCAGGCCGACTGAGGGCTACTACAAGCAGATAACCCAAATATGATGACTGCAACAGTGAATACATTCAAACATCTATATTTATGGTAAGTGTACACAACTGTACTTTCTCTGGTGATTTTGCCTCTGAGGTCTCCTTTGTTTGGGTTTGTTTTTGTTTTTGTTGAGAACCTCAACATATGTGGGTCTGTGTAGTGCAGTTCTGGGTGGTGGTTGATGTGTAGTGATTGTTAACAACCTTCTCAGTGCCCGATATACTGGCTTGTAGGGCAGAGAGCATAGACTGTAGCATTCTGTATGTATGGGTGTGTAGTTACTGTAGTATGAGTGACACTTTTAATACTCTTTTCCAGTGGCATCTGACAAATTAAAAAAAAAAAATATTTGTAAAATTAGCAATAAAATGACAGTGACACAAATGCTATTAGAAGCAGCTGTACTGTCACATTAGTGAAAATACCCCCTGTATGCCGGTGTATGACTGTATGTATGTATATGTGTATATATCCAGCAACATACCCCACAGACAGGCATGTGCACGTCTGTATACATAAACAGAGACATGCAAATTCAGCGACAGGTGTGTGTGTGTGTGTGTGTGTGTGTGTGTGTGTGTGTGTGTGTGTGTGTGTGTGTGTGTGTGTGTGTGTGTGTGTGTGTGTGTGTGTGTGTGATTCCTTTCTCACACAAGTGGGGGGGGGGACCCAAAGCATTCAGGTGCTCAGTGGCTTAGAGATGCTACACCTGGAGAGCTTTCAACTGAAATTCATAAACCTAAAATTCAAAAATCTAAACAGTGACAGTTTAGTAGGTACAGAGATTGAAATAAAAAAAAAATGGTTGGAAGTTGCAGAGAGCTGGGTAAGGTATTGCAGAATCATGCAACAAACCTGAATGCTGCTCCACCATGTCTAATGTAGAACTGGGAACTTCATGCAATGACACTTCAGAAGACTGGTGGAAATGACATAGGTCAGCATTCCAGTAATCCTTATCTTGTGATTCTCATGAAAAAGGGAACTCAAAGCTGTACAAAACAGCTAATGTTTCAGTTGGGAAATTATGTGGCAGTAATGAAAGCAGTATATTACAGAAGAGCAAACACCGCCACCCATGGGTCGACATGATTAGGCTTTCTTAATGTTTTTTCAGTGTTTTGGCAAAAAGAGTTGGCACACATTAGGTTCCACACTTTAAAAACTCAGAAGTCTTCCACAGGAATCATGTTTATTTGGCTCTTGAAAGTAATGTAATCTCTATGAGGAGAAAACTTTCTGCTGTAACAAATGCATGTTGTACAGTGCATTGTGGTTTAAAACAAGGAGAGTTACTATCAATGATCTGCTGCTACATTCTCTACATCCAGGTTACAGTTGCATCAGTCTTTACACGTATACTCTGAGCAGCATAGTTAACAGATCAGAGCTACAGCTTTACCCATGAAGAAATATTTATGTTTAGTTAATGTTAGTTTAAAAAAATGCATAGAACAGCAGGCTTAAAAAGTTGGGCTTGTTACAGAAAATGTTGCATATGTGTAGGGTGCATGATTATTGTGTGTCAGTGTCAGACTGTAGGGATCTACTTAACATTTGTTTTTGTGCTTGTACCCAGGGAAGGCCGAGCAGCACTTGTAACCTCTTTCTGTGTCTTCAAGTTCATGGCCCTTTACAGCCTCATTCAGTATCTCAGTGTCCTGCTTCTCTACTCTGTAAGTACCATAATTGGCCATTTGCATGAGTGTGTGTGTGTGTGCGTGTGTGCATCTGCAGTAATGATTACAGTCATCATATTTTCATAGGCCTGTTACATAAAATGTTTTTTTCAGTAGGGTTGACTGCTTTAAATCATCGCTAATACGTGTAGGGTCCCATTGCTTTTAAAACTTTATTCCATTTTAAATCCTGTTAAGTAATATGACTGAAGCTGCCTGCCAGTAACTTTGGTGCTTGACTGTTTTTGCTTCTCTGCAACATTCATTTTATTTTTAATTTATTTTTAATTTATTTTGATTATATGGGTTAATGGGAGAAGACTTTTGTAGATCCAGCCTACAAATACATGCTTAAAGGTTACCAAAATCAAATAAAAATCGGTTAGTAATAGAAGAAAAGATTATGAAAAACATGGAATTGACATTATATGTGTCAGATTAGAACATTCAGAATCAAAGTACCTCATATACATTTACATTGTTATTTATTGCCAAAATAGACATTTAAGAGCAGTCAGTTTAGGAAGTGCAGTACATATGGGCTTTATAGAAGGGATTAAAAGATGATTTTATTTTAGGGAGGTTCAAAGACAAGAGATGTAGAGTAACTTAAGACTGTACTCTTAGTAGTAGGTACCTGTGAAAGCCCTAGATACACCTACTACATGGAGCTCCTATTCAGTATGTCCCCAGCAGTAAACCATTCCCACGTCTTAGCACATGCAAACCAGCTTCTAGGAACATCCTCATAATAGGTAATTCTTATTGTTGCACTCACTAGGCTGGACAGGATAGGGTTATGGTTAGCTGCCTCTTGGGAGCCAGCATTGCAGACATATCAATGGCTCTCATTACCTTCTCCATCAACAAGTATGACTGCAGCATGATAGTAGGTCATGTGGGAGTAAATGACCTGTCACGAAAGCCTGTGAAGGATATGCTAGAATGTGATATGCAAGCTTCTGACAATGATAAGTTTCTGATTCTTTATGGTATCCTTCCTTCACTGATGTCTAGATTCAAGGAAAAGATAATTGGATTCAGTAAATGGCTAAGTAGCTGGTGTCATTCCAGAGAGATCCGGTTTGTGTCGCCCTGGGGTGAGCTAATCAGCAGTCTAACTTGCTTTACAAAGTGCAGTTTACGGCTCTCATTCAAAGCTTTATGCACACTGGCCATGACCTTTGCTGCCCCCATGGTGCATTTTTTAGATGGGGTAAATCTAATGAACATCTCACCCTAACAAGAAAATTGAATCCCAGTTTGGACAACATCAGGGTGGCCCTTCTCAATGCCTTGAGTCTTAACAATAAACTTTCTGATCTGGAGGCAGTTCTACATCTGGAGCATGTCCATCTTTGTTTAGTTGCCAAGCAGTGGTTCTGATGTAAAGATAGCAGTTCTCAGTGCCTTAATTTTTTGTGCCTACCATGCCTTTAAATCCACTGATAGCTGCGGTGGATTCTCAGTGGTTGTCAGTGAAGGTATCCCTTCAAGCCTGATGCAAAGAGACACCCCCCAGTAAGCTCACAGAATTCCAGCTCATCTGAAGGAAGTCAAATTTCCAACTATTCGCTAGTTATCGATCCCCTTCCATGACCTCACACAGTCATGAAAACTTCCTAGTATTCTTGGAAAACACCCTTATAAACAGTGACCTATTAATCCTTGATTACTTCAGTTATTCTTCCATAGACTGAAGTTACCTACACTACAAATGTGGGGTATGCCCAACACTTCTTTGGTTTATGTAAACAAAAGCTCCTTTGATCAATTTGTCCTCTGTCCCACCTAGGCAGGAGGATTCGTGACCTGGTTCTCACAAACTTGGCTTCAGCTTTTTCCCTTCCTTGGTCAGTCCCTTATTAGTTAAGTCAGATCACCTACTGATTATGTCTACCTTTAGAATATCCACTCCCCTGGTAACCAGCATTGCTCTCCTTAGAGACTCAGATAGGCAAACCGTTTACAGTTATATGACAGAGTCTTTAAAATTTACTCTCAAAAAACTACAGTTGACCCAGGATATGCAGCCACCTACACTAAGGATCTTTATGCCCTTTTAAACAAATGCACTGACCAGGCAGTCCCTACCAGAATCAAGTGTAATAGTAGATTCAAAACCAAACCACTGTGGCAGTCAGTTGGTATGAACAAACTATATAACAGATGGAGGAGACTTATCAAATTACCATGAAGATAGGACCACTCAGCATTTAGATAATAATATAAAAAAACCTCACTAAGAAAATGAATGCAACTATAAAGATTAGCAAAGCATGCCATGAACTCAAGCTAGCAACTGAGGCAAATAACCGAAGTCCTTCGTCAATTGCATTAGAAAAATAATTCATAGCACTACTGCAAAGTTTTCCATAATGGTGCCTCCTACTCAAACCCAGGTGACATTGCCTAATATACTGGCAAACAAGTTTACAGCCAACTTCTGCCTTGAAACTATCATCCCAACCCGAGTCATTCCTGAGTCATCTTCACCCACCATCACCAATGTTCATATCCTTAAGGAACTCTCAAAACCAAAATCTCTTCTTCCCTGGGTCCCAGCGATATACCAGGTTGCTTTATAAACAGTTTCAAACAGGCTGTAGCAGATCCCCTCCATAACTAAGCATAGCTACAAGCTATGTCCTTGTATCCTGATACACAACAGTAGTGATGTCCCTTCACAAGTGTGGAGCCACCACAAACCATGAAGACTGGAGACCCATCAGCCTAGTGAGTTTTACCTCTAAAGCCATGGCACACATCACCAGCCTTTTTAATCACAGAATCAAAAATCTGAGTAGGCTCGGCCCACAACAGTTCGGCTTTGTGAAAGGTAAGTCATGCCTGCTATACCTTGTACAGTCCTTTGAATATGTCATGCATTCCTAGCTGACTAGGTTTGCTAATGACTTCAGTGTAGTTGTAGGTGTCAAGTCACACAAAGATACTTAGTCTTCAAAATGAGTTAACGCAGTTCAACGTCCAGTACACTGAAGAAAGGCTTAAACTAAACGGCAAAAAAAGAATATATCCATTGGGAAACTGTAAATTACTTCAGCCTGCTGCATCAGTAACACTGAACTATGAAGTGAGTCCGTGATTGGAGACAGCTCCCTTTCTTTGATCATCATGTGGCAACTGTAGTTACCTCCTATAGCTCACAACTAAACCAAGGAAGTTGTTCCTGTATACTCTGCCCTGGTCAAACCCATTGTAGAATGTAGAGCACCCTTTGATATATATCTTGGTAGGTATATCAGAAAACGTGAAAAAAATGTTGAGGATCCTAGCAAAAATTATTTCTGGCTTTAAAAATCCTAGCTGCAAGGACATGCTGGAATCCTTGTCCATATAGTCAGTGTTGTATACATTCTTAAGGGGAGGTCTGTGTTTTGCTTACTGTTCCCTCAGGGATCCTTTTTGTCTTTGATCTCCTTTTTCTAAGTAAGTCAGACACTAGAACAAGAGATCTCAATCTATACCAGAAAATAAAAGTATTTGGAGGGATAGTTTCATCACCCAGTGCTACCCACTGCTGTGGAATATGCTCCTCCTATAGGTCAAGCAGTGTGATTCTCTGTCATCCTTCAAACATAGCTTGGATAACTGGATGGAATTACAGGCCTTGCCCTTATTGAAAAGGGAGGTAGAGCCTGAAGGTGATTATTGGCAAGGCACACATGGCCTCTGGTCAAATTGACTTCTGTAGCCTATGATCACATTTAACATGTAGTGGATTGTGGAAGCAGGAGTAGGTGGTGATAGTTGTCATATTTTAGCTTTTGACAGTTTTCTTAAGATGATTATTGAGAGCTTTGCAGAAGATTAGCTATGATTCATTGCTTTCAATGAGCTCAGAGGGCTTCCCAGAGTTTGGAGCCTAGTATAGTGTGTCATCCTTATTGCTAGTTGTCTAATTGACAGCCAGTTTATAGGTGTCCACTAACTGAATATACACTCATATTGTATGTGTTCTGGTCAAGTATGCATACTCATTGAGAGTGTGCATTTATGGACCGTAACTGCCGTAGGTGTACTGTTGCAGTATATTGATTTTTTTCTTAATGTATAAGAGAGGTATTGAGTGTACTGTAGTAACGTGTTTGTGTCTGTGTGTGTTTATGGTGTTGTACTGTAGTGAGTGATTGAAACAATGCTGCAGATGTCTGTGGCGCAAGTGAGTCAAGCGTATGGTACTGTCTGTTGGCACAAGTATGAGTATTACAGAAAGTGTAGTGTTTGTGCTGTGGAAGTATCTGTGGTTGTGATTTGTAATGTGGGCTTGTTGGATTTACTAGTTGACACCCAAAGGATATGACAGTGTCTGTTTGATCAGGAAGACTGCTATGTGTGTGTGTGTGTGTGTGTGTGTGTGTGTGTGTGTGTGTGTGTGTGTGTGTGTGTGTGTCTTAGAGCAGAAGGTGTTTATGGTAGTCTATAGTTGCTTGGGACAATAATGTTAGACTGTGTGTTTGGCATGAAGTATGAGAATGATGTGAGAGATGACTGATGTGTGAGACTGGTGTTTGTGTGACTGTCTCTCATTGCCACTTACTTTGGGGTAAATGCAGTCTGGGAGATGGTCATATAGGGTTTGGGAAGGTTTGCCTGCACATTACAAATATGAGTAGTGTGGTTGTGTTGGCATGCCTGGGTTTTCATGGTGTATCATCTAGGTTGCATGTACAGGTGTGTTCTTATGCACTTCTTTTGTACATGTGATTGGGTCGTAATCTTGATTAGAGGATTAGAGTATGCTGTGACAATGTGGTATTTTTTGTTTGTTTTTATTTTCAACTAGTTGTTCCTCCACTTACCTGCTTTTGAGATTTAAGACCTAATTCCTGGAACAGAGAGGAGTGGTTACTGTGCGACAATTTTGTTGTGGAGAGTTCAGAAGGACTGGATGTCAAACTTCTTATAGCAAGAATAGTTTTATCCTGCTGTAACCAAGACAAAAGAACTGTCAGTTGCCTTGTACACCGTGGAGATGGTGGTTACAGGTAGCTCTGTCAGGTTATAGAAAACCTTAAAATGAGCAGTTCCAAGATTGAAAGTTACATATATTTGGTGTCTGCTGGCGAACTGTAAAAAGGTGTTTTTTTTTTTTTCTTTTTTTCTCACCCTGTCTGCATCCTGCATCCATCAAGCTCTCATCTCACATAGGTCTATTGATTTATTGTGAACAGTGTTGTTTGAGGACACTGAAGGAGGCAAGTTAAGAGCCAGAGATCAAGGCTATCATCTGATGGGGGTTAGGTGATCTTTTTTAATGCTCCTTAAACTGCTGTCATTGGCAAGAAAGCATGATGCAGTGCCTGTTGAGATTATCCCAGTTAATCTATAATGTTATGCTTTTTTTGGAAGATTTTTGTTTCACCTCAACATCATTTTTCTGCCAGCTGCATACTGGGGACATAACCTTATACACTGCAGAGATGTTGGTCACAGGAAGCTCTGTTAGCTGCCTACTGGGGCCATAACATTGTACGCTATGGAGATGGTGGTTATAGGAAGCTCTGTCAGCTGCATACCAGGGTCATGACCTTGTACACCATGGAGACAGTGGTTACAAGTAGCTCTTGTCAGCTGCACACCCGGGTCATAACATTGATGGAGACTGTTGTAGTGGGTAGCTCTGTCAGCTGCATACTGGGCGCATAACCTTGTACACCATGGAGATGGCAGTTACTGGACGCTTTGTCAGCTCCATACTAGGGCCATAACAGTGTATATCATGGAGATGGTGGTTGCAGGAAGCTGTGTCAAATGATACTGGGGCCATAACCTTATACATCATGGAGATAGCAGTTACAAAAAGCTCTGTCAACTGCATATTGAGGCCACAACCTTGTACAACATTAGAGCTCATGGTTACAGGAAGCTTTATCAGCAGTAGCAGGGAAATTGACAAGGACTGAGACTGTACTGCTTGTTGATATGGCACGCTCTTTTATGAAGGGAAAATATTTACCAGAGAAAAGCTGTGTTAGATTAAAAATCAAAAACAAAATGTAGGGGTGAAAACCATATAAAATCTTGAATGTTTGTACTTTAAAAACAGTATCATAACATTTTTGTGGGGATGTTTCACCTCTTCCTGTACCCACCCTTTAGTGGATGTACACCTTCATATCACTGCTAAATTTGCTCTGTTCCTCTGCAGGCCATCAAATCTCCTTCCTGGCCATTCCAGTGATTCATTCATTCCCCTGGGCTATTGGAATCAGGGTCAGATGAATCAGCAGTGGGGCCATCATCCTTGCAGAGTTTTTTTTTTTTTTTTTTGCTTAAGCTGCATCATCTTAATGTGCATATTTATCTGCATCCAAGGGATTAGTATGCAGTGGACATTGCTTGCATGTCCACATTTCAGCATGTGATGTGATCAGATGGTTCAACTCCCCTTGTGGGGTGATCTGCACTCTACATTGGGGATTCTACTGTGGATTGTGTGACCAGAATCCATCAGCAGTCCCCAGCTCACCTTGCAGGATCCCCTGGCATTCCCAAGAAAGGAGAAGGGTGTAATGTCTACGGTGTGTCATTGTGTGATGAGCCCTCTTTACTCTGGAGCAGTAACTAAGGAACCTCAATCCTCACCACTGTCTCTGATAAGGGAGCATCACTAAAAGCAGGGATAATAATGCACAATTTTCCCTAAGAGTACACTGGGAACAGGTTCCAAAACCTGGGACTGGACTGCTTCACCCCAGGTCCCCAAATGAGTGTTCACACTAACCACTGCAGAACACTGTGTCCCAGTTCTAGGTATCTGATACATTCACTCTTAAATGTCTGATATTCACACATGCACACACTCTTGGGAAAGACTGACCCAGATTTACCTGCTGTGTTTCTTTGCCCAAATTGCAAGGTAACAGCTGCCACCAGTCACGAACCACAAAACCCTTCAAAAGGGGTGTTCAATTATATTGGTTAAAATAGATAATGAAACACATGGTAGTGTGTATCCCAAGCAGTAAGGCTTTTCGGAGTGGCCGTGATGCTATCACAGTAAGTATTAACACACTCAAGTTATTAAAAATATTAACTAAATAATCAGCCATAATGAGAGGTAGTAAAACATTTAATAACAAATAAAAGGATTTAAAACATAGAAATACTGAATAACTTGATTGCAATAAACATCAGAGTTTCACACACAAGAAATATGAAAATAATACTTTAGGAAATATCTCACATTGATTTTAGAAAAAACTCTTAACTGTCTAGCTGTAGTTCCCTGACTATTTGAAGATTAACTGTCCCTATCTAATCTAAATACTTTAGCAAGGCAAGGTTATACTCTTACTTCTGAAAGGTAAGATGAGAAATTATGTCCACACTCCAGGCTGTTGGCTGTCCTCGGTGATTGGAACAACTACTCTCTCGGAAACAACTGGACTACTACTGCTGAACAGCTCTGGAAGACAACTACTGAACAATAACTGAACTGATTCAGAACCTGCTTTTTATATCAGATCTTTTTCAAAAGTAACAGGGAGCTGCCATGAGAATTCTCCTCTCATATCAGACTTTGAAAAGTAAACAAACAGCTGCAGTGAAGATTCTGTTCTCCCAGCCCTGACACACAATGACATCACATCTAGGTCAGCTGACTCTGGCATAACCTGCATTCAGAATTCTCTTTACAAAGAACATGTACATTTGGTCAGCCAGAAGAACACTGTCATTTAAACATCTTGCATAAATCAGATTGATAATCAAAAGACAAGCATATTTACAAAATTATAGCTAGTCAGGCTGGCTTATGTAACACAGGGTAATTTACAATTATTTACAAATCTTCAACCAGTCATGCTAGCACACATGAAAAGACCAAAATTTGAAGATATTGGATATTAAGACCTCCTCCCAGTGTCCATGCCTTGTATACCTCCTAAGGAAATTGCTAAGGATGCACTAGGTGCACATCCAACCCATGTCTGACTCCTCTCAGCTTGGAGGAACGCAGACTGTTCTCCATGATTGGTCCTCCTGGGTAACCAGGATCCTTGCTCTGTCACGGAGAACACGATTGACAAATTCACAGAGGAAGGTCATTTGTGCTGCTTGTATCTGTGATCTCATCTTAGCAGTCACTACCCAAAGCTTGTGCTCATTGGTGAAAGAAGGGGAAATGGATGATCAGTAAATTGAGCACGTCATTCATGACAAGGCTGTCATTTCACTGTACTCCTGCTATGACTGCAGCAATCCACTGGGCAGTCTCTTGATCTGCTTCTCCCTCGCTCATGAACTAGACCTCAAATCACTTTTAAATCCTCCATTTGAAGTAACTGCTTTCATTCGTACAGAGAGCAATACACTGTTTTTCAGGAGGTGCTAATTTCCATCCTATCTGCTTCATACTTGGGAGTGAACCATCTCAGTGCATGTTAGACCAGAGACGCTTGTGGCTAAGAGAAGAGGACTGCAAATGACAAGAGATGCAGCCTTGATGTTCCCAGACTGGAAACTTCTTAAACCTTGACTGCTGCTTGATATATTCATGGAAATTATACACAGGATAATAGACAACTTGGGAGACTGTTACAACCCTTTTTCATCCCGAATTTATTTGATTTCACACCAAGAATGTGTTTGAAGTTCTTGTTTTGCAAGATGGACTGAATGGTGTGTAACAGAAGCCCTTGTACTCTATGCATCTTCCATAACACATTCTTGGGTTTGCAGTTACATGGCTTCTCCAGGTTCATAAAACACATGTAGACAGTACTCGCAAGGTCTCACAACACCTTCCAGTATATGTGCATGGAGAATCCAATAGGATCCACATTGTTCCTTCTGAATTGGAAGCCTAAGTCTCATTCAGAATCTCTAGTCATGCTTGTAGTTGCAGACTTTGCCTAGAAGTCTGAGAAGCATGATCCCATTATAACTGAAACACTCTTTCTTCTAGTCTCTCTTTTTCAAAATAGGGACCACCAGCTCAGTTTGCCAGTGAAGAGATCCTAGCCCTACCTTCCTAGAAACATTGGAACGGGTGCTTTAATCACAGCATCTGAACAGTACTCACCACATTCAGCATTTCTGGCCAGATCTTATTCGTTCCTGCAGCCTTGCTGCTGTGGGACTGTTAATTGACATGATGCCATGATTCATAATGTGGACACATTCTCTCCATTTAATTCTGGCACAGTCTCTTCAAAGAAAGGCACATCCATTATCTTTCTCAGTCTACACCTCCTGTTATTGTCTCTGTTTGAGACCAGAGTTCCTCACTCTTGCTAGAAACGTTTTGGTCAGTGTTGCAGTGTTAACCCCTCCAAGTTGCCTGATTAGTCAAAACTCTTTGTTGCTACCCAAAAAGTCATTCTGTTCCCAAATCTTCACATCATTGACTTGCTGAGGTTGCTGTTTTCCTTTCTTAATAAACATCTGGAAACTGCTTTCCTTCTAATATTGTATACAGGTGGCCTCTTTCTGCAATGTGACTGTCCCCTCACTGCTAATGTCCACCAATAGTGCTTAGGATTGTTACCTTGACAAGTTTACTACCTTTCTGTCTTGCGTTGCTGCAGCATCCTCAAATGAGATGCTGAACAAGATCCATTTAGAATCCACATTCTTTTCCTCTCCTTGTATATGGAGACAGAACCCTTCCAAAGGTAGGAATTAGTCATCCCATATAAAATAATCTAAGACCAGGACATCCTCACTACCCACTTGTGTTTCCTTTGTATGTCCACTCTTCACCCCAGCAATGTGTGACCCAGCTTATTACTAGGTAGTGTTTGAGAGCTCACCACTTATTTTGGCTCAGGTTTACAGAGTACACGTCCTTGGGTCTGACAACATAGTTGCAAAGACCATTGTTAACTTTTGACCCAATGTGCTGATGTACCAGTAACACTCATGAGCAATATGTGATTTAAATGGTCCATGACTATCACAGAAGGCCAGCAGTGATTACCATTCAGGTTCTGTTCAGGGAGGCAATGTTTGAGTTTTACCCCTTTGGGTATCTCCATTAGCTCCTCTGTGCATGATGTGGTGAAGACTCCCAGTAAATCTTTGTGGCCAGTAGGTCTGACCCCATCTTCAGGAAAGCCAGCTTGTTAGGTGCACATGCACAAACAGTGGAATTTACATTTCTGCACCTCTGTCGTACTGAGGTGATTCTGTCATCTACTGATATAAACTCAGCTGTATAGCACCTAGCCTGGGGCTTAATTTGTCTGTCCCCCTCCAGCTCAGGCCCTCTCCCTAAGGATAGCTTCAAAGTAAGGGGGGACATCCCTAATCAAGTCTGTTTTCACAGGCAGTGCTGTGCATAGAGATAAGACCAGCTGTGCTACATTACTACTACTTTCCTTACAAGCTCTGATGACTTCTGCATAACTGAGGTGATGTTCCACATCTCAAGGCCTAATTTCCTGTGCTAGGGTGTAGTCCATGTTAATTTGTCCCACTCTTCCCCACCACATAACTGGAATTGTACCTCACCTTTCTTCACCTTTGGGGAAGGTGCATTAATATAAAGGATGGCTGTACAGAGTTTCAGTCTAAGCTGTTTGGATTGAATGGTCCCCCTCCCCAACCACCATCACCACCAGAACCATTCACTTAGTGGCAAATGCCCATCTAGACATGCTTCAAGGGTTGGGGTCTTTACATTCTTGCTTTTTTTTAATTTCTCCAAGTCTTTTGGGTTTCTAGTACCATGACAAGAATGGACCCCATTCCCAAGTCAAAGTATGATAAAAGTTCATGAAATTAGTACTGGTTCAGTCCTTTAATGTTAGCCAGAAGTGTTCTTCACAGCACCCGCATTGTGCCCAGTAATCATTCTTTCTGCAATTCCTACAGAGTTACATGCATCTGTAACATGTCTAAGTACGATTCTAAATTCTTTTATATAAGACCTGTTGCTCCTGCTACTTTTGGAACTGTCTGGATGTCCTCCTTCCACATTGCCCTAATTTCTGCCTGCAAATCCTGGTATTTTATTCATAGTTTCATAGGTTGGTACTAGGCTATCAGCCCTAGGGCCTATACAAGCCTAGCCATAACAATTCCCTGGATATTTCTTCCCACAATATTTACTTCCCTGGACCCCTGCCTAGCAGGGCGACTGACGTGATCCCCAGGGTGAATTTCCTATCTCCCATCCAATCGTCAAGGTTCCATTTGAAGAGGGCCAAGGAGGCACTCTGCTTGACATATTTATGACTTTGTGTTTCTCTGTACATAAGACACTATAGTCACTGGGTATACAATTTCAATGATCAATGGTACTTTTGTCTTCTTTTCATGGACTACTATATCTGGTTTTCTCGCATCTATATGTTCAGCTGGTGGTAATGGATAATCCCATGTGATATAAACTTCATCAATGTTCTTCGTGTTTCACTGTTGCAGTCATCACATTTGGGTTATCTGCCTGCAGGTAGCCCTCAGTCAGCCTGAATACCAGAGTCTTGGAATTTCTGCAATGCTACTTTTGTCTTCTTTTCATGAACTACTTTATCTGGTTTTCTCGCATCTATATTTTCAACTGGTGGTAATAGATAATCCCATGTGATGTAAACTTCATAATTTTCTGTAATGCTTTGTGGCTCATGTTTCCAGCGATTTACATCTACTTCATTATTATAATATGTGCGCAATCCCCAATGCAACAGTTTTGCCACATTATTTTGCCTTTCAGTATACAGTCCTTCTGCAATTAGTATATCACAACCAGCAGCAAGATGTGTGAATCTTTCCGGTTCTGTTTTACAAAACCTACATTTGTCTGATTTTCTTCGTGTTTCACTGTTGCAGTCATTACATTTGGGGTAATCTGCTGACAGGTTGCCCTCAGTCGGTCTGAATAACAAAGTGTTGGGTCCTGGGTCCTGCATTGGTTGCTGTCTCTTCTTCCAAAACGTCAGGTCGTCAGGGATATAAAACATGCAGCCGACGCCATTTTAATCAGTCTTTCTTGCCGCGCGGTGCCTGAAGCAGAAGTAGTTCGCAAGTGTCGGTCAGTCGACTCCTGAAATTTTCGTTTTCGAGTTTGAGGACCGAAGTCTTCAAACTAAAGCTAAGTACCCCATTGGGGAAACATTTTCTTGCTCCTTACCGATGTCAGTAAAAGTTAATAATTGTATTACTTGTGGGAAGCAAATACCTCATAAGGATTTTCATTTGTAGTGTATTCCTTGCCTAGGACCTGATCACAACGTGCCTTGCTGTCGGTTTTGTGCTAAATTTAACCAATGCACTGTTAAGCATCGGTATATTTTTGCTTCTAAATACTTTGGTTCAAGATTTATCTATCCTGAAATGTCGTCGGTTAGCAATCCGACTACCGGAATTCACAAAAAACGCAAGGAAAAAGACAGAGACAGACTGTCGAGGTCCAAAACTGACGACAAAGCTTCTCCTAAGCCAGTCGCCGGTTCGCCGGTACTCAGGCACTTTCGCAGCCTCTGATGCCCACTACTTTTGAGTCGCAGGCCTCTACCGAGACCCATTCGGAGTCCCCCCCCCGCTAAGAGGTCTAGGCAAGGCACTGATTATGAATCTTCAGATCAGGTTTCCATTTCTTCTGATTCCTGTTCTGATCAGGAATTTTCTATTCCACCTTATGAGTACTCTGATGCAGAGAAATCCATCTCTTCTGCTTCTCCTCCTGAGGATTTCTCTTTTGGAGAGACTTTGCATACTTTAAGGGAACATTTTCATTGGGAGAGTCAGGACTTTTCAGAATCCAAAAAGAGGCTTAGGGATTTTCTTCTTCTTCCTCAGCATAGGCCTTTGGCTATACCTCCTGTTTTAGACATTGTTGTTGATGTTTTCTCAGAATCCAGCATGGCTCCTGATTCCCTGCCTCCGGCTCCTAGTAAGCCAGACAGATATTACAGGGTTCCTGACTCCCATAAATTTCTTTTCAAAAATCCTGCTGGTGACCCTGAAACTATTTCTCAGGGTCCCAAGGGTGTTAAGGCTTCTACAGCCAAAAATCCTACCCCTTCAGATAGAGACTCCAGGGCGCTGGATAGATGGGGTAAGAAGGTTTATACGTCTGCAGCCTTGGCAATCAGGGCTTTAAACTGCCAATTTCATATGCTTAAATATCAACAGCATGTTATGGGCTTACTGAAACAGAAAATGATGTTGATTCCTGATTGTGAAGAAAATAGAGTTACAGGATTTATTGCATTCAGCTGAACAAGTTGGAAAGCATACTTTGCAATATGGTTTTGATTTTTTTGAGGTCTCTTGCAGGGCCACTAACTGGATCTGTGATAAAAAGGCATGATTGGCTCAAGGAGCAAAATCTGCCTGATCATGTTAAAGCTAAATTGTTAGATGCTCCTTTACAGCAGGACAGTCAGTTTGGTAATAAGGCAGAAGAGGTTTTAAAAAAGATTTAAGACAAATCTGAATCTATGCAAACTGTAAAAGATTTCTTGCAAGTGCAGCCACTCAGGTTCAGTAGGCACTGGCCTACTAAGAATTGGTCCTTTACAGTGTCCAACAGGGCCGCTCAAGGCAAACACAGATGCTCCAAAGGCTCCAGGTTTCAGTCACAAGGATCTTGCAGGACAAAACAATGGGGTGCCTCCACCTCCAAATCAGGAGGTAGCAAAGCACCACCCTACGGTAAACAGTCTCAATGACTTTCCTCTGCCATCTCCAAGCACTTATCTTTTGGCAGCCCCTTTGGGAGGAAAACTAGCACTTCATGCTCAAAATTGGCATCTAATTACCCTGGACAAGTGGGTCTTAAATATAGTATCCCAGGGGTACAGATTTCATTTCCACACATTGTCAATCCCAACCGGATGGCCAGAGGCTCAGGAACAAGTCATGTCCCTCATGGATATGGGGGCTATTCAACCAGTACCAGAAAAGGAAAAAGGACAAGGGTTTTCTTCAAGACTTTTCCTGGTACCCAGAAAAGACAAGTCATGGCATCCAATTCTGGACTCATCCATTCTAAATACTTTCCTGGACATCCCAAAATTCAAGATGCTGACTCTACAACAGCTACTGCCTATGCTAGGCAAGAATGCCTGGTTGGTAACTCTAGATGTAAAAGAGGCATACCTGCATATCCCTATCAGGGAATCTTGCTGAAGATACCTCCACTTCAAAGCAGGCTATATGCATTACCAGTTCTCTGCACTGCCCTTTGGCTTATCTACTGTGCCCAGGGTCTTCACAAAGTGCCTGGCACCAGTAATTGCATTTTGCAGACAAAGAAACATTCAAATTTATCCATATTTGGACGATTGTCTCATTCAGGCAGAGGACAAAGGACACTTCTTCAACATCTGGCGTTTGTAAAAAGATTTCTAACATGCCTGGGGTATACCATAAACGAAAATAAATCACAACTGGTGCCCTCTCAAATAATTACATTCCTGGGTGCAAGCTTGAATACAACTGCCCAGATGGCTTGCCTCACACCAGACAAAACAAATTCATTTGACAACTTGACAGACAAGTGGCAACAAAAACCCAGCTATCTGCAAGACAAATTCTGCAGGCTTTGGGGTTCATGGCATCCTGCATTCTACTAATTCCATATGCAAGACTGCATATGAGGAAACTTCAATGATACCTAAAAAGCTTATGGAATCAGCATTGTCATAGCCTGGAAACAATGATTCCTCTCATTCCCTGCCTGCAACAGGAGTTCCTTTGGTGGGCAGAGACATGTCATCAAAACAAGGGACTGTCATTCATTCTACCCCCTGCCACCCAAACCCTGACTACAGATGCATCAGACTATGCTTGGGGGGTCCATCTGGCAGGGAAATGCATTCAGGGCGAATGGAGCCCAAATCAAATGCATCTACATATCAACCAGAAAGAAATGCTAGCTGTACAGAATGCTCTGACAGCCTTCAAGGACTACCTTCATCCAGGACAACTACTGATAAAGATGGACAACACCACAGTTATGTGGTACATAAACAAGCAGGGGGGCACCCACTCCTACCCCCTTTGCAGACTAGCCATGGCCTTGTGGAACACAGCCTTGACTTACCAAATACATCTTCAAGCTCAGTTCCTGCCAGGAAAGCATAATACTCTGGCAGACGACCTAAGCAGAAATCTTATGGACCCACACGAATGGAAACTGGATCCACAAATCTTCAGCATGTTGACAAGAGAATGGGGGAGCCCAGACATAGATCTATTTGCCTCTCCCCAAAACTATCAGTTGGACAAATTCTGCACAAGAGCTCATCACAAAAAAACTTGGAAAGTGGATGCTCTATCCTTCAGCTGGAAAAACCTATCAGTCTATGCCTTTCCCCCTCTGCCTCTGCTCTCCAAGGTCTTACTAAAAGTCAGACGGGGAAAAAGCAAAAATGATTCTGACTGCTCCGGACTGGCCTCGCCAACACTGGTACCTGCTTCTAAGGAATATGTCACACCTTCCTCCATGGTACTTGCCTCAAACACCTCATCTATTGTATCAGCAGAACTATCAAATTCTGCACACTTGGCTCCAAACTCTGAATCTTGCAGCATGGCTAATCAACTAATTTCACCAATCACATCTTTCAGTAAACCTGTGATGCATGTCATTTTGGAGGCTAGAAGGCCTAGTACTAGAAAATCTTATGCTGATAAATGGAAGAGATTCTGTGCTTGGAACCAAGCACAAGGAATAGACACAGCAAAGCCCAATATTCCTCAGATTTTACAATACTTAACTGAGATGCTTCACAAGGGTCTATCGGTCTATCTTTTTCTTCAATAAAAATCCATGCCTCTGCCATCTCGGCTCATTACAACACAGAGCCTCCTCTCTTTTCTCATCCCCTGCTAAAGCAGTACCTTAGAGGAGCCAAAAATTTAAGACCTCCCAGGAGAACACCGACTCCTGCATGGGACCTCAATTTTGTGCTGGAAAAACTCACCCTACCTCCTTTTGAACCAGCTGCTACTGCAGACATAAAATTTCTTTCTTAGAAGACAGCCTTTCTTTTAGCAGTCACTTCAGCTAGAAGGATTTCAGAACTACAGGCTGTCATGGCATTATCTTTTACCTGGGCAGGGTGGCCCTCAGGACCAATACTTCTTTTATGCCTAAGGTAGTATCTATTGTGGCTCTTAACCAGACCATTCATCTGCCAACTTTTTTCCCAAATCCGCAGAACAAGGGGGAACGAATTCTGCATTCATTGGCTGTACACAGACAACTAAGATTCTTCTTCAATAGGACAAAATCTCTAAGAAAGTCTGAGCAACTACTGGTGGCATTTGCTGCAGGAACAGAGGGGAAAGCTATATCAAAACAGACTATTTCAAAATGGATAAGCCATTGTATTCATTTCTGCTACATGCACCACGGTAAACCTGTGCCCAAGGGGATTAGATCCCATTCCACCAGGGCTGCTTCTACTTCTGCAGCCTTTCTCAGAGGGGTTCCTACCAGAGACCTTCTAGAAGCTGCTACTTGGAGCTCAGTTCGTACGTTCACAAAACACTACCATTTACTTCTCATTTTCTAAATCCAGGGCAGGCTTTGCCACTGTAGTCCTGCAGGGCCTTATAGCTGCTCCTAATGCTGTTTAATTCCATCCTCCCATCCATAGCTTTGGGATTCTGCCCAAATGTAATGACTGCAACAGTGAAACACAAAGAACATAGTACAGTTGTGTACACTTACCATAAATGTAGATGTTCGAGTGTATTCACTGTTGCAATCCGGGTTACCCACCCACCAGCCCCCTTTTCTTCTCTGTTATTATACCTCTTCTTTCCTTCACTTTGCTCAAAAGCCTTTGTGGTGTATTTGCTTTTAGTTGAAGGTAAAATGTTTTGTGTTCTAGAATACATGCATATATATATATATATATATATATATATATATATATATATATATATATATATATATATATATTTTTTTTTTTTTTTTTTTTTTTTTGCTCCCCATTTGGGGGGCACCTGACATATCTGAGGCAAGAAAAACTGATTAAAATGGCATTGGCTGCATGTTTTATATCCCTGACGTCATGGAAGAAGAGACAGCAACCGACGCAGGACCCAAGACTTTGTTATTCAGGCCGACTGAGGGCAACCTGCCAGCAGATTACCCCAAATGTAATGACTGCAACAGTGAATACACTCAAACATCTACATTTATGGTAAGTGTACACAACTGTACTTTTCTCCCGCATGTCCAATGGACTTTGTAAACCAATGTGTATGTAGTCCACTATCTTGAGCCACCAATATTAACCTTTCATCTTTTGGTTTAAATTCACCTCTCCGTAACCATTCCTGCATTTATCCTGATCAGCATGAGGTTGTTCCAAGAGTTTTCTATGCTTGCAACTATATTTATGCATTTTCCTCATTTTTTGCCTTCTCATCCAATCCTTCTCCTTATATTCTTTCCTTTATTTTTTGACACGTGTAGTTGCTCCTGATTTTTATCGACTTATATCTGTTTCTAGTTTGATTTCTATTCCCACTTGACTCCAATATGCATCTTCTAAACTAAGCAGTGAACTCATCTTACAGTTCTCTTCATGTTACAAAACTTTCACTACATTATTGGTGTATAATTTTTAGGTTAGCGTTGCAGGTTTGCTCGTAAGTAGGAGTATTGTTTTACCTGTTGTTAACCAGTGCGTATGTAAATAGTTCTTACTCCTGGTTAAATCTTCATGCAAAGATGTTAATACTTTTAGCTAGAAGTTAGGTACTGTGTCTGGGTCTGGAGTTTTCAAGTTAGGACTTTTTCTTAACTTTGTTTCAATCTCTGTGGCCGTTAGTTCATCCCGTTTCATATTCTGTACATTTGAACTTCTTATTCTTTCTTTTATTTCTATCTATTTAGTATCATTGCTATGTTCTGCAGGATGATCTTTGATATTTCTCAAAAATGTACCTATTTCCTCTTTTTTGGTGATGTTTCATTTCCTTTTGCATTGTTTCCCAATTCTCTAGAAAACTTTTCGGGTCATCAGTAAATTGCTTATTGTGTACTTTTCCTGTATATTTATCTACATATTTTCTAGGTTTTTGTGCCTGTGCCGATATTTGTAGTTTATTTATGATAGTGCACGATAGATCCTGTTCTGTTACAATGCTGTGTGTTGCTTTTCACGTCTATCTTTGAGTATTTTTGTTGATGTTCATCGTGTTTCACTGTTGCAGTCATTACACTTGGGTTATCCTGCTGGCAGGCGACCCGTAGTCGGCCCGAGTTCCAAAGTCTTGGTCCGGTGTCGGTTGCTGTCGCCTCTTCCCTGACGTCAGTGCACCAGGGGTATAAAAGTTGCAAACAATGCCATTTTCTTCAGTCTTTCTTGCCGCGCAGTGCCCGAAGCAAAAGCAGTTCGCAAGTGCCGGTCGACCGACTCCTGAGATTTTCAAAATTGAATTTCAGAACCGAAGTCCTCAATAAAGCTAAGTACCCCATTGGGGAAACTTTTTCTTGCTCCAGACCGATGTCAGTAAAAGTTAATAATTGTATTTCTTGTGGGAAGCAAATACCTCATAAAGACTTTCACTCTTACTGCATTCCTTGCCTAGGCCCTGACCACGATGTTACTAGTTGTCGGTTTTGTGCTAGATTCAATAAACGCACTATTAAACGTCGGTTTGATTTTGCTTTACATTATTTTGGATGAAGATTTAATTACATAATGCCGTCGGAACAACCGACAACCGGAATGTATAAAAAACGTAAGGACAAAGAAAAAGACAGGCATCCGAGGTCCAAAACAGATGAAGCCTCTTCTAGGCCAGTCGCTGGTTCGCCGGTTCTCAGTGAGGCGCTTTCGCAGCCCCTGACACCCGCTACCTCAGAGCCACAGGCCGTAACCGACAGCCACGTGGAGACATCGAGGCCTGTTGAAACTCAAGGTATTGGGCCTACGGAAAATATACCCTCAGATGGGTCCGGAGCCGCTCAGCAGGCACCGGCTTCTGAGGGTGTTTTCAGACCTTCATAGCTTACAATTAAAGCTACTACAGCAGCAAAGGCAAAGTCAAAAACACCATTAAAGACGAGGAAACAAGTGCAGCATTCTCCAGAACAGTCATCCATGCCAAAGAAACAAATGCTTAAAATGGCCGAAGACCTTATAACTTTAATCAGGGGCTCCCATCCCCCTCCTGACAAAAGGCCTAGGCAAGACACTGATTATGATTCCTCTGATCAGGTTTCCATTTCCTCTGATTCTTCTGACCAGGGCTGTTCTCTCCCTCCCTATGAGGACTCTGATGCTGAAGAGTCCATTCCTTCTGCCTCACCGCCTGAGGATTACCCTTTTGGGGAAACCCTGCACACCATGAGGGAGCATTTCCATTGGGAGAGCTAGGGTTACTCAGAATCCAAGAAAAGGCTCAGAGATTTCCTTCTATTGCCTCAGCACAGGCCCCTAGCTATCCCCCCTGTGCTTGATATTGTAGATTGTTTTTTCTGAATCCAGTCTGACTCCAGATTCTTTACCCCCTGCACCAGTAAAGCCAGACAGGTACTACAGGGTCCCTGACTCTCATAAATTCCTTTACAAAAACCCCGCTGCAAACCCAGAAACTATTTCTCAGGGTCCTAAAGGGGTTAAAGCTTCCACTGCCAAAAATCCTGTCCCCTCAGATAGGGATTCCAGAGCTCTGGACAGATGGGAGAAAAAAGTTTACACTTCTGCTACTTTAGCTGTAAGAGCTTTAAACTGCCAGTTTCACATGCTTAAATATCAACAGTATCTCATGTCATTGTTAAAGCAGAAAATGGTTACAAATATAGAAGGTCCTGACAGTAAAGAAATGCAGGATTTATTGCATGCAGTTGAACAAGTGGGAAAGCATACTCTGCAGTGTGGTTTTGATTCATTAGAGGCTTCGTGTAGAGCCGCAGTTACAGGCTCAGTTATTCGAAGACATGCTTGGTTGAAAGAACAAAGTTTACCTTACCATGTTAAAGTAAAATTATTGGATGCTCCACTACAGCATGATACTTTGTTTGGTGTTAAGTCAAGAAGAGGTGTTAAAGAAAATGGAGGATAAAGCAAAGTCAATGCAAACTGTGAAAGATTTCTTACAGGTTCAACCACCTAGATTTAGCAGAAACTGGCCTTCAAAAAATTGGTCCTTTCCAGTGTCAGACAGGCCACAAAGAGGCAGATACAGATGCCCAAAAGGCAGATCTCAGTCCCAAGGCTCCTACAGACCTAAGCAATAGAGTGCTACAGCCCCCAAAGGAGGAGAAGACAAATCACAATGACAAGTCACAATGACTTCCCTCTGCAAATGCCAAGCTCTTACCAGATGACAGCACCCCTAGGGGGAAAGCTAGCACTTTTCTCAAAAAATTGGCACATGATCACCCAAGGCCAATGGGTGTTGAATATAGTTTCTCAAGGGTACAGGTTCCACTTCCACACGCTTCCAAAACCAAAAGGTATGCCAAACCTGCCACAAAACCAATGGGCAGAGACACAAAAACAGATTGCTGCTCTTGTGGATATGGGAGCTATTCAAAAAGTTCCACAAGAAGAACAGGGCCAAGGATTTTAACTCACGCCTTTTCCTAGTACCCATAAAGGACAAAGCATGGAGACCAATACTAGACCTGTCAATCCTAAATACTTTCCTGGATGTTCCAAAATTCAAAATGTTAGCACTACAACAACTCCTGCCCATGCTGGGCAAAGAGGCTTGGCTAGTTACTTTTGATCTCAAGGAGGCATACCTGCACGTCCCAATCAGACAATCGTGCAGAAGATACCTCAGATTTATAGCAGGTTCAATGCATTATCAATTCTCTGCACAGCCCTTTGGCTTATCTACTGCGCCCAGGGTCTTCACAAAATGCCTGGCACCAGTAATTGCATTTTGCAGACAAAAAGGAATTCAAATATATCCCTACTTGGACGACTGCCTTATACAAGCAGAGAGCAAGAACATTCTTCTAAAGCACCTGGCGTTTGTAAAAAGATTGCTAATTTCCCTAGGGTACACAGTAAACGAAAAGAAATCAAAACTAGTGCCCTCTCAAGAGATAATATTCCTGGGTGCAAGCTTAAATACAACTGCCCAGATGGCTTATCTCACGCCAGACAAACAAAGACAACTGACTCATTACTTTCAAACGATGGCAACAAAGACCCAGCTCCCTGCAAGAAAAATTCTGCAGGCCCTGGGTTTCATGGCTTCTTGCATTCTACTAATTCCATATGCCAAACTGCATATGAGGAAACTACAATGGTATCTAAAAAGTGTTTGGACTCAGCATTGTCACAGCATAGAGACAATCATAACCTTGATTCCCTGCCTACAAGAGGAGTTTTGATGGTGGTCCCAGGCCTGTCACCACAAAAAGGGACAGCCTTTCACCTTACCTACAGCCAGGCAGACAATAACAACGGATGCATCGGATTATGCCTGGGAAGCACATATGGCAGGAAGATGTATTCAGAGCACGTGGACCAAGGAACAAATGCATCTTCACATCAATCAAAAAGAGATGCCAGCTGTACAGAATGCCCTGACAGCCTTCAAGGACCTAATACATCCAGGACAATTATTAATAAAGACAGACAATACCACAGTTATGTGGTACATAAACAAGCAAGGGGGCACACATTCCTACCCCCTATGCAGGCAAGCCATGACTTTGTGGAACACAGCACTGACCTACCAGGTACATCTGCAAGCACAATTCCTGCCAGGAACAAAGAATACACTGGCAGACGAACTAAGCAGAAATCTCATGGATCCTCACGAATGGAAGCTAAATCCTCAAGTGTTCAACATAAGGGAGTGGGGATGCCCAGACATAGATCTCTTTGCCTCCCCTCACAATTGTCAATTACAGAAATTTTGCACAGGGACTTATCACTCTCAAGCATGGAAAGTGGATGCACTATCTTTCAGCTGGAAAAAATATGACAGTCTATGCCTTCCCTCCGATGCCTCTTCTCACCAAGGTGCTTCTAAAAGTCAGACAAGAGAGGTAAAAAATGATCCTGATTGCACCAGACTGGCCACGCCAGCACTGGTACCCAATCCTAAAGATTTTGTCCCAAGGCCCACCTTGGCCTCTACCTCAAATCCCTCAACTTCTGACACAGCAAAACAATCAGATTCTGCACAGTCAACTCAAAACCTTAAACCTAGCAGCATGGCAGATAATGTAGCCAGTCAGACTGCACCTCTCTCTAAAGCTGTTATGGATGTAATTTTGGAAGCCAGGAGACCTAGCACTAGGAAATCTTATGCAGAAAAATGGAAGAGATTCTGTGCTTGGAACCAGGCACAAGGGCTCGACCCACTGGTCCCTAATATGCCTCGGATTTTGCAATACTTGACTGAGATGTTGAACAAAGGCCTATCTTTTTCATCTGTTAAAATCCATGCCTCTGCCATTTCAGCTCATTACAATACGGATCCTCCTGTTTTTTCACATCCTCTACTACAACAGTACCTCAGAGGGGCAAAGAATATAAAAACCCCTAGGAGAGCACCAGTGCCTACTTGGGACCTCAATTTTGTTTTAGAAAAAGTAACACTGCCTCCATTTGAACCAGCCAGCTCAGCTGAACTAAAATTCTTGTCATGGAAAACTGCTCTGCTCCTAGCAATAACTTCAGCAAGAAGAGTTTCAGAGTTACAGGCATTGATGGCTGTGGAACCTTTCCTCATTTTTCACCAGGACAGGGTTTCTCTAAGGACGAACCCAACATTCATGCCAAAAGTGGTCTCCAATGTGGCCTTAAACCAAACTATTCATTTGCCTACTTTGTACCCAAATCCCCAGAATAAAGGGGGAAAACTTCTGCACTCTTTGGATATACACAGGCAGCTACGATTTTACTTGGACAAAACAAAAGCTTTCAGAAAAACTGAGCAACTGTGTGTAGCATATGCTGCAGGATCACAAGGAGAACCTATTACAAAGCAGACAGTCTCCAAATGGATAGGGCACTGCATCTGCTTCTGTTATGCACAACATGGCAAATCTGTGCCCAAGGGCATTAGGCCTCATTCTACCAGAGCAGCAGCCACTTCAGCAGCTTTCCTCAGAGGGGTACCAATCAAAGACATTTTAGAAGCTGCAAATTGGAGTTCAGTGCACACTTTTACCAAGCACTACCACCTACCTCTCAACTCCAAATCCAGAGCAGGCTTTGCCACGGCAGTTCTGCAGGGCTTGTTAGCCTTGCCAAATCCAGTCTAGACCCAGCCACCCTACCTCAGCTTTGGGATTCTACCCAAGTGTAATGACTGCAACAGTGAAACACGATGAACATAGTACAGTTGTGTACCTACCATAAATGTAGATGTTAGAGTATCTTCACTGCTGCAGTCCTGGTTACCCACCCACCATCCCCCTCTTTGCTGGGACTATTCTGTACTTCTCTACTCTATACAACCTATGTGGTGTATTTGCTTTTAGAAGAAGGAAATGTTTATAGTAATATATGCATGGTTGTTTGGCATATTTTTATCTTTACAGCCTTCATATCTGGGGGCACCTGACATCTGGGGCAAGAAAAACTGAAGAAAATGGTGTCGGTTGCAACTTTTATACCCCTAGCGCACTGACGTCAGGGAAGAGGCGACAGCAACCGATGCCAGACCAAGACTTTGGAACTCGGGCCAACTACGGGTCGCCTGTCAGCAGGATAACCCAAGTGTAATGACTGCAACAGTGAAGACACTCGAACATCTACATTTATGGTAGGTACACAACTGTACTATCTGTTTTCTCTTCTATCTCTTCTAAAGTTGACATGTGTCTTAATTGCTTTATAGTTTTCTGTATTCAATGCTTCCATGATGGCATTCTGTTTCGCCCCTTCCTTTCTCTTAGTACTCTGTGTTCTTGTGGTAAAAATGTATCTGTTATTAATTTAACTACACAGTAATATAACCTATTTACTTCTGTTATATCACATGAATCTCTATGGACAGTCCTAATTACTGTGTTCATTTGTTTTTATCAAACTTCTAATTTTTGGGGTTTTATTGACCTTTTGTAGTATTTCTTTCATTGATCTTAGTATGTCGGTCCATCTCTATTAAATCAAGCAACTCTTCTCTTAAATCATTTTCTTCTAAACTGAGGACACATTCTTTGTTCTCCATTTCCTGTGGGCATTCTACAGAAAGTTCCTTGCTGTGGGTAAGAGATTCTGATTCTTTGTGAACAATCACGAAGGCCAGCATTTTGGGTTGCTGTTTGTGTGGCCTTCCTTCCTTCAATTAGACCAGTTTGTCAGGGGAGACGCTGCTAGGAAGATAAAGCTTCAGACAACAAGGATGTATGGATAACAGATGGTATGTAAGCACTTCCACCACAATAAGGCCACTCTATAACTTTTGTCATTCCATAACAGCCATTGTTACCTGAAAGGTCTACTTTCTGTGTAGAAATTAATTACTGGCCTATTTTACAGATGTTGGTGCACAGTTTGTCCTGACATTAATGTAACATTTAATTGTGGAAATCTGTTCAAAAGTATGAATATGGACTATTTTTGTAGGATGGCTTCTTTTTGCCCCCCATATGTATCTCTTGAACAAAGGTTCATTTAGGCCTTGTGTATATTTCACTAGTGATTATTTGCAACAGTTCTTCAGGGAGTCCACTGCAGTGACAAGACAGAAGAGTGATGCAGAGACTTTTATGAAATATACAGTTCCTGTGTGATAGTATTTCTGGGAGAGCTTTAGTCACATTTATGTAGGGAATATTGAAATAAGACCAAACCATGTTAATTTGCTGAAGTGTTTAATGTTGGTAGCTACACTGGCAACTGCATGATGCAACAGTTCTCCAAACTAAATGCATTTCATTCTTCTGCAGATTCTGAGTAACTTGGGAGACATCCAGTTCTTGTTCATCGACCTAGCTCTCATAATGTCGCTGGCATTTACTAGTGAGTATATTTGAATGGTTATGAAAATGCTGAATTTTCGTCTTCCTAACCATTTCTTTCATCAGTCTGTTTACAGGTGTCTTGAGAATCACGTTAGCAGAAAAGAGATGCAGACATGCCTTTTTCCATTTTTAGTTTTAAGTACAGATGAATGGCCTGAATTGAAAGGTTAATACATATCTCCTCGGATGAGGTGCCTGGGATGCTTTCCATGTTGCTGAGTAACCGAGAGATCATTGAAATGTGCATTGTCATGACTTCCTAAAAGTCTGTGTCACAGAAACATGTCAGAAGTTACATCAGGAAACAGATTAAGACCAGAGAGACCAATTATTAACAGCTCATTTTAGATGATTTGCAACAGGTTGTGATAACAGACTGGAGAGAGATGCATTTATTTTCTGGACCAGGACACTGTCTAGATTTTCTGGAAAGAGAAGAAAGGATCAAAACTGTGAAACCTTAAAAATCAGGTTTGATTTAAATGGGCTACAAACCAAATCTGTTTTAGTAAGAAAAAAAATATCCTTTCTTCAGTTTGGTACTGTGATAAGGTGCTCCATTAAAGTGGAGAGAAAAAAGGCATTTAAATACAGGCACCATCCAAGAATGAATTCTATTCATGAAGACCTTTTTTCTCCCCTATACTCAATCTGTGACAATTTGTTGAAGTTCAGTTCTTTTGATAGTATGATAGATGAATTAGAGCAACTTTGGGAAGCAATGCCTTCACACCCTCTTCTCAGTGGGTTCACTTTCCATACTGTAGGACCAAGGGCAGTACCCTATATCAGCAGCCTCCTGTACTAAATGTGTATTTGAACACTTGTTCTTTGGAGTGGTGGAGCGTAAGTGTAGTAGGAAAGTCAAGGGTAAGCTCCTTTGGAGAAATTCCCAGATAAGCAAACTGAAACGTATATAGCTTCTATAAAAATTTGTCCATCTCCAGCTGCAGAGAGTTTTAAAAGTAGTTCTGCGGGTTTCATAAATGCTTCGTTAGAAAAAGTAAGTTCAAATATAAAATGAAAATATCTAGCTCTTTAAACCCCACAAGGCCTTTTTCAACTCTGTTAAAACTTTTGGAGATCATACCTAACACTGCTCCATTCTGGAACTGAATGACGCCACCAGTTTGGATAGCAAAGTCATAAAATGTTGTTCACTTACCTTGAATTTTTAAATTGTATTCCTCCCATTATCACTTTGAACCAGATCCTGAAATATATTATCCAGACTAAAAATAGCAGCTCCATGAGCCCTGAAAATGTAGCCACTTGTGTTGTTATTACATAATGTATGTTATTGCTGAATCGCTTTTTTAGTTTTTTAATCTCAGCCTCTCTACTGGGTATGTGCCTGAGTTATGTGAGTTATGGATAACAACAGTTGTCTCTCTACATTAAGGTGACACTGCAACACCTGGAAATTATTGTCCCATTAGCCTCGCTGCTATCTATAATCTGTAAATTAATGGAGCATTTCTCAGTTTTGTTTACAATAAAATTGGTGTCATACAATCTCTTGCCATTAATCAGTTGGATTTCATGAAGAGTGGGTCTTGCCTGCATATTTTTTTTTTTTGGAGTACGTCAGATGCCACAGTACATTTGTATTCAGGTTATGCTACTTATGTCAACCTTGATAAGGCATTTGATATAATTCCTTACGAGAACATTAGTGATAAGATTACCAGCTTAAATGTTAACTCCTATATCACTAATAAGCTTAAAATTGATATTTTCTTAGTTGGAATATTCCAAAAAGAAATATTGTGATTTTTTTTTTAATTTCTCACTATTATTCCATTCCTCAAATTACTGGCTCTCCTTACTGAAAGAAAGAAATCTGATGTAGTACTAAAAAACTTCTGCCTTGCTGAAATTCTTATCGCAGCATTTCAAGCTGCTCTACGTCTGAGATTAGAAGATTTGAAAAATAAACCTTATTCAGTTACTAGATGACTTAAATAGATGCTGATGTAGTCCTCCATTTGATCCCTTGTTAAAACTGCTGCCTATGCATCTTAGTTCTACTCCCATTTAAATAGTTGTATTTGATAATGCAGTCTCTAACCACAACTGATATAGTCAGAATTGTCAAAACAAACCCCTGTGGTGGAATACCCACCTAAATAAATTATAGAACAAGAGAAAGAAATTACTTAATGCAAGCTTGTAAGATATCTCATTCTGTTTACTCTAAGAGCATAATTTAATTATTTTATTTTATTTCATTTTGATAACCAGGTAAGGAACAAGCCAGCAGACCCTTTTCAGCCGTGACCCATGGGCCATGGTGCAAAACACAAATGGAAAATTATATTATAGAATACGCAGTAGGGTAATAAAGTAGAGACAGTACATTTGTATTTACGGTTATAAATGCAGGTGATATTTGCAGTTTGTACAGTTAAGGTAGGTATTCAAGCAGTAGTCATTTCTTAGAAGTATATCTTTACAAGATGTGACTACAGCTTGAGGTGCAAGGACTAGTCATTTTCCTAGAAACAAGAGCATTTATTGTCCCTAAACCTTTGTTTTTTTAGTAGAAGTGTCCCTTGTTGACTGATGTGTGCAGGCAGCCAATTTTACACATAATTCCCAATTACCACTATCTTACCTTATCCACTTGATCTCTGTCGACCTTTTCTCTCTGCCTCTTTCTCTTTCCTCCCTGCTCACCTAAGCTACCTGAAGTCTCCCTACCCTGCACTCTTTTATAATCTCCTTTTCTGTCCATCCTTCTTCCTTCTATAACCATTATATGACTGCCATCTCTTATAGTGAGGCATCACTCAATTTCCCCTCACTGTCTCTAATCATGTAACCTCTAATATCTCTCTTAAATATCTAGTTAGAATTGTCTTGGGTCTCATTTATAACGTACTAATTTATGCAACAAATAATATGACTAATGAATTTTTCTGATATATTTTCTGCAACTCATGATGTCCTTCTATTCTCATGTTGCAGTATTCTAACATGCGGGAATCCTCCACCTGAGGCAATCCGAACGTCCGGCCCATAGGTGCAGTAGACGGCGCAGTGGTAGTGTTGTCGCCTCACAGCAAGAGGTTCTCTGGTTTGCTTCTCAGCTGGAGTGCTTTCTGTTCAGAGTCTGCAAGTCCTCCAAGTGTTCGTGTGGGTTTCCTCCTGGTGCTCTTGTTTGCTCCCACGTTACAAAGACATGCTTCTGAAGCATTTCTCCCCGGGCCTCCACTGATAATTGGCTTCATTCCAAGTCAGACTTTCCCAGTAAACAAATGTTGAATAAAATAAATAAGTAAATATACAACATCTTAGCCTGGCTGCTGTATGGTGCGTGGGATGTCACATGTAGGTACCATAAACCATGTGCCATAAATGTGACATCTGTATGCACAGACCTCTGAGCTTCTCTGCCGCCATTCGAATGTCAGCTCGCTCATTCTGCTCCATGCCAAGTGACTCCTGAAAGATGAGTACCCCATTGGGTAATTTTTTCTTTTCTCTTCTAGTTTTGGTTGCTGTTTAATTTTTCTTTAGCTGATTCCATCCATGTCATCTAGGAAGGGAAAATGTAAGTGTGGACTCCGAATCCTGCACAAAGACGGTCATTACCTCTGCTTATTTTGTTTAGAGCCTTCCCATGACTATAAAGTGTGCTCCATTTGCCACTCGTTTGTTCCTAAAACTCTGCGCAGCCATCTCTCAGCTGTAAATCTTTTTTCTTGAAAGCCAACTACTTAAATGTCTTGCTTTAGGTATGGAAGCGACCCTAGCCATCTCAGCCAAACCGCTGAGAAAGAAAGTCAAAGTAGCTAGGCCGGAAAAAGCAACTGCACCTCCGGGTACGGACATCCTGCCAGCTGCCGGTTTAGGGGCTGAGGTATGTCTGATGGTTTTGGCAACTTCGGTGGATGCTGGCCTAGTTTCTCCAGCCTGCACATTCACAGAGGTACCAGCAACATCATCTTCCAATGTCAGGGAGAACCACGTTCACCCGAATGGCTAGCATTACTATCCATCCCTGAGGAATGCACTACAAGTCCGAAGCTGACCTCTGATACTAGGTCTTCACCTACTCAGCCTGGACCTAAGACTCCTTCTCTGAAAAAGAAACAGAAGTCTAAACATCTGTCTGCTCCATCAGAAGGTTTGCCAGATTGGCAGGCATTTTCACAATCCCTCTTTCAGGTCTTCGTGGCCCTTAGGCCAACTTTCTCACAGACTCCTGCTGCTCTTCCAACCTTGAGTCCCAGGCCTGCTTCTTTGGGCCCCTTGCCACATCTACAGACTCCAGAAAAGGATTCTTCTTCCTCTTTAGATAAGTCCCTCTCATATGCCTCACAGCTGGCTTCTCCCTTGGGATACTGTTCTCCAGAAGAGGATTCTTTAGAAGGTGATTCCCCACCTGAAGAAATCACCTTTGGGGAAACTATTTCAAGCATGAGGGAATACTTCAAATGGGATTCTACACAAATGACAACGGTGCAAAATAGGTATTATGAGCTTCTGCAGATGGAATCCCCCTCCCCCTCAGCCATCCCTCCCGTGATCCCAGCCAATCTTAGATGCCTTTGCCTCGGTTTCCAAAGCACCAGATTCTCAGCCACCAGCCCCTAAAAGACCAGGCAGGTTCTGTAAAGTTCCTGATGACTTCAGATTTCTTATGAAGCCTCCTATTGCAGATCCTACTGTGATTGCTGTATCACCAGGCAAACAATCCAGACAGATCCCCTCATCCTCCTTACTTCCATCAGATAAAGATAGTAAAATGATGGACAGATTAGGAAATAAAATTTACACTTCTTCAACCGTGGCCTTTAGAGCCATCAATTACCAAGAGCGTATGGTTAAATATGCTTTAGACCTAGTCTCACAGGTCATGGATCTACTGTCCTCCATTCCAGATTCACCCACCAAAGCCACAAGTTGCCTCTACCCTTTCTTTAGCTGCACAAGTCAGTAGACACTGCATAAAATGCAGCTATGATGCTGCAGATGCATCAGTCCCCTGTAGTTGCTCTTGGCTCAGACTACAGCCATTGCTAGATGACTTCAGAACCAAGATTATGGATGCCTCTCTTGACACTAGTTTTCTCTTTGGAAAATAGTCAGTAGAATTGCTTAAAAACCTGGAGGAAAAGAGCAAGGAGCTGCATGACCTCAAGCACCTTTTTGTCTCACCAGTGCCTAAGTTTCACAGAAACTACCCTGCCAAACCAAGATTTGTCAAGAAGGCTTCTGCACCACCTTCTCCCAAATCCAGAAAAGGTGTCAGAAAACCTTCCTCAACCAGACCTAGCACCTCTCAAACCAGTCAAAGACTGCCCTTTCCTGACAGGCCTAACAATACGTGACTGTCAGAACCCTCCATATCATCTTCCCCTTTCTGCCCACCTTTCTCACTGTCTTCCCCCTGTGGCAACAGATCACCTCAGACAAATGGGTCTTGTCAATTGTGGAAAAAGGATATTTCATGACCTACTGTAAACCATGTAGTGCCAAACTGGAGTTGTATACTTTAATATGCAACTTTGTAGTTTCAATTAAAAGCTTCTCCAGGCACATAAACATTTAAAACAGTTACTAAAGCCATTTAAATAGCTAAACGTCACATGGTAAAAATCACATGGTGAAGGTCACACGGTACAAGTCACATGATACAATTACACTCTCAGGGCTTTAAAGATGCAAATTCATTTAAACCTGGCAATATAGGAGCTCTAAGTCACAAAATCCATCTTTTTTCCTCTAATTCAGTATGTTGAACAGTATCACCACCACGTAGGGATTCATTAACTTGAAATAAAATCATAAATCTAAAAAGTGTGTGTTGCCTGCTTTATAAATTTTCCTATATAATGCGTTAGTATTAAGTTTCCTATTAATTTCAGAGAGATGACTATTAATACGAGCTTTCAGCCTTCTATTGCTTTTTCCCACATAATATACATCACATAACTGGCAAGTAGCTAGGTATATAATATTCCTAGAATCACAATTTCCAAACACTTTAAAGATTTTGCCAGTGACTGGATGGGTAAAACTTTTATCAGTATTAACACTGTTACAGTGCACGCATTTGTTACAGCTATGTGTTTCTACTTTATTGGCCTTAAAATATGTAATACTTTGTGGTTGTTCTTTTTTACATAGTTTATTCTTTAAATTAAGACATCTTTTTTAACCAAAGGTTGGTTTAGCACCTATAGAGTTCCTAATCTCTGGTACTGCAGACAAAATGGACCAGTATTTAATAGTAATGGCCTTAACAGCCTTTGTATGTTGATTATAAGTTAGCATGCATCTTCTACCTTTATTAACATTATTACTTTGCTGAACTATACCTATATTGTGGGGCTGCTTAGAGAAAATTGGTCTGATGTCAGCATCACATTATTGAATTGTAATATCTCTAGTGTTAACAATTTTACTATTATAATCTCTACATATAAAATATTGTGCTGTATTATTTAATTGTAACAACATATGATTATCTTCAGTATGCAGTCTAGCGACACACTTCATTTGGTTATCAACAACATTTTCAAAGATAAAAGGTGGAAGCATACTAGTGTGTTGCAGATATGTATTTATTTTAACAGGTTTCTTATATAACTTAGTTTCAAGGCTGCCTAAATGTGATTTATATAAAGTAATATCCAGAAAATTAACCTGTCGCAATGATGTTTCTTTCTTAAACTTTAGGAATTCAGTACATGTATTCAGTGAGTTAAAAAACATGTTTAATTCTTCTAGAGTACCTTTCCATATATGAAACAGGACAGCCACAAATCTACGGTAAAAACCAATCTTGGTATATAAGTTCATAGGTAGGTACTAGGCTATCGGCCCGAGGGCCTACGTAAGCCTAGCCAACAAGGTTCCCTGGCTTACGCCACCCAAGAAAGTTATTTTCCTGTGCCACAATTGAGCAGAGACACAGAAGTGATCCCCAGGGTGTATTTGCTATTTCCCATCCACTCATCAAGATTTTTCTTGAAGAGTGCGAATGAAGAACTTTGCTTGATATAGATGGATAACCTGTTCCAGAGTATGGGAAGTCTCTGGGACAGGAATCTATCCCTCCAGCATGTACTGTTTATTGTGGTGACGAGGTTTAGGCCCCTAGAGCGTGTAACTCTGAGGGATTGGGATTTCTTTAGGTGTAGCATGTCCAACAGCTCTGGGTTTGACATAGCTTTATATGTTAGGCCGAGATCACCTCGGAGAAGGCGATATGCTATGGAGTAAAGCTGGAGTTTTTTAAGATGGTCAGTTTAGGGCATCTGTTTGAGGCCAGTAATCCTCTTTGTGAGGTACTTCTTTGGCCTTTCCAGCTGCTGAAGATGTCTTGTGAGGTACATTCCAAAAAGGACGTTGTACTCTATAATGGGTCTAATGAGTGTCGAGTAGAGGGGAACAATGACCTCTTTTTTTCCTGGATGAGAACTCTTTTATGATGAGTTGTGCCACATAGAAGGACTTCCTGACTACTATGGCAAAGGACAGACTACTGTCCACCTGGGTCCCAAGGTCTCTTATCACACATTCGGTGTTAAGTAGACTGCTGTCTATGTAGTAGTTCATGGGTACAGAGTTTTTACCAAAGGAGATGACAGTGCACTTTTTGGCATTGAGCTTGAGGCCATGGCTCTGACACCAGGCATCTGTCTCAGCAAGGCCCTTCTGTAGGATTTCCTCATCATTTGGGGACTCAACTGTAGCTCCTAGTTTGCAGTCATCTGTGAACTTTGTTAGCCAGAGGCCTTTTGTGTTAGCCTGTACCTCAGAGAAGTAGATACCAAAAAGGAGAGGTCCCAGGACTGAACTGTGTGGGTATTCCACTTGTCACTGGTTTGAGGTCAGATTTGGAGTGTGCAACTTTTACAGTGTGGGTTCTGTCAGTGAGCCATTTGGCAACCCATCTTGTGACGTAGGAATTTATACCTAGTTTAGTGAGTTTAGCTATAATTCCAGAATGGGGGATGGTGTCGAAAGCCTTGGCGAGATAGGATGTGTGAACCACCTTACCCTCATCTATGGCTTTGGTGACTGCTTCAAAGAAGTCGATCAGGTTCAGGAGGCATGACCTACCTTTCACAAACCCGAACTGGGTGGGATCCGGAGTTTGGAAGTTACCAATGTCTTTGTTTAGGAGTTCCATGATACATTCCATGGCCTTGCAGACCAGGCTCGTCAGGCTAATAGGGCAATAGCTCCCGGGATCAGAGGTGGCTCCCCCTTTGTGGAGTGGGATAACTGTTGCTGTACACCATTCAGTGGGCGGCTATGAGTGAATATGGTGCTTAGGTGGGGAGCCAGTTCATGTAAAATGCAGCCTGGGATGTTGTCCGGTCCCATGGATGCTGTGTTTTTGGCTTTAGAGAGTGCAGTGTTTACCTGCGTAGTTCTGATTACAGGGACTCTGCATTCTTCCTGTATAGATATGGGCCCTTTAGGGGGTGGGGTTGGGGGGTAAAGTTAGTACTGAAGTTATCTGCCAGGATGTTGGCAATATCATTTGGTTCTGTAATTTCTGTGCAGTTGTTCTGTAACTCAGAGCAGATCTGGGTGTTGCCATTGAGATTCTTGACATAGCTATAGAATGCTTTGTCGTCGTCCTTGGAAACAGTGGCGATTTTGTTTTCCTAGCTAGCTTTGGAGGATCTTATAAGGGATCTCAGCTTCTTACTGAGGCTGACCAGGGAGTTCCTCCTCTCATGGGATTTTACTCTCCTTTGCAACAATTTCTTCCTTCTGTTGTACAGTTTGTTTATGGCAGGGAACCACAGGATTGGCTTCCTTTTTTTGGAGGATAGCGTCTTGGTTCTGTTTGGGATAGCACGATTCATGCACTCGTGTAAGTGCTTATAGAGTGCATTTGTGTAGGATTCAGCAGTCGTAACTGTATTGTCCATCTGCATGGGTGTCATGAAGTTCACCACTTCTGTCTTAAGAAGCATGAAGTTGGCTTTGGAGAAATTTTTTACCGTGGTTTCCTTAATGGGGGGTGGGGTCGGGATGTGGATATCAAGGGTGATTAGCTTATGGTCGGATCAGACCAACGAGGAGTTGACTTCAGATGTGGAACACCGGTCACTCATGTTGGTAATGACTAGGTCTAGGATATTGTTGCCCCTGGTGGGGGTGTGGATAAGTTGATCCAGGGCATTGGAGTTTATGAATTCCAGAAAGTGGTGTGTGAAGGAGTTGATACACGAGTAGTTTTCCCAGTTAATGGTAGGGTAGTTGAAATCGCCCATTATTAGGGTGTTTAGTTCAACCCTAATATTTTCCAGTACATCAAGAAAAGAGGAGTGTGAATCCTGGGACATGGTGGGGGATCTGTAGCAAGCTACAATCTGGATTGCAGTTTCTGGATTGCAGTTTTGCCCAGAGTTAGTTGCACTTGGATAACCTAGGACGTATTATGTTGAGCAACTAGCCTGGAGGTGTGGATATCCTTAATGAGTATGGACACACCTCTGCCTTTGGTGTTCCGGTCCAAGTTAAATGGCCAAAAAGTGTAGTATGAGTTGTAGCCTGGTAGTGTAGGGGTGCTCTCTGGAGCCTTGAGTTAGATAAAATGTTTTCTACCTCCCACATAAACATAAAATTTGCATATGTATTTGCTACATATGTGCCCGTGGCAACACCTGCAGTTTGTTGGTATAGTTGTGTTTGAAATATAAAAATGTTATCTACTATGCTATGTAACAAGTTATACAAAGCAAGAGCCTTAGCCTCATCCAATTGTGCATATTCCAGAAAAAAACATTTGATACTGTCAATGCTGAAATCATTGGGAATGCACGTAAACAATGAGTCAACATCCAAAGTGACTAAAATATACCTGCTAATGACTTTATCTTCTGCCCACATGTACAAATCTTTAAGAAAATGAAGTGTCTTTAATAGTATGTGTTGAATGCATATATTTCTTTAACTCAAAGTCAACATATTTAGAGATGGGCCGTGTGACCCATCCCCTAGCTGAGACAATTGGTCTCAGAGGTGGTTTTGTTTGTGACTTGTGATGTTTAGGTGTTCCATAAATAAAGGGCATACTGGGTGAAACAGTAGTAAGATAGTCAAACTAAAATCTATACAGCCTTTGATACATGTCATACAAATCTTTACCAACCTTTTCAATAGTATTTGTCCGATCAGATCTATTCATTTTCTTATAATCTTTAGTGTTCAACATCCCTTGCATGATCACACATTCCGTGACACTTGTGGATTGTAACATCATTTCAGCCCTTGGTCCATTGGATTTCCCGGTGTTAACACATTCACTGTTCCCTTTCACACAACAGCACAAGCAGAAAAAGAGTTACAACTCCGAGTATTGGACATAGACAAGGCAATACCAATGGCCCAATCAGAAGAAAGCTTAAGCTCTGCTTCTGAACTTGTCCTTAACCTCTTGAGGTACAAACTTAGTATTTTTGAAAAATCGGTTCTTGAAAAAGGGCTTCCTGCTTGTACAATTGACATTTCTCAAACTATCACTGAAATTAGATATTTTGTTTGGTCATTAAACTTAAATATGATTTGGTGCTAAAAGTGATCATAATAATTTTGTGCTGAAAAGGAAGAGCACTTTTTAATCTTCACCCTGTAGCACAAGCATTTCAGAGTGCTGTTGAGCATGATATGTATTCATTGTATCAGCAGCAAAGGAAGCAACACTTTCATAACTTAAATAATGAATGTCAAGCTGTTCAGTTTTTAACTAATAATCAAATAGTAATTAAAATGCTGATAAAGGGAGTGGGGTGGTTGTTCTTGATACTGATTATTCTATTTTGACCATGCAAGAGATGTTGAATACAAAAGATTATAAGAAAATGAATAGATCTAATCGGAGAAATGTTATTAAAAAGGTTGGTAAAGATTTGTATGATATGTATCATAAAGGTCATATAGATTTTAGGTTTGTTTGACTATCTTACTACTGTTTCACCCGCTACACCCCTTATTTATGGAATACCTAAACTTCACAAGTCGCAAACAAAACCACCTCTGAGACCAACTGTGTCAGCTAGATTATGGGTCACACAGCCCATCTCTAAATATGTTGACTTTGACTTAAAGAAATATATACATTCAGCACATACTATTATTAAAGTATTGTACATGTGGGCAGAAGATAAGGTCATTAACAATTATATTTTAGTCACTTTGGATGTTGACTCATTGTTTACGTGCATTGAAATCATTGGGAATTGATAATGAAATCCTAGGTAAGACTGATTTTCATAAGTGGAGAGGAGATATGGAATTAACATAAGGGATAGCAGAGAGAGAAGTGACATTGTTTTGGATGGTGACATAGTTAGAGGCTGGGTTAATGTATTAAATATAGAGCCCTCAGGATTTGGTGGATGATAATAAATGTTGGGGGGGGGTTGGGTTAGAATGAGGAATACAATACTGGTTGTATCAGATAGGAAATGGTGGGGGATGTGAGAGGTGGGTTAAAATGAGGAGTAAAATGCTGATTGGTTCAGATAGGAGGGATGTGGTATTGTGGCTATAAAGTTAGCAACAGTAGGAGCAGGTGGGAATTGGGGGCAGGGAGGGGTATGGAGCGAGCCCAAGTGGAGCATGGCTTAACCAGACATAAGGATCTTAGAACCTGCAATTATAGGGAAGTATGCTGGGATTTTATAAAGTAATGCTTTTTAATGTTTAGTTGTACTGTTTAAAGTGTACTTTTAACAAGTTAGGGGTCCCTAAGACTTTTCTGTTGTGCTTCCAATTTTTTGCTTAACTTAGGGGTAATGCATGTTAGCCATGTAGTATTTTTTAGGGATAGATGCATTTATTTTATTCAATATCTTATACTTTTTGGGTTGGTAATGTAATTGGGGCTAACTAATAGTGCTGTAGACCCAGGTCAGCAGCTGTGGTATACATAGAGAGAAGTTAGAGATAGTAACAACGTGATATTGTTCAACATACTGAAATAGAGGAATATAGATGGGATTTTTTGACTTGGAGCTCATATATTGCTAGGTTTAAATGAATGTGTATCTTTAAAGCCCTGTCTGAGAGAATTACAGAAGTGAGTGTAGTTGTATCATGTGACCTTTACCATGTGATTTTTTTTACCATGCGACTTTTTATCTGTTTGACTGGCTTTAGTAACTGTTTTAAATGTTTATGTGCCTGAGGAAGCTTTTAAGTGAAACTGCAAAGGTGCATATTAAACTATTTGACTCCAAGTTTGGTGCAACGTGGTTTACAGTGGATTTCTCTCTCTTTGGCTGTTTGCACTTGTTTGCACTGTAATTTACCAGAGGATTATTCTTCTTTCTATTGCTTACAAGATATTTCATGACCTGGCGGGGAAAACCTCTCCCAAAAGATATCCCCCTTCCACCAAAAATCCAAACTCATCTCATCTCGCAAGTCATTCCAGATCTGGTTCAACAGGGCACAATGTAGAGTCCCTCCAGGACAGGAAGGCCAAGGCTTCTATTACAGACTCTTCCTATTCCCAAGAGAGGGTGGCCCATGGAGACCCATCCTGGACCTATCACTTCTAAACCCCTTTCTGCGTGTACCCACCTTCCACATGCTGTCCCTTCAAACACTTCTTCCACTCTGGACCCCCAGTATCTTTCTGGTCACTTTAGACCTGAAGGATACATAGTTTCACATTCCCATCCATCCACCATTTTGGAAATTCCTGCGTTTTGCAGTACAGTCCTTGCACTGTCAGTTTACTGCCTTGCCCTTTGGCTTGTTCACAGCACCAAGTGTATTTACAAAATGTGTAGCCCCTGCAGTGACCTTTTGCAGGTCAAAAGGCGTTCAGGTCTTCCCTTACTTAGATAACCTCCTCATCCAGGCAGATCATCCAAACACCCTGCAAAAACACCTACAATTCCCCATTTGCCCCCTAGAAGGCTTGGGTTTCGCAATCAGCCAACTCAAATCCTCCCTTACTCCTTCCCAGGGCCAGATTTTCTTGGGCTGCACAATAAGAACAGATTTGATGAAGGCCTTTCTTCCACCAGAAAAGGTCACATCATTGACCACCATTTCCAAAAACATACTCCTAGCCAGCTGCATTTCAGATATGGAGTTCCTTCACCTCCTAAGTCTCATGGCAGTCACGCTTCCCATGTTGCCTCTTGCCAGGTTACACATGAATAAATTTCAGTGGTACATGAAAAATGTCTGGTTCCAGCACACCCATCCACTAGATTTTCAGGTGCCATTCCTTACCTGTCTGAAAAAGAAATCATGTGGTGGATCCAGCAAATTCATCTGAATCCAGGACTGTCATTACATTCTGTCACTGCAGTTCAACAGATGTACACAGATGCATCACAACTGGGGTGGGGGTGCAACTATGAATGGACTGAAGGTGTAGGGCCATGGGACCCCTACCTTGGGAAGAAGCACATTGATATTGGGGAAATTATGCCCTTCTCCTAGCACTGAAAGCATTCTTCCCCCATATACATCCAGGTCCTCTCAGAATTTTTTACAGACAAAACCACAGTCCTGTGGTGATGCATCGACAAGCAAGGGGGGACCAAATCTTGCTTACTCTGCAGGCTTGCCATCCAGTCGTGGGAAGTGGCTACCCTGTCCAATATAACATTGCAGGCAGTTTACATCCCATCACAAAACAATGTTCAGGCGGATGCTGTCAGCAGATCATTATCACAAAATCACAAATGTATGTTGCTCAGAGATGTTTTCTTGGACATAGTCCACCAGTGGGGTACACCACAGATATGTTTGCCTCCCCTCAGAATTGACCCCTAATGTTATTCTGCACAAGGCCCCCCTCCCCACAAGCCTGGAGGATGGACACCTTCACAATCTCCTGGAAGGGGATGTTTCTGTATGCGTCCTCCCTTCCCTCTTATGCAGAAAGTCCTGCTGAAGATTTGAAATGACAATCCGAAAAACTTGCTGGTGACCCCCTTTTGGCCAAGGCAACACTGGTTTCCCCCTTCTCTTTTCACTAGTCAAGAGCAGTCACCACAAGTTGCCTTACAAGGTGGACCTCATCACACAACAGAAGGGATCCCTCATCCACCCACACCTACAAAGTCTGACTAACCCTGTTGGTGATAAATTTTTGATTCCATTTAGACACCTTTATTCAGAGGATGTGCTATCTGTCCTCCAGGAGGCCAGGAAACGCACTACCAGGAGATCCTATTTATTCAAGTGGAAAAGGTTCTGCAGTTGGTATCTTCATAGACAACTGGATCCCTTTCAGGCAGATGTACCACTAGTTTTGTCTTATTTGTGTGAGCTCCTTAAGTCTGAACTTTGATACTCTTCATTGAAAGTCCATTTGTCAGCTAAGTCTGCTTGTTTACCTCTCAATCTGCCATTATTGTGCAGATTAGAGGTAAACCTCTTTATTAAGGGGGTCCTTTACATCAGGCCACTAAGGAAATCCATCCCTCCTGCTTGGGATTTGAATTTTATTCTGGAAAAAAGTCACTACTCCTCCCTTTGAACCAGCAGATTCACCCACCTTAAAGATGTGCACTTGGAAAACAGTGCTTCTTGTAGCCTTAACTTGGGTCAGAAGGGTCTCAGAGTTGCAAGCACTCATGGCTATCCCACCTTACGTCATTTTTCATAAGGATAGAGTCTCTCTTCATACAAACCCCTCCTTCATGCCTTAATTGGTCAGTGAACTATCCCTTAACCAGTCTGTCCACTTACCCACGTTCTTTCCTTCCTCACAAAATGACAGTGTGTGTGTTTCATTCCCTTGATGTTCGCAGACAACTTAAATTTTATCTAGACAAGACCATAAACATTAGAAAATCCAACCAGTTTTTGGTATCCTTTCACCCCAGGGCTCTGGGGAAAGCTGTATCCAAACAAACTATCCTCTCTTGGATTTCCAACACAGTATCATTCTGCTTCTGCTTCCATGGCAAACCGTTGCCTTACAGTGTGAGAGCCCACTCCACCAGGGCTGTGGCCTCCTCAGGGGCATTCTTTAAAGGACTAGATACAACCACCATTTTAGAGGCTGCCACATGGACTTCAGTCCACACCTTCACTAAACATTATAAACTGGACTACATCTCTAGGACTAGGGCAGGATTTGTTAAAGCCATCCTGCATGGATTCATAAAGAATGAATCTTCTTCCACCTCTCATAACACATGTTGAGCTTTGGTATTCTCCCTCATGTTAGAATACTGCAACATGAAAATAGAAGGGTGTAGAATAGTTGCGTAAAATCTTACCGTAACCATAGATGTCCTTCTCTTCCATGTTGCAGTATTCCTGTCCCTCCTTCCTACCCCCATTTAGGACCTCTGTTTTTTTTTCCCTTTCTGGATAGCATCCTTATCACCTACCCTTAGACTTTTGCCCAACTGGGGCATTCATTTCTGACGTCTGTGCGTGCAGACGTCACATTTATAGCCCACAGTTTACGGTACCTGTGTGACATCCCAAGCACCATACAGCAGCCAGGCTATGCTTTTGTATATGGGCCGGATGTTTGGATTGCCTCAGACAGGGGAGTCCCTCATGTTAGAATACTGCAACATGAAAGAGAAGGACATCTGTGGTTATGGTAAGATTTTACACAATTATTCTTTGTTTTTCATAGCATTCTACTATGAAACATATGTCCTGTATTTTTCTCATTACAATATTTTTCACTCCTAAGTTTTGTAGTGTAGCACAATACTTGTGATTAAAAATATATGTAACTGTTTTTTTTAAGATTGTGGAGCTTTTCTCCCTGGGCCTCCACCGAAAATGGGCACTTTCTGGCCCAGTTGGACTTACCAAGTAAACAAATGTCTAATAAACAAACAGATGGGCCTAGCCTAGAGCAAACTCTTCCTGCTGTGGAGGTTTCAAAACAAGGTTTGATAAGGGTAATGGTATCTTCTTGACTATCTGTAGCAAACTTCCTTGCTTTGTAGTTTTGTTGGGGGGGGGGGGGGGGTTATCCTATTTTTAACAGCTTGTAGATTTGACAGCTAAGTAAAAATGTGGCTCTGCCATTTACACCAGTGATGAGTTCAGGGTTCTGCAAAAAGAAAAAAATCTGCAGATTTTGATTGTAGTAGTTTGTATTTTATTTGTGTTTAAGATGGAATATAAGATTACGAAAGGGAGTACATATTCAGTTTTAGGAATAAGCACATTTTTAGCTAAGGCATTATAAAACTGTAGGGTTGAGAAGCTGTGAAATTCTACAGCATAATTTTAGTTGAAGTGTTTTGCTAATGATAATGTAAGAGTACTAGGCCAATGAAAGAGTTGAGTCCATGGTGATCCCTAGGTACTTCTGTTTTCTTACTAGTGGTAGTGGGCTGCTGCCAGCATCGGTAATAGTTAGATTTTGGGATTTAAGGAATTTTTGCAGCCGCCAAATATCATGATGTTAGACTGGAAGAGGTTGATTAGTAGTATGTTTCTATTCATCCATTGGCATAAATCTGTAAAACTAGATTGTAGTTTCTGTTGAAGGGTCATGGTGTTTTTACATAATTCAAGCAATATGATATAATCTGCAAAAATGACCATGTTGAGGTGGGACAGATCAGCAGTTGTACTACAGATGAATAAGTGGTCCAAGGTTAGGTCTTTGTGGTACGTGGTTACTAGATGTACTTAAAATGTTCTAGTCCAGAGTTAACTTTGAAACCATTTTATTGTGTTTGGGCCAAAGCTGAGCCATTTATGCAAACTAGTAGAGAGTTTAAGGGAACCATTAAAAAGCCAGATGAACTTAAATGGCCACTAAAACTAAAAACAACTACAAAGCTTAAACTATACAGGGAAGTTAACACCTAACAATGTTTGGAAGTAGTCCACAATAAAGCTGCCCACTTTGACCCAAATGAAATAGCTAAGATGCTATCTGACAGATTTAGTGCAGTTATAACTATCCCACAGATTTCACAGTACCAGTCACCCGTCAGTTACTATGGAATCTATGGAATAAGTCCTGTCAGCCCTCTCAAAAGCTAAGATCATCTCATCCATAGATCATGGTAGTATACTAGGTTGCATGCTAATCAGTACCAGATGTCTGTCTAAAATCCTTCTTAACTTCTGTGCATCTCCACCAGTTGCATTCCTGAAGCCTGGAGAACAGCCACTGTAATGCCGTTACACAAGGGTGGCCCAGCCTTGAACCCTAATAACTACAGACCCATTAGTCTCCTTAGCTTCATATGCAAAGCTATTGATCATATTATCTGAGACCTCATTAATCTGGACATTGAAAATATCTTAACCCTGGATCCTCATCAGTTCATCTGTGTCAGAGAAGGCCCTGCCTCTTTCAAGTCATTAATTTTTTGAAGAAGTCATGAAAGCAGCACATACAGCATTTCTGGATCTGGCCAAGGCTTTTGACACTATTCCACATGCAGACAGTATTGACATACTTGTAAATCTGAATATAAATCCTTATGTTGTGCAGTGGATAGCTCACTAGCTGTCTGACAGAATCCATGTGGTTAGATTCGCAGGTGTTACATATAAAAGCAAAAAATGTTACCAGTGGTGTATCACAGGACACAATGCTGTGTCATGTCCTGTTTGGCATCTTTTTCACAGACCTTCAGGCCAACACTCCAGGCCTGTGGTTTTCAGTTTGCAGATAACTGTAAACTGGGTGTTATTCAAACTTCTACTGACTTGCAATTGCTGTAATATGGGTTAGACCATGTTAATAGTTCATGCAAGGACAATAGTCTCAAATTAAATGGAATAAAAAATGTAGTGTAGTTTATTTTCATAAACAAAACATTTTCACATACCTTATAGGTGACCCCTGCAATCACAGAGTTGTAAGGGTGTAGGCATTGTTGTTAATTCCTTATCTTTTGTCTATGTCCCTACAGTAACTCAGAAAGCCTTCTGTCTGAAACTTCTATTTTCCAAAGGTATCTCATCTTGATCTAGAGAAGTCTGGGATGACTGTCAAAGAAGGTAGGAGAGGGGCACTGAATCTAGAGGTGACAACAGTTGACTCCTGCCTCAAGTAGAAAAAAAGTGGAGAAAAGGTGGGTTTATGATGATGATGAATGGCATATCAGACTTTATTTCAGATAATGCTCACAAATCTACTGTGCAATCATCATGCACCGTGCACTTTATTTTCCCCAAACACAGAAGTTTAATCACATGCAGTAGGATTTCAGTCTAGCCTAGCAGTTCTGTAGGATCAGAAATTATCATTCAACAATTACTACAAATGTATTAATTTGTAGAAAAATATTTTTTTCCCATGTCCTATTAAGACCGTATATTCATTTCCATCTATTGGAATATGTGTTAGACTCTGTTGCAGATACTTGCTTATTCTTCCTTGACAATCTTCCCCATCGTCCTACCTCAGCTATGCCCAACCAGAGAGCATTGTTCCCATAGCAGCCATTTGTTTCTAATAAACAAGGATATAGGGACTCTCCAAACTCTGGATCCCACACATGAACCAAGAAGGAGCACTAATGTTATGAGTCCTCAGAAATAGTTTATTGCAAATAATTTAGTTAAGCGCTTTCGTCAATGCCAGTTGACTTCATCAGAACAATTAAAAATAAAAAAAAAAATGAATTTAAATAGTATAAGCTCAACAATGATTGGTTCATCCTTCCCCCAATGATTTAACAAAAAATCCCCAACTCATAAATATCCAACTCAGTTCATGAATATTAAATACATACTTGTTAAAAACACAACTAAAAACATAATTAATACATCATTCTAATACATTTACGTTCAACAACTTTCACCAAAATGAAAAATTCAAACAAGATATTTGATATTGCACATACATAATATACCACACCAAGAAAAGGTTTTTATATATAAGGAAATATTGAATAGTGGAACATTTAAACCTATCCTGCCTTTTCTCTTAATATTGGCAGGATAGTTAAGTGATCATTTAAGCCCGGAGGGAAGTTTGCAGCTAGTCTTATTGCCATAATAGTTCTTTTTTCATTAATGACATTTTGCCAGTCTCTACCCCCTAGCTTCAATGTGAACAAGGTCAAGAGTAGCAAATTTAAATCCACGTTAATCAGCACATTGTGTACTGTAAAAAGTAATGAAAATATTTTGGCTGCTTGAAATGCGTACCCTGTATTTGCTTCAGGTAAAGTAAAATATAATGGTAGGGTAGCAATATGGCAGGTAAATCCTGACAAACTGAAGGAATTAACCTTCCTATGGACTCTGATGCCTCAGTCTCAGTTATAGATCACCCAGCATATATGGGCGTAAAAAATCATTTACTAGAACTCTCTGGTTAGTCAATTAAGTAACAGTTAATTCAAGATGCTTAGCAATGTCAGCACCAAACATTAAGCATAAGTAGCGAAATAACAGAACTTCGGATTTTCCATTCCCAAGACGCTCAGAAAGAATAGTGAGTCGGAAACAAGAGACACACAAAACTTACAGCAAAGTAGCACAACAATACAAGGGTTTTCCCAGGTGGTAGATACACCAGTACCAGTTTCTGTGATACAAGTTAGTAATGTTCAGCATACACTAATTGGGTTCCATATATATGATTATACTGACAGGTCTATTTCAGAGGAAATATTTTCTTTATTTTCTAAGTGGTTCAAATTTGTTCCCACCAAGATTCTGGATATAGCAGAAACATTGGTGGATGTACAACTTTATCTGAGAAAATTGAATCTAAAATTGATGTTTTCAGATAAAGATGGTAACAATTCCACCAATTGTTCTACCAAAACACTTAGAAAAAGTAGTGTTTTTAATCCCCCCCTCCATCCACTTATAACTACTTTTGAAAAAGTTGTCAAGGAAGACATGTATAAAATGTGGGGAGAGAAAAGAAGAATATTTTCTAACCTCAATATAAAGGAAAGAAATGTATTAAAAAATCTAAGAGAGGACAAGAGTATACGCATTATGACACCTGACAAGGGTGGAGGTATTTTACTATACAATTCTGAGGATTACACCAATACTATGCAAGCCATTTTGTTTAATGTTGAAAATTACTCTCCATGTTCCAGGAATGAAATACATATTTTGTATCAAAGAGTGGATAGTTTCTTATATGAATATGTTATGGACCAGAGGGTTTCCAAAGAAGACTATGATTTTCTTTTGAATTTACATCCTAAAATTCCTGTTATTTTCGGCATAATGAAAGTACATAAAAATGTTGAAAACACCACCCTTTAGGCCTATTGTGGCAGCTGCAGGTTCTAAAACACATAAACCTGGCTGTGTATGTTGATAAAAAAGTGAAACGTTGTAGAACAGTTTCCACATTTGGTAAAGGACTCCTGAGATTTCCTCGGTCAACTAAAAAGCGACTTGTGGTGTCCTAATTGTATTTTCCTGACCATAGATGTTCAGGATCTGTTTTCCTGCATTCCTAAACAGGAAGGTTTAAACTTTTTTGAAGAAGTACTTTTCACCTGTTCTTATCTGCCCCCTGATGAGATTAGTCTAATATGTGAACTTACGGGTCTCATTTTGGAAAATAGTTACATATATTTTGAGGGGGGATATTTTCAGCAGGTGAAGGGAGTGGCAATGGGAGTTGCTTGTGCCCCTGTATATGCTAATTTGGTTTTGTTAGGTTGGGAAAGAGAACATGTCTTCAAAAGTGAGTTTTTTTCTAATGTTCTATTTTATAGTAGGTTTTTGGATGATTTTTTTATTTTATGGAAAGGAACTTCTGAATCCATTCCATTATTCATCCAATACTTAAATGGAACTACAATTTTTTTTTAAAATTCACTTTTGACTTCCATGAACAAGAAATTAATTATTTGGACACCAAGATAATAAAGGATCATGAAAAATTTATTTCTAGAATTCTTCGTAAAAAAATCCTTTTGTAACAGTTACTTGCACTTCAATAGCCATCATCCTATATTCCAAAAGAAAAGTATTATTAAAGGTCAGGCTATTTGGGTTGCCAGAATGACATCCCTGAAAAAGGATGTAATCCAGGAATTTGTATATCTGAAGGACATGTTCCTTGAAAGAGGCTACCCTGGTGAGCTTATTGATACAATTCTAACAGGAGTATTAGATGAGTTGGGTACAAGGTATATTCCATTGTTGGGAAAGGGATTTAATAAAATTAATAATACTGGGACAACTACCGAGAATGAGAATAAAATTGATTTTCAGCAGGTATGTGTTGTCCAATAGAGTCCCCTGTATCACCAAGTCAAAGAAATACTTTACAAAAATTGGAGTATTTTTAAAACCAATTGTGAAGTTTACCAGGTAGCGGGTGGAAAACCTATATTTTCAACTAAAATTTTACCCAATTTAAAGTCAATCCTGGAGAGGAGAACTAATCAAGGTGAACAGGGGAATTTTAATGGGAGCAGGCCTTGCGACAGATGCTCCTATTGTTCATATATTTTACAGGACAACTCTATTTCCATTGACAATCAAAACAAAAATGTTGTGTTTTTGAGAAGGGACAATTGTTTTTCCAGTAATCTGGTATACATTGCTAGGTGCAATACCTGTACATTATTTTATATTGGAAAAACAGAGAGGTTATTCAAAACCAGGATATATGAACATCTATATGACATGAAAAACAAAAAGGAAACCAGCGCTTTGTATAAACACAGTACACAATGTGCTGATTTCCGTGGATTTAAATTTGCTATTCTTGACCTTGTTCACATTGAAGCTAGGGGGGTGAGATTGGCAAAATGTTGTTAATAAAAAATAACTATTATGGCAATTAAGAGTAGCTGCAAACTTCCCTCCGGGCTTAAAAGATCACTTAACTATCCTGCCAATATTAAGAGAAAAGGCAGGACAGGTTTAAATGTTCCACTATTCAATATTTCCTTATATATAAAAACCTTTTCTTGGGGTGGTCTAATGTATGTGCAATATTGAATATCTTGTTTGAATTTTTCATTTTGGTGAAAATTGTTGAACATAAATGTATTAGAATGATGTATTATTTATGTTTTTTAGTTGTATTTTTAACAAGTATGTATTTAATATTCATGAATTGAGTTGGATATTTATGAGCTGGGGATTTTTTTGTTAAATCATTGGGGGAAGGATGAACCAATCATTGTTGAGCTTATACTATTTAAATTCATTTTTTTTATTTTTAATTGTTCTGATGAAGTCAACTGGCACTGACGAAAGCACTTAACTAAATTATTTGCAATAAACTATTTCTGAGGACTCACAACATTAGTGCTCCTTTTTGGTTCAAGTGTTTTTATTTGAGCACTATTGCACCACTTCTTTGGTTTGATTGTCTGGATCCCACACAGTTTGGTTTTGTGAAGGGTAGATCATGCCTGCTGAACTTGGTCGACATCTTTGAGTCAGTCACCAGAGCTATGGATGAAGGCAAGGTGGGTTCATACAGCCTACTTTGATCTGGCCAAGGCCTTTGATACCATTCCCCACTCAGGTATCGTAGAAGAATTCACTAAGCTAGGCATCAACCCCTGTATCACTAGGTGGGTTGCAAACTGGCTCACAGATAGAACCCATAGTGTGAAAGTAGCTGACTCCAAGTCAGACTGCCGACCAGTCACGAGTGGAGTCCCACAGGGATCAGTCCTGGGTCCTCTCCTGTTTGGTATTTACTTCTCAGAAGTCCAGGCCAACATGAAGGGACTCTGGTTGACAAACTTCACAGACGATTACAAGTTGGGAGCCATTATTAACTCCTCAAGCGATGTTGACATCCTACAGAAAGGCCTCACTGAGACCAATGACTGGTGTCAGAACCATGGCCTTAAGCTCAATGCCAACAAATGTGTCGTCATCCCCTTGTGAAAATCCCTGTTCCCATGAATTACTACATCGATGGTAGTCCACTGAACACAGAAGGCGTTGTAAGAGATATGGGGACACTGGTTGACAGCAACCTCTCTTTTGACCACCACATCTCATTACTAAGGGTTTTGCATCCAGGAAGAAAGAGGTCATTGTCTCCCTCTACTCTTCCCTCATTAGACCAATCATGGAGTACAATGCCCCATTTGGCATGTACCTCACTAGACACCTGCAACAACTGGAGAGGCCACAAAAGTACCTCACAAAGAGGATCCTAGGCCTTAAACACTTGTCCTATATGGACAGACTCAAAACACTCCAACTATTCTCTGTCTCATATCGCCTACTTAGAGGTGATCTCTGCTTGACTTACAAAACCATGTCTGACCCAGCTCTGTTAGAAATGCTACATCTAAAGAAATCCCAATCCCTCTACACCACACGCTCCAGAGACTTCAACCTCATTACCACAATCAACAGAATGTGATGGAGGGACAGGTTCATAACCCAGAAGACTGCCCATGCTATGGAATAGACTTCCCATATATGTCAAACAGAGCACCTCACTGGCCCTCTTCAAGAGAAATCTTGATGATTGGATGGGAAATAGAAAATTCACCCCGGAGATCACTCCAGTGGCTCTATTCGACAGAGGCACTGAATACTAAGATCGGGTGGCACGATGCCAGGGTAATCCTATGGGCTAGGCTTGTAAAGGCTCCAGGGCCATTAGCCTAGTACACACCTATGAACCTATGTAATTTACCTGTATTTGTCGTTCATTTCTTTTTCTCTTAATTCTTCCATGAATGCAGTTAAGTCATTAATATCTGGTTTCTTCATATATTTTCACTGCCTGGTAATATATTTTTTCTTTGCTGCTTGAGTCAGAGTAATCAGTGCCTTGAAGTGTCTTTGGATTCTTAAAGTTCAGACACCACCTCAGAGACATATGCTCTTTTTGCAGTTGTACTTCTTGACCCAAAAGATTAAAAAAAAAAAAAAAGTTGCAGATCTTCTTAAAGCGTACACTCCCAAAGTATGTGTTTTCAGTTTTTTTCATTCCTGAGTAACATCTCCAACATTTACCCGATAACAGCACATGCATATTAAGTTTACTTGAGGTATAAATGTACATGAGCAGACATTCTGAATTTCCTTGATTTAGCAGCATATTTTGTCACCAGACAGTGCAGTTGTGTAAACTCTTACCATAACAATAGTTGTCCTTCTCTTTGCTGTCGCAGTATTCCTTACAGTAGGGATCCCCTGCCTAGGGCTGCCTGACATCCGAATAGTATACCAATGCCTTAGATTGTAATAGGGATGTTATACATCGCACGTATGCTCCCCTTGCAGTAGGGTAAGGCATAAAGGTGACATATGGATGTAGTATCCTCAGAACTGAAAACCCCCCAGGAGGAACAACACAAGGAAAAAGAGGAGCATGTACATCTAGAAGGCAAAAGAAACGGGAGGGAGAGAGCAAATGCTGCAACAGTGAAGAGAAGGACTTGTACTGTTATGGTAAGATTTTACACAACTGTACATAGTCCTCCTGTATCACTGTTGCAGTATTCCTTACAGTAGGAGAGTACAAAAGCTCAGGAGAAAGGTGGGAGGAGGAAGATCCAGCAGCACCTTCAAGAAAACCATGTAGGATAGCCCTGACAAATCTAGTTGTAGCCCTGGAAACCACATCCAACTTGCGCTGCTTGGTGAAAATATGCACTGAAGTCCAGTAGCTGCCTCAAGGATGGAGTTGATGTGCAATCCTGTGAAAAAAGTATGAGAGAAGCAACAGCCATGGTAGAATGAGCCTTAACAGAAGGAGAAAGGCTTTTCATGTGAAAAGAATAACAAAAGGAAATGGCCTTGGATATCCATAAAGAAAGTGTTTATTAAGAAACAGTCAAACCCAAAGACCTAGCATGAAAGAAAACAAAAAGTTGCTCAGATTTATGAATGGCTTTAGGTTTTATCCAGTAATATCTGAATTGTCTTTGCAAAATTAGGATGTGAAGAACCTTCTTACTGGCAGACTGCAGAGAAGGCAAAAAAGTGGACAAATGAATAGACTGATTTAGAGACGAGTCATTAACCATCTTAGGCATAAAAGAAGAATTAGTATGAGGAGACACCCTGTCCCTTTGTAAAATTAAAAAAGGACGAACAGCCATAAGGGCCTGCAGCTCAGACATCCATCTGGCTGAGGTAAGGGCCAAAAGAAGTAGTCTTCCAAGAACAATGCTATAAAGAAGCTGAAGCTGCAGGCTCAAAAGGTGCCTGAGTCAGTTTTTCCAAAACAAACTTAAGGTCCCAGGAAGAAAGAACAGGATTCCTGGGAGTCTGATATGAAGGACGCCTTTAAGGAATTGTTTGACCTCAAATCTTGAAACCAAAGAAGGAGTTAACTCATTACATCTGAGTGACGCTTCCAGGTGCATCTGCAGTTAACTCCTACTGATGCCTCTAGGCGTCAAGTATTGCTTGTTCATATTTGCATCAATAATTCCAAAACCATGCTATGTACAATGTTTTAAAAGGTTTCATCTTAAAGCTTACACAGTAGCAAACTCAACTGAATTAATATTTGATCTCTGTCTAGTGAACATATATAGATAGTAACTATTGTTTTTTTTTATGCAAGTTCAGGTGCTCATAAGCCTAGTACTTATTATACAGCAGGAACTTCTTATTGTAACATTTGTTAATGTCTGTTATGTACTTCACAGATAAAGATTCTAGTTGTCTACTGATGTACTATGTTCTTCATCTGTAAATATGTTGTAATTGCTATGTTAAATTGTTAATCGCTATGTAATCCAATGTAACTATTGTCTGTTTATTTTAACTGTGGAGCTTTTCTCCCCGGGCCTCTGCTGAAAATGGACCTACATCCAGTCGGACACTCCCAGTCAACAAATGTAAGTAAATAAATAAATAAATGATAATTTATATAACTATAATTTTCACATTTTGCTAAATGTTTCAACAACCAAGTGACAGACAGAACTCCTTAGTCTCGTATGAAAACTCTCAGTCAGATTAATAAAATGCTGTTCACAGTATGTGTGTAACTTGAGTGGTTACTGAGATATTCTAAGTTGTTTACAAAATATTACAATTGTAATAGTACTGTTTACTGTGACTTATAAAATGTGGTTTAAGACCTAGAACCTAAAAGAATATTACCACTATAAAAACAGTTTGTGATGAAGAGTTTGTCAGTCGTAGTACTTTCATAATCATTATGGTTCCAGAGATATGAACTTTTGTTTGAAATGTGAGGATATTATTTGATGCTGTGAAAAGGCTTAGGCTCCACCCATTGGAAGTTGCAATGCAAACTTCCTGAGCTCCATTGAACTGAATGAGTTGGCAGACAAGCAGAAATGACTGACAGGTGGCCTTTAACAGAACACCATGCCAACCCAACATTGAGCAACTCACACAAATAAGACAAATCCAAAGGAACTCCCACAGAAAATGGATCCAGGTTATGAGCAAGGCACCAAACAAAATCTCTTCCATTTGGACAAATAATATTTCCTGGTGGCAGGTTTTCTGGCCTCCTGCAGAACCCAGAGGACAGCAAAAGAGAAGAAGTTGTCTGTTCAGAGGGGAGGCAATAAGATTTACCTGAGGATTATCCCATTGGTGGACAACATCCAGAAACACGTCTGTGTGAAACATCCTCTTATGAGTCTGTGTTATGGACCTGCTCAGAGGGTCTGCAACAATGTTCTGATCTGAAGGAATATAAACAGCCTGAAGAGTCACCTGATACTGGACAGGTAGATCCCAAACTTGAGGAGCTAGTCTGCACAAGAGGCAAGACTGTGCCCCACCTTGCTTGTTGATGTACCACATCACTCTGGTATTGCCTGTGAAGTTTGAGGGGCCCCTGAAAGAAAAAAATGAAAGGCCTGAGGGACCAGAAGAGCTCCCATCTCTTTGACATTGATATGGTCCTAGCTTTGATGAAGAGACCAGAGGCACTGAACCTTCAGAGGGCTGAAGGAAGCACCTCACCCCGTGTCCGACATCTGAAAAGAGTTCCTGAGTGGGAACTGAAGGCTGAAAAGGAAGCCTTGGGTTGAAGGACAGTTGATGAATCCACCTGTTAAGCTCTAGCTTGAGCCATGAGAGAAGAGGAATTGGAAAGTCTAAAGGATGAGAATGTTAAAGCCAGACTGACTTTAAAAACCAGTGAAGCTTCCTCATATGAAGCCTGGTCAGACAAAGCATAGGGAAGCCATGTATCCCAAAGCCCTTACAAACTGGCTGTAATAGAGGCTAGAGGAAGAAGGGATTGAAAGAATAAAATCAGAGTCAAAGCCATGGGAGGAAGCAGGGCTGCCAGCATTGGAATGGTCTGGACCCTGCACCTGACAAAAACATGATCCTGAGAAGGAGTCAGGAAGGATTTGGGGAAATTCACTGTAAACTCTAGGCTTTGCAGAAGACAAAGAGTATAGTGAAGATGTTGAAGCAAAATCTCTGGAGAGGAAGCCTGGATGAGTAGGTGATCCAGATAAGGAAAAAACTGTATTCCCCCTCATCCTGCAGAAAGCAGTCATAGAAGCAAGGCATTTGGTGAAGACCCTCTGGGCAGTAGAGAGGCCAAAGGACAAAGCACAGAACTGAAAATGCAAGGAAGCAACAGAAGAACATAATTTCCTGAAAGTGGATGAATAAGAATATGGAGATAGGCATCCTTAAGATCCAGAGAGACTAGGAAAGCATGTGGAAGAAGAGGAGGAAAGAAGGTTTGAAGGGATAACATTTAAAAGGAAGGAACCTTCAAAAAGGTGGTGAACTGGGAAACAACCAGAATGGGTCTAAGGTGTCTTCTTTTCTGGGAACCAGAAACATTCTGGAATAAAATCCCTTCCCCTTTTCAGGAGTCGAAATTGCTTGGATGGTTCCTCGAGACAAAAGGCTCTGAAGAACACCTGGAAAAAAGGGTAGCAGTTCCTAAGGAGGTTGAGGAAAGACCAAGAACACTGCATCAATGGGCCCAGACAATATCCCAGGATGCCTTCTAAATAGCATGAAACATGACCTATCAGGGCCTCTGAAATTACTTTTTAACTGTAGCTTCCAAACAGGATTCATACCTCATGAATGGAGAAAGGCAACAGTCATCCCTCTGCACAAAGGTGGGCCATCTACAGACCCTGGAAACTACAGACCCATAAGTCTCACTAGTCTTATATGTAAATCCGTGGAAAGAATTATTATGGAGATGATCAACAGAGATGTAGTAAACCTCCAGACACTGGACCTAACCCAGTTTGGTTTCGTCAAGGGCTACTCAACCTGGTGGACTTCTTTGAGAGGGTCACCAAAGCAGTGGATGAGAGCAAAATTGTTCACATTGCCTGATTTGACCTGGCCAAGGCATTTGACACAATACCCCACTCGGACATTGTTGACAAACTCAAGAGGTTAGGTGCAAACCCATATGTCACCCAGTGGATAGGCAGCTGGCTCAGACAGGACCCAGGAAGTTAGAATTGCGGGTCCACCTCTACAAAGAGGCCAGTCACAAATGGAGTCCCTCAGGGATCAGTCCTTGGACTGCTGCTTTTTGGCATTTACGTCTTAGACGTCAAGGCCAATGTCAGTGGTCTCTAGCTGACGAAATTTGCAGATGATTGCAAATTAGAAGCTGTCATTGAATCTCACACTGACACAAATGTTCTCCAAGAGGGGCTGACACAAACAAACAACTGGTGTCCAAGCCTTGGACTAAAGCTAAATTCCAAGAAATGTATAATAGTATCCTTTGGGAAGACGTTCATCCCTGGTAACTATCTTATTGACAACACACCCCTTTGAGTTGACCCAGTAGTCAGGGACCTAGGGACACACACACACACACACACACACACACACACACACACACACACACACACACACACACACAGTAATCTAGCCTTTGATCATCACATGTCTACAGTGCTGAGGAAATCATTCTATGTTGCGCAGCTTATAAACAAAGGTATAGCATCTGAGTCCAAGGAAGTCATTGTTCCACTGTATTCAGCATTCATCAGACCTATCATTGAGTACAATGCCCTCTTTTGTATGTACCTAACCAGGTATATCCAACAATTGGAACTTCCACAAAGGTTCCTCACTTAAAGAATACAGGGTGTAAGCAACATGGCCTGTGCAGACTGCCTCAAGTTCCTATCCCTGTATTCTGTCTCCTACAGGCTTTTGAGGGGAGATCTATGGCAGGCATACAAGGCATTGTCAGATGCCACTCTTATGGACCTCCTGCCTATCCACAAAACAAACCATACCAGAATTACCCATTCTAAAGACATAAACCTTGCCTGAGTTATAAATAGGACCTGTTGGAGAGATAGGTATGTATCCCAGAGACTACCCCTTCTATAGAACACGTTCCCCATCCATATGAAGCAGAGTTCCTCCCTAACCCAATTCAAGTGTAACTTAGACAATTGGATGGGAAACAGGAAATTCATCCATGGTTTGGCACCTATGTCCCTAATCTCACAGGCCCATTACACTTATCAAGGGTATCAGAACTTGTCAGATATTTGGGATGCATGACTAGGCTTAAAAAGGCCATTATGGTCGTTATCCAAGTAAACACCTATGAACCAAACAATGTAATACCCCTGACAAATGATGGATAGAACCCAAGAGTCCTGAGTGATTGTAACCAATTTGGAAGGGACAGAGATAGACAAAGAGATAGAGGAACTTTGCTTTAGGAGGGAGGGAAGAAGGCAGTCAAACATAATGTGACTTGTCTGGCAAAAGAGGCTTCTTAAGTTGTAGGAGTCTGAGTCGACTTAGCAGGAGGGATCCTCCTAGTACACTTTTTACCTTTGGGAGATGGGTGAGACTGTCTACGAACAAAAGCAGACTTGGTAGGGTAATTTCTGTGAAATTTTTGAACAGAGGAAGCAAAAATATGTTTCAGTTCCTGCATAGCCTTACCCTTTTCCTGAAGAGAATTAAAAAGCTCATTCTCCACAGAACCAAAAAGTTTGTCAAGAGGAGCATCCATCAACTTGACCTTGATATTATCAGGCAGAGGTGGAAGACGAAGCCAAGAATACCTCCTCAAAACAGAACCAAAGGTAGCAGCTCTAGACAAGGTGTCAACTGTGTCTAACTATATTTAACGAAATGGCGAGACATTTGAGAAGAGGACACTAACAAAGTGAGCTCCAAAGTCTACCGCTCAAAATCAGGAAGATCTAAAATAACTTGGTCATATGAGTCTGGTAACTGATAGCCCTGAAGGTCAGTGTAGCAGGAGTATACACTTTCTTACCCAACCTTTCCATAGAGGGGAACAGCTTAGTAGAAGGTAAAATCTTAAAAGATTTATCAGAAGAGACAGAAATAACAAACAGGTCAGCTGAGGGATATTTGTAAAGAAATTTGCAGTCATCAGGCACCTTATAAAACTTGTCAGTTTTTTTTTTAAAGCAGGGGGCTGGAAATCAGGAGCCTAAGAAGCTGCAGAAAAAGTATCCAACAAGGCAGCAATAACAGGAAGAACAGCAGAGAGCTTGGGAGACTGCATTTGAAGGAGCTTATAATGCCTCTTTTGAACATCAGAAACCTGGGTACAGTCCCACTTAAAAAAAAAAAAAACTCCAAAGGAAATCTCCTCAAAAGGAGATCAAAGCTTATAGAATCCACCTCTTCTGAACCATAATCCAAAGGAGAGGGAATTTGGGAGGAATAGGCCAAAGATTCCTCATCAAAATTTACTTTCTCATCAGAAAGAACCTGCTCCCTATGCCTATTAAGACAAGTAGAAGACCAAGGGGGGTCAGGAACAGAGACCCCCTGAGGAGGCTTCAAAGCCATAAGAGCGTTAAACAAACCCTGTGTAAAATACTGCTATTCATGCAGAGGATCATTCGGAGCAAGAGAAGTATGCATTGTCTTCTGTTTCTTTTTCAAAAGGACATCAGCCCTAAAAATATAGTGGAAATCTCCTCCCTAACAAGGATTTACGGAACACCCCTAGGCCTTTCTGATATAATCAACCTTGTTTCCCCCTGAACATCTGAAATTAACGTCTGCACAGCCTCCGGGGACATGAGAAGTGCAGAGGAATCCGACTGAATAACCGGGCAGTCCTCCAGGCTTTCACCAGCCTTGAGAGAGACATGCTGAGGAGGCAGTACAGCAGAAGAATCTGACTGAACTTTCTTGACCGCCTTCTTCATGGACAACTGACCCTCGGGTGGCATTGTCTCTTCCAAAACTTCCCCAGAGTACCCCTCTGAAGAAGTCCTTCAGAAGAGACTGTGCAAGAGGAAGCACATTAACTCCTCTGAGTCTGTCACTTCTGATACCAATTTGGATGAGTCGGAAGGGTCTCCACGGTACCCCCTCTCAGGATGTCTGCTTTGGGGACATCCTTGAGATCCTGAAACAGAGGGTTGGCTGGAAGCCCACCAACCCTTCAGAGGATGAATTGGTATACCTGGAGCAGGCTTTTGGGTCTCGTCCTTCCACTTCTTGGGTGACTCCCCCATGTGACCAACTGTTAGGCATCATATCCTGTAAGGCCTGGACATCGCCTGATACAGTGGAGCCTGTTTTGAGGAGGCCTAACAAATTTATTGCTACCCCCCTCACAGAAGGAATTTTTGACTAAGGGTGTCCCTGTAGATGCGATGGTGTTGGCAGTGGCCACCAAGAAGGAGCTATTGGAGACTTCCTCATCTATTCATCCTCCTAACAAAGAATCTAGGACTATGGACAGATATGGAAAGCATACCTTTTCTTCAGTGGCCTTCATCCTGCAGTCACTGAATTACCTTACACATTTTACGAGACTTCAAAGGGATCTCCTCAAAGAACTTGGAGATACCCTTCAGGGTACCATAGCTTCTGGATCTGCAGACAGTGTCCTCACAGCTCTCTACCCTCAATTCCATCGTAAACTCCTCCAGGAGACTGATTTCATATGCGGCTGATTGAGCGAGTAGAGCAGCTGCAACAGGAATTTCCCTGAGGAGACATTCCTGGTTGCGCCTTTGCAACTTTGCCAAACCCTTCAAGTCTTCCTTCACCAACGCCCCCTTTGATGGTTCATCCCTTTTTGGACCAAAGGTGAAAGATACGTTGACCAGGTGCGAGCAGGAAGGGAAAAACCTTATCTGCCATTGGGGTCTGTTTTTCTGCCCCGTCCAGACCTTATCCCAAAGTTCAAAAGGGCAGAAAGATGTGGTTCCGCAAGTCCCAAAAAGGTTTCTCTGACGCACATGGTGACTCTTCCCCCAGGGACAGAGGGGGAAGTTATAATGGAAGACACCAACCTCGTGGCAGAGGGGGTCCACAGAGTCAGGGCGATGGATACGTTCTCTGACAGGTCCTTCCAGCGCTCCTGAAAGGAGGCCCACCTGCTGTTCTCTGGAGGCAGTCGGGGGTCAATTGTCACTGTACCCAAACACCTGGCAAGAAATCCTCCAAGACAAATGGGTACAAACAATGATATCCAGAGGCTGTTAACATACCATTTTCCATTCCCTCTCTGGTAAACCAGTCCTTACCCAGATGTTTCACCTGGTCAAAAGGACTATGCAACACAAGAGATACTCTCGTTGCTAGAAAAGAGTCATCCAAGAGGTCCTCGCAGACCAAATGGGATCCGGAACTTATTCAAGATTCTTTTTAGTTCCAGAAAAGAGAAGACGGGACCAGAGATCCATTCTAGATCTCAGCAAGCTAAACAAAGCAGTCAGAGTTCTGGATGGTAACTCTGCAGTCAATATTTCCATTTTTCGGGAAAGACAAGTGGATGTGCTGAGTAGATCTCCAGGATGCATACTACCATACAAAGATGGACAGGCGATCCAGGAGACACTTATACTTTCGCCTGGGAGCCAGTCATTACCAATTTTGAGCCCTGCCCTTTGGCCTTGCTACACCCTCCTGAGTGTTCACCAAATGCATGGCAGTGGTCGCGGCTCACATGAGACATCAGGGATTCCTTGTGTTTCCATACCTAGATGACTGGCTTCTCACTGCCACCACCAAGCATCTACTACTACGAACGAGAGACGAAACAATGTCACTTTGAGCCAGTCTAGGCATCACAGTAAACTTTAAAAAATCTGCTTTGTCGCCATCCCAGCATATTACCTTCTTAGGCACGGAATTGGATTCAGGAAATATGACTGCAAAACTTACCCCTGACAGAATACAGTCCCTTCATCAGCAAATCAGGATTTTGATGTCAAAGAAGAAAGTTCAGGCCAGATATGTGTTGTAAGTTGTGGGTACCATGGCAGCAGCTATTCTTCTAGTTCCCCTAGCATGACTACACATGAGGGTTCTGCAGTGGTTGCTATTTGCTCAGTGGTCAATGCAAGATCTTCCTCTTTCACATCAGGTTATCATCACGGAATCTTGCAAAAAAGGTCTCCTTTGATGTTTGTCCCCTTGTCTTTCCTCAACCATTTTCTGGGAATGGCAGTCCAAGGTCTATGGCAAGAACATAAAAGCCACATGCACATCAGCGTTCTGGAGATGAGGGCGGTGCTGTCTGCATGTCAGGCATTTCAGGACTCTCTACCAATAGGGACGGTTGCAATTCAGGCAGACATGTCAGTAGTGTGGTACATAAACAAGCAGGGAGGAAACAAATCCTAACCACTATGTCGGGAGGCACAATGAGTTTGGCAATGGGCGGTCACTTCTCAACACTTATAGCAACACACATCCTGGGTAAATCCAACATGATAGCGGACAAACTCAGCAGAGCTAACCTGTTGCCTCACGAGTGGTCCCTAAAGACAGAGATTGTGGAAAAGATCTTCCAGAAATGGGGCCAGCCTTGCTGTGACCCTTTCGCCACTTCCATGAATGCCAAATGCAGCAACTACTTTTCCCTCATTCCTCCTCTGGGGAAGTCACCAAGGGATGCACTGGTTAACAATTGGCCCCCTGGACTACTCTATGCCTTCCCTCCCTTTCCTCTAATTCCCAAAGTACTGCAGAAAGCCAGCTCATTGAAGAGCACTATGTTCCTCATTGCTCCTTACTGGCCTCGACAAGTTTGGTTCCCCTTTCTTCAGACCCATCTGGTGAAGGAACCTTGGATTCTGGATCCAATTCCAGACCTTTTGATCCACTCTTCGAGGGAGTTCCATCCATCTATCCAAACCCTCAAGTTGACAGCATGGCTGCTCCAATTCCACGCTTAGCCAGGTGTTACTCCTTTTCCCCTGCAGTGAGACATATTCTCGCCTCTTCCCATAAACCGTCCACGAGGAGATTGTATTCCAGTAAGTGGAAAAGATTTTCATGCTGGGCTGCGGGACAGAATATATAACCTTTTACAGCTCCTATTGCTGCAATTCTGGAATTTCTTTACAAACTTTTTGATGAAGGAGCTGCAGCAGCTACCATCAGAGTTCAGTTGGCAGCCATTTCTAATTTCCATACTGGAGAAATTGGAATTCATATGTCTCATAGGTTATGTAAATCTTTCCTCAAAGATACTTTCCTACTCATACCCTCGATCAGAGAACCCCCAGTCTCTTGGGACCCAAGTCTTGTTCTAAACTCACTGATCTTACCACCCTTTGAACCTACATAATCTTGTGATTTGAAGTATTTGTCGTGGAAGACTGTCTTTCTAGTAGCTATAACCGCTGCTAGAAGGGTGTCGGAGTTACAAGCTCTGTCTATTCGTTCCCCTTATATCATTTTTCACAAGAATAGGGTATCCTTGAGAACTAATCCTTCATTCCTTCCAAAAGTCTGTTCAGAGAATAATATATACCAGTCCATTGAATTGCCTGTGTTTTTTTCCAAACTACAGTGACAAAGCAGAGAATAAATTGCATCAGTTGGATGTACATAGGCCGTTACATTTTTTACCTGCATAGGACAAAAGACCTCAGGAAATCCGACCAACTTTTTGTTTCCTTTTCTGACAAAAAGAAAGGTTTGCCAGTTTCCAAAGTAGCTTTGTCAAAATGGCTAACTGATTGCATTTCCTTCTCTTACAGTAAGAATAATAAACTACCAGGGAAGATAAGAGGACATTCCACAAGAGCAGTCTCAACATCCTTAGCCTTTCAGGTCAGACTTCCTATTGACTCTATTTGTGCAGCTGCAACATGGGTAAGACCTCATACCTTTATCACTCATTGCAGAGTAGATGTGGCCTCCTGGAACAGATCTTCCATTGGATCCACTGTATTGAAGAGTATTTTTTCCTGAGCCACCCTGGGATAAAGGTGCTAGGGACACTGTCCCAACCTGCAAGAATTATGGCGAGATAGGACAACATAACATTAAGAAGTTATGTACTTACCATAACATTCCATGTTTGTTGTCCATCTCGCCTACAGTCTTGCAGGTTGAGTTCGGAGCCGTTCACGGCTCCAACTCGGCTGAATACTAAAGCTCAAGAGCTTCCACTGTCTCAAGGCTAACCCCTATCCCATATCTTCTCATATTGTTGCCAGGCCTTGTGTTAATCCTTTCTTCTGAAAACATTTATTTTAAAATATGATTTACTATGTTTTTCTAATTAGGTTTATTTCACTGTAATCTTTGAATTGGGTACTGTTTTAGCTCTCCTCCATACCAGAGGTCCAGAGATTAAAAAGTCTTAATTACCCATTACACATATCTCATACGACCCATTATTGAATGTAATGTCACTTTTGCTATGTATTTGTCTAAGCATATAATTCAGCTTGAAAGACCTCAGAAATTCATAACTAAAAAGATCAGTGGCCTCAAAAATCATAGTTATCAGGACAGGGTAGTAATCATGTCTCTATACTTGGTCTGTTATAGACTCCCCTATAGGAGTAAGTGCTTTTGTCAGTAAATGACTTGACTTCATCAAAATAAATCAAAGTAATGAATTACACAGTTTATACAGAAAAAGTAACTTCATCGCATGATAAACTACATCAATCAGAAATTAATTCAGAATTGACATAATATTTAAACATTAATCAGAAAGTATTAAAAACTTGTATGTAAAGACACATTTTTAAGTGAAATCGTATAACCTTTCATCTTTAACACACTTGCAATACTAGTCTTTTCATTTAGTCTAGGGGATACATCAGGCGTAAGTTTACTTTGCCAAAAGAATCCATAGTACAAAATGTAATTTTTCCAGTCTATGCCCCTTGCATTTGTTTCATCCGTTTATAATATGAAAAAATAAAAACGTATTATAATTAATGTTATTCAGGCATTGTGAATATTTTTTGTTTTAATAGCATAAATGTGCTTCTGAATCTGTTTCCTGAAAGCATTATCAGATTTACCAGTATAATAGGTGGGTATGACAGGCATACTACTATATAAGCAATACCCTTTATATTGCAGTTGTATTGTGTGCATTCACAGTTTATTTTGATACCTGTCAAGGTGTGGCTGGAATTTCCACTTTTAGCAATATCTGTGGAATTACTGATTTTAAACAGAAAGAAAACTGTTGAAATCCATAACTGTGTTCTAGCCAGTACCAGGTACATTCCCCAGCTAGGACTCTGATTTTTAAGCAGAGAAAAAAAATGTTAGGACTTGAATTTCATGATAACAGGGTTGACTTTCTTCAGTTTGAACCAGCTGGTTCAGCAGCTTTGAAGTTCTCTTAAAATATGCTTTTTTGATGGCTATCAACACTATCCAATGGATCTTTGAGCTGCAAGCATTTTTTTTGTGGAGAACACTGTTGGATCTATTACATATGTCACTTATTTTTACAGACTGGCCCATATTTCCTCCTAAAAGTGTCTTGGAATGTTCCTTAAACCAGTATTTTCTCTGTTCCCTTTTTGTGGACAGAACCATATAGAGAAACTCCTTTATACCTTTGGTGTGCACCACCATCATCTTATCTTCTTCCTTCTTCCTGAAGAAGATACCAGTGTTCTGGGAAACAAACCATTAAGTTGTCTGATGTGCATTATTTAGAGTGGCTAAGTAAACACCATCAGCTTGTGTTGTCTCAGATACCTAACCACCTGTCAAAGGACACTTCCCTACAAGTGTATTTTCCCGTGCTTGCTTCAGGAGTGTTCATTGCAGACTTTGGGACACAGCCATTTAGTTATTTCACACCTTCATCAGTGTTGTTGCTTGGACTATGATTCCCTGTAAAGCCTGCTTTAACATTTTCATTTTCCAGGATTCAGCATTCTGACTGCTTCCTTTTGACTTTCCTGTGGTTTTGCCTTCGCAAACACATTTAATTTGCATTACTAGTGATACTTCCCAATAGTTACCCACTGCAGACAACCTTCAAAGTCATGTATAACAGATGTGTAGCTGTCATATCAGTCATCCTTTAACAAGTTTGCTGCATTGTTGCTTGTTGTCGTCCGTTGATTAGATATCCTCTCTATTCAGTATTAGAAAATGAATTTTCCTATAATTTGGGAAAGTATGTAATTTTATATTCTTGTTTATATGCGTCTTTCAGAATGGTGGAGCTAAAGGATCAGGCATATGTCCATAATTGCATCCACTTAACCTACGTGTGACATCATGACATACTCTAGAGCCTCCAGGTGCAGGAATTGGAGATTTCTGAATTTGCTGATCTGGGAATTTCTGAATAAGTGATTCCAACATTTATCAACTTCAGGGGACCTTATCATGCTGTAGTTGCACATGATTGAGACTTGCATGGCATTTGTGAGGAGGATGAACATACTGTTGGAAAAAATAAATTAGTGACCAAAGAAGGCAAGCTGAAAAGCTCACATGATGTCCTTCCTTAGCTCACTGTTGCAGTATTCCAAATTGTTGGGTTATCTCACCAGGTAATCTGGATGTCTGTCCAGAGTACCAAATAGAAAACCTTCCATAGAGCCATGCATCCAGTGTATGACCTGAGCCTGCAGGTGTAAGGGTACTTAAGAGGACACATGAATGTGAAACCTCAGACTGTCTCTCTGCCAGTTCAAACATAGGTCTCACACCCAAAAGTCCTGTTATAAGCATCGTTATTGGTACTATTAGCCTTCACTGGTTCACTGAGTGTACTGTTGGCGAAACTTTGTTTTTTTTTTTCTTACTTGCATTGGTGTTTGTTACTTTTTTGGATGTCAGCTAGGAGGGGAAAGTGTGACTGCAGTAGGCAGATTCCCTAGAAGGATCTCCAGTCCCAGTGCCTGCTACTGTGACCGTGTTGGAGGCCGGTATGTCATCTTGAAATTCGTACATTCAAAACGACTGATGTTGCCAATATGTGTGAGAAGGGGGAACCCCAAAGGTATCCCACGGATTCTTGTTAGAGAGGAAATACCAGGGTCTTTATATCGAGGTATGTCAGGGGTTGGAGAAAGTGGACATCGCACCTAGAAGTAAAAAGCAGAAAACAAAAAAATGTTTCCTGTTTTTCAAAGGTCCAATGGAAAAGACAGGTTGATTTTTCACAGGGCCTAAGGCCATAGTGCCACCTAAGCCACCATATTTTGCAATTTCTACTCTATTCAAAAGAGTTGCACCTGAAAAGAGGCAGTTAGAATCACCTTCTGAGGATAAAGAGGCAGACTCAGATTGTGATGAGGACTGATTGGCCTACGCCTTTCAAATCTACTTGCCAGGTCAAGTGACTTCTGATGATTAAGACCCTCTTTTTCCTGGCTCTCCTGTTTGAAGAGACTTTATTTGGGAGACCATTTCTATTATGATGAAACATTCTAAATGGGAATCAAAACAGATTTCTGATGTGCAAAAAAGGTATTGGAATCTTTTGGAAGTAGGCAGTTCTGCTTCTGTCCCGCCTGTCCTGCAGGCCTTTCTGTATGCCTTTGCATCCCTCTGCACTGTTCCTGACGGTCAGCCATCTGTCCCTAAATGGACTGATAGATCCTATAAAGTGACTGAAAACTTAAAACTTTTAAATTCAGTGGCAGACCCTTCTGTGTTTTCCTTGCCTACAGATAAGCCCTCTAAGTTCCTTTGTGCTGCTAATGCCTTTCCCTCAGATAAAGACAGCATTGAAATGGACTGATTAAAAAGAAGATATACTGCTCTTCTGCTATTGTCATTAGAGCTCTGAACTGTCTGATCCAAATGACTAAATATTTGCTGTCTGTTTGGGGGAACTTAAATAAAACCTTGATTTCGATGGAAGGACCAGGCAGCAAATAACCTGCCATGTCTGTGGCAGCTTTGGCCTCGCAAGTGGCTAGGCATAGAATTAAATGCAGCTGCAACACAGTGGAAGCTTCCTCCAGTGCACATGCTACAGGTTCTATTATTAGGAAGCATGCATGGCTAGGCTCTCAGCCCCTGCCTGAGGACATTAAGGCCAAATTTTTAGACTCCCCTTTAAATAGGGATCTTTTATTTGACCCTGACACTGCCAGCTTGTTTAAAATCTTACAGGAGCAAGAAAATTATGAAGGACTGCATACAAAATGTTTTTCATTAACCAGATACCAGAGAAACCACCCTGCAAAGCTCACTTCCTTTGCCTGCATGCAGCTTATGCCTCCTCATAAGGCCAAGAAAATGCCTAAAAAATCCATGACAATCGGACAGGGACTGCAGATATGGGGGGGGGGGGGGGCAGGGGACCTTACCCATATAATTCTTCCTAACTACCCTCTGCCCTCCCCAGTCCATTCCTCTCCTATCCAAAAGGCTCAACTCTTCTATGGAAAAAAAAAAAAAACTGGTGACCCATTACCACAGACAAATGGGTCCTCTCCATTTTTCAGCAGGTTTACAAAATGACCTGGAAGAAAGTACCTCAATTCAAGGGCATCCCTCCTCATCCTGACAGTCTGTAAAATAACTGTCTCCCATCATTCAACATTGCTTGATCAGTGCACAATAGAACGTGTTCCTCCACAGTATATATGTGTGTGTGTGGGGGGGGGTGTCTATTCAAGACTGTTACTTGTACTAAGGAAACAAGGAAAATGGAGACCTATACTAGATCCTTACTTCCTACAGGAAATTGCAAAGGCTTTCCACTTGCTCATCACACTTTCAGTTTTGTGCTTTGCCCTTTGGACTTTCTGCAGCCTCCAGAGTTTTCACAAAGTGCCTGTTCTCCCGTCACAGCCTTTTGCAGGACTCAGGAAATCCAGACATTCCCTTACTTGGATGACCTGTCGATATAAGCATTCTCAACATAGATCCTATTATTTCATCCCAACTTTGCATTCTCCCTCCTTCAAGGTCTGGGTTTCACAGTGAACTTAAAAAAAAGTCTGCAGTGGAACCAAATCAAGACCTAGTTTTCTTGGGATGCAGACTAGACATCAAAAGTTTACAGGCCTTTCTGCCTCCAGAGAAGGTACAGAGTCTGTCCAGGTACTTCCAGTCTCTCCTACTTCTTCAGAAATTTTTAGGGCACTGGGGTTCATGGCTGCAACTTTACCCTTGGTTCCCTTCACAGAATGCATATAAGAAAGTTCCAGCTGTACCTGAAATTCATCTTTTCTCAGCATTCTCATCCTGTGGACACTCTGATTCCTCTTCTGCTGGATATCACAGATAAACTTCAATCTATTCCTGCCTTTCAAAGTGCAGACACTCCAACAGGATTTGCACATAGACTCTACAGCTGATGCATAGGGAGCGTAGACAGGCTCCTTGAGAGTTCAGGGCCGAAAGCCACAAAATCTAAGATCAGAACACACGATTCTGAAGGAGAAGCAGGCACTAATTCAGGCCCTGCAAGTTTTCTCCCAGTGCTGGGCCCCAGGACCACTCAGAATTTTCGCAAGCAACACTTTTGTTATATGGTACATAAACAAGCTGGGGGGAGGGCAGGTTTGCTCTTTTGGCATTGGATCAGGCCACAAAAGCAAACCTGTATCTTTAAGCAGTTTAAACTCCCTCATAGGATAATATTCTGGCAGACTTTCTAAGCAGATCAAGGGAAGGGCCCCATGAATTGATGCTGAACAGGGAAGTCTTTCTAGACCAAGTCCACAGTTAGACTTATTTGCCTCCTTCGACAACAAACACCTTCCTCTCTTTTGCACCAGGATACCTTGTCTCAAGCTTGGAAAATGGATGCAATGTCTTTTCTTTGGAAAGGAAGGTTCTTTATGCCTTCCCTCCACTACATCTTCTCCCCAAGATCTTGATAAAGAAACAGAGAGACAGTCCAAAGATCTTACTGGTGACTCCCTTTTTGACAAAGTAGCATTGATTCCTCCCTTCTCTGCCACCATGCCAGGGGTCATCACCACAGGTTACCTCACACAGTAGACATGCTCACACAACAGAAGGGCTCATTGCTTCAGCCCAACCTGTCATCATGAATTATAGGATTCTGATCCCTTTCAGTCACAGTTTTTCTGAGGATGTGCTACAGGTTCTCCAGGAGGAAAGGAAACTTACTACGCAGAATTTTTACTTAGCTAAATGGAAAATATTTTCAATCTGGAGTAATGTTCATCAACAGGACCCTGGACAAATGGGTTCAGTAGTAGTCCTGTTTTATTTGTGTGAGCTGCTGGAGGCTGGCCTAGTATACTGTTCTATCCGGGCACAACTCTCCTCCACTTCTGCTTCCCCCTACCTTTGAATCTTCATCTCCTGTGTAGACTAGAGGTAAAACAGTTTCTAAAATGTGTACTACACCTAATACCTCCTAGAAAAGGTATCCTGCCTTCCTGGGATTACAACTTTGTGCCGGAAAAACTCACTCTTCCTTCTTTAGAACCAACATCCTCTGCTCTTGCAAATTCTGTACTTTGAAAGACCAAACTCCTAGTAGCCTTTACCTCAGCTAGAGGCGTATCTGAGCTCTGACCTTGATGGCAGTCCCTCCCTCCATCATTTATCATAAGGGCAGAGTGTCTGTAAGGGCAAATCCTTCCTTTATGCCTAAAATGGTAAATGAACTTTCCCTCAATCAGGCCATCGATCTTCCTTCCTAATCCATAAAATAAGGGAGAAAGAATCCTGCACTCTTTTTTGGACATGCGTAGATAGCTCAGATTTTACTTGGATAAGAAGACTAAAGCTTATCAGTGGTCTGACCAACTGTCTGTTTAACCCAGTTTCAAAAAAAACTATTGCCAGCTGGGTTTTTAGGTTTCTAAATCCATCTCCTTTTGCAAATCTTCGCCCTTGCCAGTGAAGGCACATTCTTCTAGAACAGTGGCCTCATCTTTTGCTTTTTACAAGGGGATAGACTCAAGAGCTATCCTAGTTGCAGTTGCTTGGCCCTCTGTGCTTTCCTTTATCGAATATCACAGAGTGGAAGCTTTTTCTAATTTCAGAGCTACATTTGCCAGGTCATTCATCTCTGAATTGCTGAACATGTCCTTTGTGTCTCAGCCAACCATCCTTTACTCTACTTAACGTTTGGTATTCACTCAACAGTCTGAAGTACTGCAACAGCGATTTAAGGAAGGGCATAGTACAGTAGTGTAAGAACTTGGAATAACAGTAGATTTAATGCTGATCACTGTTAAGAGTATTCCTTTCCAGTCTGCCTTTTCCCCCTTTTATACCTTTCCTTCCTCTTCTCGTGGACCAAAGGGTACCCTTTGCTTTCTCCCCTCTTAGCTGACCTTTATCTTGTTTCTTAGTTCTCTACAGTTTTACTGGCTTGGAAACCATCTGAGGTTTCATCCTCATACATCCGATTATGTACTCTTACACTTGTGGGCTTGGGTCACATGTCAGATGTATAGCTGTATGGAAGGTTTCGGTTTTGGTACCGTGGCCGGATGTACAGGTCATTTGGGGAGCTAACCCTCTAGCTTGAAATACTGCAGCAGTGATCAGTAGGACAGCTACTGTTATGGTAAGTTCTTACACAACTGTACTTTAAGTTGCAGATTTTTCAGTCAGCATATGTAGTGAGTATCACAGCAATACACTTTGGAGGCTTTTTTTATAACAGTTATGATTTGCAGGGTACAGTCATGGAAGCACGCAAGTCTATTTAGTAATCTTCTAGATAGTCTGTATAAGTCTGTTTAGTAATCCTCCAGATAGTCTGTATACATCTGTTTAGTAATCATCCAGATAGTCTGTATAAGTCTGTTTAGTAATCCTCCAGATAGTCTGTATAAGTCTATTTAGCAGTCATCCAGATAGTCTGTATAATGTTGAGATTTATTGTTTTTTTCAATGCAGTGAGTCTGAACCACTCATGGAAGGAACTTGTCCCTCAAAGACCACCATCTAGCTTGATCTCTTTACAGATGCTGCTGTCTGTTGCTACACAGATCTTGATCTGTTTGGCCTTTCAGGTGATTGCATTTCTGCTGGTGAAGGAGCAGCCATGGTATGAGGAGTGGACCCCAGCCACAGAGTAAGTCTTTGAGACTATTTTTCGACATTCTATGCAGTCATTGTTAATTATTTTGTAAATTATTTCTCAGATTTCTTGTTAATGGAATGCTATTCATTCTTCTAAAATTAAAGTTCTTCTGAGCACAGAATTTTACCTCTACCTCTTGAAATTTTATTGATGAAGATCTAAATATTACTGTTCTCAATATTTTGAGGTGAAACTGATTGTGGTAAAGCAAGTCTTTCTATGGTTGAAGAACTTTTAAAAGCTCTAAAGAAGTGAAGGGTTTTTCAACTTTGAATAAATTTGTACTGTAGCACATCAGCACTGTTAGTGACAAGAAAATAGTCTTGGTGATTTGAGTTACCCATGAATATTCTCTTCATAGTCTCAGTCACTCTGTTATCCAGGAGCTTTCTACTCATGTGAGCATGTCTTCTTTTTTAGGACATAGTCTATACACACACTTTTTTTCTTAAACATTGGCATAATGGTTAATATCTTAACCTCACAGTTACAAGGTACAGGGTTTGATTTGACCTCTGGTTATTGGCTAGATGTGTAATAGTCTGCAAACTGATAGCCTAGTATTTACCTATAAAATAATGGTTGTAGGACTGTGGAGCTAGTTATACATGGTGGACTTTTTTAAGATGGTCACATCACTGAGGTAAGGAATGAGGGGGAAACTGCATACAGCTTACCTTGACCAGCTAAGGCAGTTGCAGTACTCCACTCGGGTGTAGTTGACAAACTCACCAAACTGGGCACAACCTCGTACTTAACTTGCTAGATTGCCAGTTGGCTCACAGACAGGACCCAGGAAGTCAGGATTGTTGAGACCACCTCCATTAAGAACACGTCATTGGCAGGGTTACCTCAGGGCTCCATGATGGATCTGCTCCTATTTGGCATCTACTTCTTAGTAGTAAAGGCTAATATTAAGGGTTATGGCTGACCAAGTTCACAGATGACTGCACCTTGGGAGTTGTCATAGATTTCCACCATGACATAAACATCTCACAAGACGGTCTGACACACACAAATGACTGGTGCCGTGGTAACAGATTAAAATTCAATGCCAAGAAATGCATTATAGTGCTTTTTGGAAAAACTGCCACTCAGGCTAATTATTCCATCGATAAGTCACCCCTAAGAGTTGACCAGGTAATTGGGAATCTGGAAACATATGTGGACAATAATCTGGCCTTTGATCGACATGTGACCAAGGTAGGAAGAAAATCATTTTATGTCACCCAACTTATAAGTAAGAGCATGACATCCATGTCCAAGGAAGTCAAAGTGCCACTTAATTTGGCCGTTATCGGACCCATCTATGAGCTTAATGCCCCCTTCAGCATGTACCTAATCAGACATGTGCAACATTTGGAAAGCCTACAAAGGTTCCTTACCAGGAAAATCCAGTTACTGAGAGGTGATCTATGTCTGGCATACAAGGCATCCTCGAATTCAGCTCTGATGGGCCTTTTGCATAGCCGCAAAATGAACAGCATCAGAACCAGTAACTCCAAGGACTTAAATTTTGCATGTGACCACAGCTCTGATCTGTGATATATAACAATAAGCATCCTGTTTTTTTTTTTTTTGCTTATTTTTTACTAGTTATTGCCTATTATAGCACTTTACTTTGTTATTGTCTGACGCATACTTTTTACTATATTTTATTGCTGTAAACTAATTTGCACAGTTGTACTAAAATTGTCTGTCTAGAGCCTGTTAAATCACATTTGTCACTGTCACACTGTTTTTAAAGCTTTTTAGCTAGGTACTGACACATTGCGTGTAAAGCTGTTTTAGCTAGTTTCACTGTGTGAAAGGTATTAACTGGAAATTCTCTCCATTTGTTAACCATCTGTTTGTTTGTTCTGATTTCCTGCCAAGGAGTGTATCCAGGGCCGGCCTTTGGTCATCTGGTGACCTAGGCAAAAGGTCTCCACAGTGCCCCCCACACCACCCATTGCCCCCATCTTGCTCTACCTACACCATGCAGATTACTGGAAAAGTGCCCCTGCTAGAGAGGCATCCTAAGCGGCCGCCTAGTTGGCCTATGCCTAAGGCCGGCTATGAGTGTATCATCTAACTGATTTGTTTGCAGTTAAAAGCATTCTCTAGAGTCTCCTTGCTCCTTTATCTGTTTACAACTTTCATTTAGTGGCTCACTGCTGTTTTTCTGCTGTGATAAACATTTCTGTACAGTTTTCTGCTTAAAATAGTGTAGCTAGTAGCTGTAGCATAGTTTCCCATCCTCCGTCCCTATTGTTGTCTTGTTCTTATACTTGTTGGCTTTGCAATTGCCTGCCCCATACTGTAAATTTGATCTGGGACACTCCTCCCAGTCTAGTGTCTTTAGCTCATTCTACCTGATACAGAGAGAACATTTGAGAAGCCCAACCCCCTTAGTTTCTTAACCCTGAATTATCTTCTGTTCCTTATTTCTCCCTTTCTAGTTTACTTAAAAAAAAAATTCAGCTGCTTGCTGCTTTTACAGTATTTGTGTTTCCTCCTCCAGCTCTATTACTTCATCTTGTTTTTTTTGCTATTTGTTCTCTAAAGTGTTCAATTGCATCTTCTCTACTGCATTTATTACTGTTGTTTTTAGGCTGTTTAAATTTTAAGTGTTATTTAAGCTCTGCGGATCCAGTTTTGGTGTCCTGCAGAATACAAGAGCAGCAGGAAGGAGAAAGAGATACTCTAAGTGCCTCCATTTTGATTTTTTCATAGCTTACTGCTCTCGCAATTTGTTTTTTGTCGTTTTTAATTTATCTGCATTTATTTAAACTGTGTTTGCCTTAATATTGCTACACACACTCAAGTGTGCCAGCTTGTACTGCATTTAAAGTGTTTTTGCTACTGTTTTACCTGCTTTTCTGCAAAAAAAAAAAAGTTCTGAGCTTGTTTCCCGCCTTTCCTGTAACTAGTCTAGTCCAGATAGGGTTTATTACAGCACGACATGGACTGTTTATTAAACGTTAGCGCTTTCGGAAGAGTTATTACCCAACCTTCTTCAGACAAACAGTAAAAGACACAGCTTCCTATTTGTTCTGTGGTCAGTTGCTTTTACGTTCTTTAGTCTAGTCCAGATACAGATTTTTTGTATCCAGGACTGTTTTGTGAGTTTCTGAGCGCCCCCCCCAGACCTTTCTGTATTGGAGGGAAGCCTTCTAGCTTATCAGTGGGAGTGGTAAGCACTAGGTAGCCTATCTACCAGAAGAGAAGTGGTTTCTGGTCCAGAAATTATAGTTTATTGGCCATTTGGGCAGTTTTTTCATCCCTTTCAACTTTCTTCTTTAAAAGCCCGTGTTTGCGTACCTCTCAGGTGAGGTAAACTATTACCGGAGCCAGAAAGTCTGCTCTTCAATTTTTTCCTTAGAACATGCTTGATCTTTTACTTGCACTTCAGTTAGCTTAATCGGCTAGCACTTTAACAGGCTTTTGTAGCATTTATTGTAGCACACTTAGGTGCAGTAACAGCACCAGTACTTATTAGTTATGACCACCCCTCCTGGTATGATTGTAGGGCAATTTCCTGTGCTTTCCCCTGCTAACCTGGTGCACTTGGGCATTCTGAAACAGTGTGACAATCCTCTCCTCTTACCTCCCAACACTCATACATGTGAGAGATGCACTTATATCACCAAACTGGAAGCAGTGCATGCTCCAACCAAGACCGGACTAGCTGGTCAAGAGGAGAAGGTCACCACCTGCAACTCACTACATAGAACACACAGCCCTCCAAAACACCAGCCATCACAACCCCACACATAGAAACACAAACCATACACCCACCTTCACAGAGGCTGTCAATAAAAATTTACCCAAACAACAGAGACCCCTGAGACAGAAACTCACTCGACCACCACAACACAACACCAACCCCAGAACACATAGCTCACCATCACAGTGTGCCCCTTAACTCAAGCCCTTAAGGCAAAATACTTTGCCCAATGTAGTAATTATAGGAGACTCATTTGTGAGTCACACTGATGTCCCACATACTAGGTTGAACAAGGAGAAGGTGACAGTCAGTTGTATATCAGGAGCCAGGGTCTTGTATATCAGGAGCCAGGGTCTGCCACATAACACATGTATTCAGGTCACTCCACAACAAGTACAAATATGACTCAGTCATTTTTCCATGTGGGTGTGAATGACCAGACGTACCTCCCTGGACTACATGAAAAGAGATGTGATGGAACTCTCAGATTATGTGGCCCAGGCACGTATGACCCTAGCCCTGAGCAGTATTCTACCGTCACCCAGAATGATACCACAGTACGAGCAGAAAATGATTGACTTCAACAATTGGCTAAGTTTCTGGTGTCATTCTAAGGGGATCCAGTATCTGTCTGCCTGGGACAACATGATCGACAGACCTCGATGCTTTGCCAAAGACTGCCTGCATCTGTCACCCCTGGGATTCTGGGTACTGGCTAAGGCTCTTGCCACTCCTATAGTGCCTTTTTTTAGGCAGTGTTCCAAAGATCAAAATTCCACCATAGCAGCTACAAACAAATGCAATCTGAGGGTCATGCTACTCAACGCTAGAAGTCTAAATCTCAAGATACACTCACTCAAAGCTCTCCTCAAAATGGAGAATGTCGATATATGTGCTGTAACGGAGATCTGGTTTAAAGAGGCAGAAAACACCCCTTAGCTTCCAGGCTACAACTCATTCCATACCTTTCAGCCGCAGAATACGTCCGAAACTCCAAAGCCGGTGGTGTCACCATATTCTTAAAGGATACGCACACCTCAGTGCATCCGAGCTACTTCAGGTACAACTAACACTGGGTAAGATGGCGATACAAATCATAGCCTGCTACAGAGCCCCAAACCTGTCCCTAGACTCTCACGCCAAGTTCCTAAGTATCCTGGAATCTATCAAGGTCCAACCCAATACTCTCATGCTAGGTGACTTCAACTACCGTTCCATCAACTGGGAAAACTATTCAAGTACCAATGTACAGGCCCACCACTTTCTGGAATTTATCAATTGCAATGCCCTGGACCAGCTCATTCTGACCCCCACTAGACTAGAGGAAGCAACATCCTCTACCTGGTTATGACCAACATGGGAAACCGTTGCTCCACATCTATAGTCAGTTCCTCCCTGGTTAAATCTGACCACAAACTGATCACCATGGAAATCTTCATCTCACCTACAACCCCCGCTAAGGTGACTACCCTGAAAAACTTCTCTAAAGCCAGCTTTAGGCTCCTAAAAACAAAGGTGGCTAAGTTCTTGGCACCCATGCCAAAGGAAAATAGCTGCATGGCTGCCGAGTAATACACCAGTGCATTGTACGAGCATGTACACAAATGCATGGACCTTGCCACACCAAATAGAACTAAGACACACTCTTCCAAAAAAAAGGAAGCCAATCTGGTAGTCCCCAGCCATCAGTAAACTCTACAACAGAAGGAAGAAACTGCTTTAGAAAAAAATGAAGTCACAAGACTGGAAAACTTCCCTTATCAGTCTCAACAAAAAGCTGAGATCCCTTATCAAATCCTCTAAAGCCAGCTATGAAGGCAGAATTGGGGCAGACACAAAAACAACCACAAAGCCTTCTATAGCTACATCAAAAACCTCCAAGGCAATACCTAGATTTGCTCTGAGTTATTTCACAATGGCACCTCCTATACTGAGCCAACAGATATAGCCAACATACTGGCCGACAGATTCAGTGCCAACTTTACCCCTCCCCCCAAGGGCCCTATCACAATACCAGAAGAAAGCCTGGTACCCACCATTTCTGCGGCACAGGTAAAAGGTGTATTGTCCAAAGCCAAGAATACAGTTTCCATGGGACCTCATAATATCCCTGGTTGCGTCCTACATGAGCTACAAAACTTACTGGCACCACATCTATGTGCCCTGTTCAATCACAGCCTTACCTCAGGCTATGTCCCTAATGAATGGCACACTGCTACAGTTATCCCGCTCCATAGGTGGGAGTAACTACAGACCCTAGAAACTATTGTCTCATTAGCCTGATGAGTCTGGTATGCAAAGCTGTGGTGCGCATCATCATGGACCTGCTTAACAAAGATATAGGCAATCTTCAAACTCTTGACCCCACACAGTTTGGCTTTGTCAAGTGGAGATCCTGCCTGCTGAAACTGATTGACTTTGAGGCAGTCACCAAGGCTGTGGATGAGGGTAAGGCAGTGCATACAGCCTACCTCGACCTGGCCAAGGCCTTTGATACCATTTCCCACTCAGGTAGCATTGTTAAACTCACCAAACTAGGCATCAATCCTGATGTCATTAGGTGGGTTGCAAACTGGCTCATAGACAGGACCCAGAGTGAGAGTTGCGGATTCCATGTCAGACTGTCAACCAGTCATGAGTGGTGTCCCACAGGGCTCGGTCCTGGGCCCTGTCCTGTTTGGCATCTACTTCTTAGAAGTCTAGGCCAACACAGAAGGACTCTGGCTGACCATATTTGCTGATGACTGTAAGCTAGGAGTCATTATCAACTCCCGACGTGATGCAGACATCCTACCAGAGGGCCTCTCTGAGACCAATGACTGGTGTCAGAACCATGGCCTGAAGCTTAACGCCAAAAAATGTGTTATCATCCCCTTTGGAAAAAACTCATTTCCCACAAATTACCATGTTGATGGGACCCCACTGAAGACTGAAGGGGCCATAACAGATCAGGGCACCCAGGTCACCAGCCACCTCACTTTTGACCACCACATTGCCACTGTGGTCAGAAAGTCCTTCTACTTGACGCATCTTATAACCAGAAGTTTTGCATCCAGGAAGAAAGAGGTCATCATCCCTCTCTACTCATCCCTCATTAGACCAATCATTGAATATAACACCCGATTTGGCATGTACCTGAGCAGACACCTACAACAACTGGAGAGGCCACAAAAATACCTCACAAAAAGGATCCTAGGCCTTAAACACATGTCCTACATGGACAGACTCAAGACACTTCAGCTGTTCTCAGTCTCTTATCGTCTACTTAGAGGTGATCTCTGCTTGACTTACAAAGCCATGTCCAACCCAGCCCTACTTGAAATACCACAACTAAAGAAATCCCAATCCCCCTGCGCCACATGCTCCAGAGATCACAACCTCATTACCACAGTTAACAAAACATGCTGGAGGGACAGATTCATCTCCCAAAGACTGCCCATACTCTGGAATAAGTTTCCCATTCATGTCAAGCAGAGCACCTCGAGAAATCTTGACAAGTGGACTGGTAAATGAAAGCTCACCCCAGGGATCACTCCAGTTGCCCTACTGGTTAGGGGCACTGTGAACTAACATCGGGTGGCATGATGCCCGGGTTTTTTTTTTGGGCTAGGCTTGCAAAGGCTCTAGGGCCATAGTACACACCTATGAAGCTATGAACATAAGTACAACGTGTTGGCTTGATAGATATGTGTCTTAGAGGATCCCCATAATCTGGAACAGGCTGTCCAGCCATGTAAGCATTCTCCGTTGTATCATCTCCTAGAACTGTATTCTTTGGTTTTCTGTGATTATTAGAATGTAGATTTGGGAAAAAAGTGTGAAAATCGAACTGGCCTTTATACATTCTTTTATGTGGTGCCTAAGATGTGTGTGAAATCTCTGACCAAGAATGGCTAATACCATTTCTCAGCCATTTGATCTTTTTATTTATCCTTTTGTTGACTGGGTTTATCCCACTAGGCTAGTGGCCTGTTTTCAGGTGGCACCCAAATTAGCCTTTATACTAGAGAAATTTGGCCAGGGCATAGGGAACTTCCTGTACTCTTGTTGATAGGTATCATGAGGTCTTCTACATCCACCTGAACTGCCAGCAACTCAAGCAGATGAGACCTCTGCTTAACATCTTTTCCAAAGGATGACATGCTTAGAAGTACAGCACCACCCCTACCCCCTTATGTTGCACTGCATTGTCAGCAATGCATCTACCTGGTATGGGAGTAGAATCCTCAGCCACCTGTACAAATGTTGACTGCACTATCTTTTGTGCCACTGACACTGCTGAAAGCTTATTTTTGAAATGCAAGTCGCACAATGGCTACTCTTTAGCTTTGCCACTCTTTTTGTTAGTCTGTTACTGGAATTTCAGCTGGTTATCAATCCATGTCCTTCAGGCAGTTGATTTTTTTCCATACTGTACAATGCTACAGCTTACCTAGCTGTTTGATTTTCTCTTACAATGCATCGCTCTTCCTCAATATACTTTTATATGTAACTGTAAAATATTTTAAGATGAACTATGCATCTGTAAAATGCATCCTTGCATATAAGTTAGTAGGTATGTACTAGACTATTTACCACAAGGACCTTTGTAAGCCTAGCCATGCACCCAAATCTTTGACAAGTTCTGTTACCTAGATACATGTAAGTGGGGGCTTGGGAGATAAAACCTTTACAAACAGGGATGTGGTAGATTAACCATTTACAGGATGCATGTGTCCATTTGAGACATAGGTGCCAAACCAGGGATGCATTTCCTGTTCCCCATCCAGTTGTTACACTTGAATTGGGTTAGGAAGGAACTCTGCATCACATGGACAGGTAGAAGGGGTAGTCTCTAGAATATATAGCTATCTCTCCAGCAGGTCCTGTTTACATCACAGGCAAGGTTTAAGTCTTGGTGTAATTCTGGTGCTGTTTGTTTTGCGCATATGCAGAAGGTCTATCAGGATGGGGACTGACAATTCATTGTCTGCCAAGTATAGATCTCCCTTCAGCAGCCTGTGGAAGACGGTATACAGAAATAGGGTCTTGAGGAGGTCTGCATAGGCCATGTTACTTACGCCCTTATTCTTTTAATGAGTAACCTCTGTGGATGCTCCAGTTGTTGGATGTGCCTAGTTAGGTACATACAAAAGGGGGCATTGTACTCAGTAATAGGTCTGATGAAGGCCGAATACAGTGGAACAGTGACTTCCTTGGACCTAGATGCCATACATTTGTTTATAAATTACACAACATAGAATGATTTCCTCACTACTGTAGACGTGTGATGGTCAAATGATAGATTAATGTCTGTGTGTGTGTCCCCAAGTCCCTGACTTCTGGGTCAACTCTTAGGGGTGTGTTTCAGTACAGTAGTTACCAGGGATGGATGACTTCCTGAAGGATACTGTTATGCATTTCTTGGCATTTAGTTTTAGTCCATGGCTATGATGTCAGTTATTTGTCCTGTGTCAGCCCTTCCTGGTGAACATTTGTGTCAGTGGGGGATTCTATGGCAGGTCCTAATTTGCAATCATCTGCAGATTTAGTCAGCCAGAGGCCCTTAACATTGGCCTTGACTTCCGAGAAGTAAATGCCAAAAAGGAGCAGTCCCAGGGCTGGATGCTGAGGGACTATGCATGTGACTGGCCTCTTTGTAGAGGTGGAGTCCCCAATTCTAACTTCCTGGGTCCTGTCAGTGAGCCAGGTGGCTATCCACCAGGATTATAGCTAACCCTTTCAGTTTGCCAACAGTGCTTGAATGAGGTATTGTGGTAGATGCCTTGTTTAGGTCAAGGTAGGCAGGGTGAACTGTTTTGCCCTCTCCATTGCTTTGGTGATCTTCTCAAAGAAGTCGACCAGGTTGAGTAGGCATGACCTGCCTTTGACAAAACCAAATTGGGAGGGTCCAGTGTTTGGAGGTTTCCTATGCCATTATTGATCATTTCCATGCCTTTGCATTTGAGACTAGTGAAACTTGTGGATCTGTAGTTTCCAGGGTTGTTAGATGGCCCATCTTGTGCAGAAGGATGACTGTTCCTTCCTGTTCTCCATTCATGAGGCATGAAGGCTCTTTGCAGGCTACAGCTGAATGGCAGTTCCAGAGGGCCTGATAGATTGTGTTTGACTCTGTTTAAAAGGTATCCTGGGATATTGTCCAGGTCCACTGATGCAGGGTTCTTGGCCTTAGAGAGAGCATTGACAACATGTTCCCTAGTAATAGTAGGGGGAATTATATTTGATGGTATTTCCTGAGGGGAGAGGGGAGAAGTTGGAGCTGAATTTGTCAGCCAGTAGGTTTGCTGTATCATATGGCTCAATATAGATTGCTCTGTTAACAGTGGCCGCCACACACAATTGTGTATTGCATTTGAGGGTGCAGGCATAACTAAAGAATGCCTTGTGATTATCCCTGGCCTGGGAGGCCAGATATACCTCAGATTTGGCTTTGGTAGACTTTATTTGTCCTCTGAGTTGTTTGTTTAGTTTGAGAGTGCTTTTATCCTGATAGGTGCTCCACTTCCTAATTTTTGCCATGATATTCTTTGTTCTGTTATACAGCCTATAGATGTTGTGATTGCACCAAGGTGGCTTGATATTAAGATAGTTCTGTTCTTCTTTCTGATAGATACAGCTGCTTCAGTGCAGCTATTAACATGCTTGTATAGGGTTTCTGTGAGCAGTTCCACGTAGTCAACAGTGTTCTCAAGGTTTATGGAGGTATGACATTTTCCCAGGTTATCATTTAATAGTTGGAAGTTAGCCTTTGAGTAGTCCCTGAACATTCCAGGGTTAACTGGGATTACAGAATTTATTTTTACTTTGAAGGAGACCATTTTGTGGTCTGACCTTACCAGAGAAGACATTACAATAGGGGTGTACAGCAATCTCCCATATTACTAAGGACCAGATCCAGTATGTTTGCATGCCTAGTCGGTGTATGGACAGTCTGGACTAGGACGTTTGTGTTTACAAAATCTAGTAATTGCTGTGCCTGTACAGTTAGTGTCGTATATAATTCCTAGTTAACAGTGGGGTAATTAAGGTCACCCGTTAATATGGTGTTGGGTTGGATGGTGAGTTGTTTCCATTAAGTTTAAGTAAATTATGAGTTTCCTGGGTTATAGAGGGAAGCCTATAGCTTGCAAGGAAGTAGTATTGGATTTTGCCTATGGTGATTTGAACATGGAGAAGCTCAAGTGCATTTTCCTGTTTGACCGCCCTTGAGGTATATTTTCTTTGTAAATCAAGACACCTCCACCTTTAGTCCCTGTGTGTGTAGCACCTGGTCTAAATGTGTGGAAGGAATTATAACCTTGCACTGTGTGTGCTTTTTATGGTTTTAAACACAGATGTCAGCATCCTCTAGGTTTAGGAGAGCTTGTAGGAAGTGAAGTTTTTTTGTTTAGACTCAGCACTGAGCAGTGACACCTTTAGATTTTCTTGATTTTGATTTGGTATGTTGGAAGTACTTTCAGTTTGGCATTGCCTAAAAAAGGCAGTATGGGAAAAGACAATGTTTTAGGTAATATTCGAAAGCCTAGAGAGGAGAGGTGCAGACCATCCCTATCAAAGCAGCATGGTCTGGTGACCATCTCCTTCCATGCTAACAGAAATTAGAAATCCATGGAATGACACCAGAAACTAAGCTGGTTATTAAAGTTGGTCATCTTCTGTTTGTATTGTGGCATCATCCTTGAAGAAGGTAAAATGCTGATTAATGATAGGGACACATATTCCGAGAGCTGCATGATGTCTGTCTTCATATAGTGTAGGTTGGTATGTCTCCTGTCTTTTACACCCAAACTAAGTACAGTGGCTGGAGTGTGTACATAATGTGACTGATCTTGGCCCCAGGTAAGCAACTGTCCTTGACTTTCTCCTTGGTCAGCTTGGTGAGAGGCAAATCAGCGTGTTTCACAATGAAGTCTCCAATGACCAGAATGTTGGATTGTGTGGTGGCTTGCCTTATGGGCTTAGATGTGGCTGTATGTGTTGATGTGAGTGTTTTGAAAGAATAGTAATACAGCATTATTTTTATATTTATTTATTTATTGATATTTGATTACTGTCAAAGTCTGACTGTGTAAAAGCCCATTTTCAATGGAGGCCTGGGGAGAAAAGCTCCAAATTATTACAAAACATTTTAAGAACAATATTTAGCCCTGATGTTGTCATTGAACATGCACTAATCAAGGTCTTTATTAGATGAACGAACGCTTAAAATGTCGAGAACGACATGCTCGACAGCTTTTAAGTGAAAGTTCATCTATGTGAAACCCCATAATGTCAAAACAAAGAGTTGACCAGCCATCAGGAAGCCAACGGCTGATGGCTAAAATGTACTGTACACCATTAAAACCTCCACACACAAAAAAAAAAAAAATTCAACAAACAAAATAAAGTGGGGGGCTGTGCCCCACACACAACCCTACTTATACATACCAACTCTGAGATCGCACCACAGTGGAGGGGTGTCATAACATTACACAGGGTGAACAACGAGACCTCACCACAGTGGAGGACTGTAAGAATGGCTAGACAAGGTGAACGTTCTGACGTCAGTCGTTGGCTTCCTGACTGCTGGCCAACTATAACATTTCGATATTCTTAGGTTTCGCTTATGTTTAATGTTCGCTTAAAAGCTGTCGAGCATATCGTACTCGACATTTTAAGCGTTCATTCATCTAATTGGGAACCAGTAATCAAAGCTGTCATAACTATCTTTAACCCCTATCATAACATCGCCACCTGATTTTTTCTTAGAATGTCTATTACAGTAAAAATAACCTTAGAGTGATGTAGGATATATAAATAAACTACAACCATAAAAAATGTATATTGTATTGGTGGTCACTGACTCCACGGACACCAGTGTGACCAAACAAACAACTTTATTAAATAACACGGAATCCAGAAACTAACAATTAAGCACTTTCGTCCTATCATAACCAGGACTTCCTCAGAATTAATTTTATGGCAATAGGGACTGCTTTTATAGTAATGAGCAAAAGCCTTAATTAGTCTTTATCATAGTTCAAATTAAAAGAACAACACACACATAAAGTATACACTGTAAAATGCCACTGTCAAACATAAAACACATAAAAATATTAGTATATTTATGTATAAAAATACATACACCAACATTTAAGTACCCTATTGACCTAAAAGAAAATATTTAACCACTTAAAAATCTAACTATAAACATTGCATGGATCTCTTATTTAAAATGCTTGAAGGGAGATTTCGTTGTTAATACCGGGGAATGTCTGTGCATTTAATTTGACTTGTCAAATGGCTTCCCTGTCTTCTAACTTATTTTTCAGGTCACCTCCTCTTGGATCTCCTAGAATGTGTTCTAAAATTGCAAAATAAAAATTTCTAAAGCTTGGGGAGTTTAGAGTGCCTATACAAAGCATTGTTGTCATTATGCATATTAATATGGTAAGAATGCTCATAAATCCTTTTTCTAAGTCACCTTTCAGTTTTACTTATGTAAAAAGTAGGACAACTGCCGCAAACTGCAAGATACTCCACATTCTTTATATGGCAGTTCCCCCTATCATACCAAACTACAGATTTAGTGTGGTTTTGTAGTGTTAGCATATTTGTCTCTAAAATAAAAGAGCATTGGAAACATACTCCACATCTAGAAGTTCCCTTATTATACAAGTTAAATTTCTTATAATTTCCAATTCTGCTTTAAGGTTGGGACCTGTCTTGAAGACAAAATGTTGGTTTATTGCCTACTGGTTCCTATAGCTGGGGATTACTCCTAATAATAATATTCTAGTTCTTAACTACATCTTTAATCGTCCTTGAACATGGACCATATTGGACAACTAGGGCTCTCTCAAATTTGTCACAATTCTCTTCCTTTTCAGGGACAAAATTATTTTCACGCAACAAGGGTTTATATTTCAGCCCTTATTGTATCTTAACATAACAAGTGTCATGAACCAGGGAAGGGGGATAACCCTGGTCTAAAAACATATCCCTTATATAAGATATTTCTGTACAAACTGCCTCAAAATGAGACGTCATCCTAGCTGCCCTTATACATTGTCCCTTTAGTATACTTTTCTTTTGACTGTAGGGGTGACAACTAGAATAATCTAAATAACGGTTGCTAAAAGTTGGCTTCCTAAAGACTTTTGACTTAAAACTGTTATGTTCGATAAAAGTGTCAAGATAATTAGTCCTTCTCGTATTATAACTGTATGTGAAATTCAAAAAAATGGTCAAATGATTAAAAAATTCTGTTATCATGCCCTTTGGGACCATACCATAGAATAAAAACATTGTCCAAAAATGTGACATATAGTTTAATGTATTTGAAATAAGGTCCATCAAAAATGTGTTTTTATTTCCAGTCTGCTAACACTAAATTGGCATAAATAGGGGCACAGAAGGCCCCCGTTGCTACTCCCTTTATTTGTCTGTAGTATTCCATTTCGAAATAAATAAAATTGAAGTCTAAAAGCAAAGCTATTAACTAGACAATAAGGTTAATGTGGTCGTGAGAAAAAGAAGTGAATTTCAATAAACTGTTACTGAAGTGTTCCAACCCTGCTTCTTTTGGGATGGAAGAAAAAAGGTCCACCACATCAATTGTTTAAAAAAAATCAGATCTTTTGACTAAATTCCCTTATATAATCGCCCTAAAAAAATCCCATAAATCTTTAATAATGTGCTGGACGCTACCTAAAATTGTTTTTAAAGATCTGTCAACAAAGATCCCTGTTGAATAGGTTTTATAACCCCTATCTGAAACAATTGGTCTAAATGGGGGGTTCAGGGGGTCTTTGTGAACCTTCAGAATCCCAAATAACATTGCAGTCCTAGGATTTTTCGACTCTCAAAAAGTTATAAATTTCAGTAGTAATTCTTTGCTCTAAGTCTAAAAAGTATTCTTCTAAAAAAGAATCAATTCTTTGATGGCATATATTAATCTCAATGAAAGAAACTGAATAGGTTTCTTCATCATTTAATATATCAAATATAGCTTTAGAGTAATCATAAGAATTGAACATAACTATAACCCCACCTTTGACTGGTTTCATTATTCTTATTGTACTGTCACTCAAGTTGCTCCAATAGAATTTCCTTGCTAGTAGTTAAATTGGGGTGATCAAATATGTTCTTTATGGGACCAGTTTCAAGTTTATACAATTCCTTGACTAAAGCTTTCTCAAATGCATTGTGTAGGTTAATAAAAGGGGATTAAAAGTGTTTTTCCTTTTAACTTCCACTTTAATGTTAGGGTCTGACCTACTCTGGGGGTTACCACTATAATAAGCTGCCAGATTTAATTTCCTCACAAATAATTTTAACTCTTTCCAGGTGTCCACTAAATCAAAACTCCTAGAAGGAACACATTTCAGTCCTTTATAGAACAAAGAAAAATTATCTGTAGTAATGTTCCTATCAGTAAAATTGTGTAGAAAAAAAAACCTTTGTGTGAGCAGAGTATCTCATTGTGTGTAACTATCTGGGAATCACTCTGACACCCTCCCCCTGTTTTTGTTGGGTGCTTGAAATCCCCCCCCCCCCCACGAGTCACAGGCATAATATTTCCCTTTGTTGTAGACTTCCTTATGATCACCTGTTTTTGAATTCCGTGTTATTTAATAAAGTTGTTTGGTCACACTGGTGTCCATGGTGTCAGTGACCACTAACAGAACTGGTTTCCAGTAATTGTTCTTTAACTAAGTTTCACAGTCAATAGCAGCATCAGCTTTGTGGGAATGTAGCAAATTGTTCAATAAAAAAAATGTATTATTGATGCTTCTAGCATTAACAACCATGAGAAATGCATCAAATGCTGCTTTCTGTGGACTCTTAAATTTTTGACCTGATAAAAATCCTGCCTTGTGTTTGTCAAATATTTTAAAATATCTGCTGCAAAAATTCTGTTCCCTTATCTTGACAAGTACACGCCATCCTTTCTGAACACGTGTGCCCAAAAATTAGGCTGAGATGCTTTACACATTTCAATTTCTTCATGTAGATATTTACCCAAAAAGTCTTTTCATTCACTGTGACCTGACTCTTTCTGTACGTGATTTGTAAAAAAATATGTGCTACCACCTGTACAAGCTGTGCTGTCTAATAGGGCTGTTTATGTTCCCTACTAGTCACAGGAGTCCTTTTGAATGAGATAATTTGTACTGACATGAGTAAAAACAGATCCATACTTCCTTACATTATGGCATTCTAAGGTGTGTCTGTATCCTCTGTGTTTGCTCCTGGCAAGCACAATACTATTCACTGTTCATTATTTTCCCTGCAGGTATAAGTGGTCACAGCTTTAGTGGTCTGCCTTTTAGGTTAGTGTGTTTGCTGACCCATTCTGCCCAACTCTTCGTGAGTTGACTTTAGTCACACCTCCTTGCAGGATCTTGGCTATTTCAAGGGAGAAAAACTTAGTCTTCAAAATTATTAAAGACCTGCAGTTTCTCTGCTGTTAGCAGACTCTTCTTGCCTAATTCCTAGTGAGCCAATTCATGGTCACGCCTCCTAGCAGGATTGCAGCAACTGAATAAGTAGAAACTCTTGCCTCTGTTTTAAACTGACCAAAGTCTTCTGCCTCACTGCTTTATTTTGCAGTGTATGTTGCTCTTTAATTTTGTTTTACTTTTTGTATGGTTTCAGTGTAAACACTAACTGGGACGTTACACCCTTGGGCCCCTGTTTTACTTCTTAAAGTTTTTGTTTGCCATTCATTATTTATTCCAAACTTTTTTGCCAGTTTCTGATTTGGCCTCCATTATTCCTATAGTGTACTGGTAGGACATATTCTCCTGCTAATTACAGCGTTTTACCTTTTGTATGCTGAGTTACTCATTTTTTTTTTTTTTTGTAATATTCTGGCCCGCCTTGTTGTCATGGTTCTTCCTGCTCTGTTTCTGCCCTCCGACACTCGTAATTTATCTGCAGCCATGCCACACCCACCAAAATCTAAACCATTCAATCTACTATACTATTTATAACTAACCACTCCTTTCACAGATTTCTAACAATCTACAGAGTATTGCATGTCCTTACAAAAAGACTACCAATAGCATCATATTCTATAAACACCTCACAAATTCTCCCTTATCTTGACTAAATATCATTGCTACTCTATCATCATACCAAAGAAAACCCTAACTTCTATCACTTCTAATCTTCTTCACCAAAATATATTATCAGACATAAATACTATCATGATTGTACTTTGCCTTATATTAACTTTGTCTCACCGTTAGAACTAACCTCACCACTTACCCATTCCCAACTAAATAATCCGTATGTAAGGCAAACATTAACATTTAATAACCCCACCCTAACAACAGCAATCAGCTTTGCTGTATCCCCATCAGTGTATAAAATCACATACATAGAACTTAAACAACACTGACTGCTCTTTACAAATGAAAGCCTCAATAATACTTCCTTTAAAACCCACAAAATATTTTTTAAACTCTTACATGTACTCAGCCATAGAGCAGCCAAACTTAGGATTAGTAGTGACATCCACCGAAACCCAGGCCCCGACCACATATCCTCAAATCCTTTGACGCAAATCAAACTACCTATTCCACATAAAAGCTCTGAAATAGTCCTGTTAAACCTAAATCTTAGAAGTATGCTCAATAAAATACATGAACTCCATGTGACTGTCTCTGTTTACAGCCCTGACATTACTAGCCTTACCGAAACCTGGTTGAAACCACATATACCAGACAAAGAAATTATCCCCTTAGAGCTGATAGACTAGAAAAAGAAGGGTGTGGTGTGGCAATTCTCTTCAAGAATTCACTCAACTTTCAATCTGTAAACATAAGTTTCACTAACATAAACAATGTAGAGCTACTCCTAACCAGATTACAACTAGATCAAAACAAACATATATATGTAATAGCTGTCTACATTCCTCCAGGAAACAATTCCTCTATAATCAAAATTATTCTCCAAAATATTACAAACACCATAACACAGGAAAACATTATTGCAGGAGACTTCAATACTGACTGGATGACATGTAATTCAGACAACCCCAGTCGCTACTTAAACCTCCATGGCTTTTCTCAAATGATTCATCACCCTACTAGAACTGACAGGAAAACACATAAACAATCTATTTTGGACTGGTTTCTAACTAATAAACCACACTATTACCAAATATTTGGGTGTCTACCAGATCACTTAAGTTATCACCTTGGGACATACCTACTAAGAAACCACAGTAACCCTACAAAACTAATCAACTATCGCCAGGTCCGTACAAGAAAAAATTTCATTTACAGGTTCTACTTAATATTCTTAAGAAAATGGACTGGTCCCCTCTTAAGCAACTACCCCTAGATGTTGCTAAACAACACTTCAGTGACACCTTCATTGCTATTCTAAACAGACTTGCGCCTCCAAGAACAGTTTGTGTTAAGACTATACACCATGGTTAACCTATGAGACTTTAACCCTCTGAAACAAAGGGACAAAGCATGGCAATCTTGGGCTAAAAATAGAACCCTCCGAAACTGTATTGTGTACCAGCAGCTTAGAAATAGTGCCAAACACCAAATTAAATTAGACAAACAACACTACTATTCTAATTTGCAATTGAAACATAGAACAAATCCACAAAAATTCTAGAACACAATCAGTAACATACTTCACCCTGGCCAAACCACAACCCCCCCCCCCCCCCCAACTTACCTGATAATACTACCAGTATTGCTGAACAATTTAAAATCTTTTTCACTGAAAGTGTATTCGCTCTGACTAAGAATAACAAATCTCCCACAATACAAACACCCAGCACACCAAACAATACTGCTGATTCATTTTCATTTCAAACAGTCCCAAAACAAACTATTGCAAAATTATTAAAGTGGAAATCCACCTCTCTGGCAGCAGATAACTTGCCAGCAGAATACCTAAAATTAACAGCAGATGTTATTGCCTTCCCTGTGTCAATTCTTATAAATCACTCTATAACAGAACAGTATGTCCCAACTATTAGAAAATTGCATCCATTACACAAGGGATGTAATTCAACAGAATTAACAAACTACCGGCCCATTGCTATATTTTCATCACTATCTAAAATTCTGGAAAGATGGATCCACTTTCAACTTCTTAAACACCTTTTAAACAATAATCTCCTCTCATTGTCACAGCATGGATTTCGACCACATCACAGCACAACAACAGCTCTTCTAAGTTTCATTAACACTATAAATAAATTCAGAGATGATGGCAAAATAGTGTCCTCAGTATTTTTGGACATGTCTAAAGCTGTTTCCCATTCTAAGTTACTATCCACTCTAACAAAAAATCTCAATATTAACTCTGATGCTGTCAGCTGGTTTCAAAGTTATCTATCTAATCGCCAGCAAGCTGTGAAATGGAAGCAAGATCTATCCCCACTCTTTCCAATCGCATTTGGAGTCCCTCAAGGTTCAGTCCTGAGGCCCCTCTTTTTCAGCATTTTCATAAATGATCTTAATACTGCCTCCTCTCAGTTATCTATTATACATTACGCAGATGATTCGAACTTCATATGTGCAGCATCCACAATACCTCAACTTCATACAGTTACACAAAAGGCCTTCTCAGATATTGAAACTTGGCTAGCAAAATCACAACTCATTCTCAACCCTAATAAAAGTTAAACTTATGATCTTTCATCCATCTAAACCTGCTACCCTCCCATCTAAGTTTTATATCACTACCAGCAATAATACTAGGATCTTCCCAGATTCCCAAATAAAACTATTAGGCATTATAATCAACAACAGACTAAAATGTGACATACACATTTCTAACACAATCAAAAACGTTCATAAAAAAATACGGACAATGTACAGAAACAAAATGACACTGCAAGGATTGCCATAGCTAGAACTCACTTTCTCTCCTCACTTTTATATGCCTCCTCTATTCTCACCAATCTCAAAAAGTCAGAACTAAGTAAATTGGAAGCATGTTACAATAAGATTGCCAAATTTGCAACAAATTCCACGCATTCAACTCATCACTGCCAATGCCTAAAAAAATCTTTCTTGGGTAGAACTACCCCATATTCTGAACTATAACTAATTAATAATGGCTCACAAAATAATGCATAATCCTGAAAATGTACCTTCTCCAAAAAAAAAAAAAAAAAAATCTCCTACAACCCTACTCTAATAATCATATTCTTTGATCATCTAACAAAGACTTACTCCAAGTAACCAAAGTATCCAACACAGCAAGCAACTCTCTTTACTCTAACTTTTGTTGCAATGAATTGGAATACCCTTCCACATAGTATTAGGTCCATAAGCAGCCTTAATCAATGCAAGATAGTTCTCAAAACACACTTGCATGAACCTTGGCTTTGCACATATAATACTCCAGGCTGAACAGTGATATAAGCATTACTTATACATATTACCTGTATTAACCTATCTCTTACAGCAGTACTACTCCTCTATAAATAGTTACATTCTTACCTATAACTCTCACCACTGAATTTTATTAACTATGCTCTACTTGCTTAAGTGACTCTCTTTACCTAGCTTCCTAACTTATGTTATACTCTTCCACAAACATAAGTTAAGCCATGGATTGTTGTCATAATACCTTGTTCTACTTGACTATCATTGTGTTTAGTTTTTTACATTATTATCTTGCAAATGTGTTAACATTTATTCTGCTAGTATATTATTCTTTTGTTACAATTTATATATAAACTATGACTGGAGTTCTTCTCCCCGGGCCGCCTCTGAAAATGGGCACTGTCCCAGTCAGACCATCCCAGTAAACAAATGTAAAAATAAGAAAATAAAAAGTGTCACTTCCTCTAATAATTGAATCTCTAATTACAAGAGTATTTTTTCTGACCAGAACTGTAGAATCTTCAACTTCTAATTCAGTGATATCTGCTCTATTGTTACAAAGGAATGATCTTTATCACCATTAATCTTATTAATCCCACTGTTTTCATTGCTTATAACATTTCAAGCCTACAGTTCTCATCCAGCTGGATTTGTGCATCCATTCTTACAGTAATGGTCTTCAGTCCTTCCATGTTCAGTTTTGATTTCTTCCTTTGCACCTGCCCTTTGCCTCTTTTTTTTTCTATATTTTCTTTTTGGGAAAGTGATTGCCTTTTCTATAGATTGGTTTTCCAACAGAAAAAATATCATCCCCTGTAATTTCTGTGTTATATAACAAAGCAGTGTCCTTGTTAGCATATATCCTCTTTGCTTTGTAGAGAATTGTCAGTTTCTTTTTCTTCCTTATTTGTTCTGAATTTCTTCCTTTAATTTGTATTTTCTTTTATATGGTGTGAATCCTCAGATTACTGAATACATGTATCCAGAATTTCAGAGTTCTTAGTGGCATTATCTTGTTCAATAAGGGCTGAGTGATCATTTACAGACAGTAGGCACTTCCTTTCCTGAATGTGTTCTATTTGCCTAACACTGTTAATCTCATCAGTCCAATCATTAATGTATGCAGTGACAGTTCTCTGAGCCCTGTGAATTGCACATCTGCAATCATCATCAGTAAGTCTAGATTTAATACTAATAATAATAATAAGCAAATCGTCCAACTTTGGACATGAGGAACACAGATCAGCAGTATTATCAGGTGTTACCTTTAAGATGCATAGCATTTTGTACACTATACAAGATACTTGCAGTTTAGCAAATCATTAGTTGCATACTCATTTAAGGAATCCATATTCAGCTGTAAATGTATAAAGAATTCTAAAAGTAAAGATTAATCAAAATCAGTTACCTCAGAATTTGGAAATAATTGAAATCAACTTCTGTGAGAAAAATCACATAAAACAATATAACATTGAATATAAAATTATGTACAGTAAACTTGTTCTGACCGTACAAGTTGTGAAAGTCGCACAAAAGCTGAAATTCCTTTACATCATGTGTAAATATGTACAGTAGCTCCTGCTCACTGTCACTCGCAGTATCGCCACTTTTTAACAGTAAAAATCAATAAAACACAAAAAAGACAGGAATATTTAGATAAGCTCTGGATTGCCCTGCCTGCAGTCTGTGTAAATTTATAGATGACTAGACCTCTTGGGATTCCTAGAGTTTGCCTGTGTAAAACCTGTCCATTTTGAACAGCTAACAGTGAAAATTAAAGGTAAAACAAAAGTAAAGAAAATCTTGTGTATAAGTTATCACTTCATTCCTACAAACAGTGAAAAACAGTGGTAAAAAATAAAATATACATTCAAAGTAAAAACTGCTTACCAGGCTACTGCACAGTCAATCACAAACCAAGGCAGGATTGTTTAGATAAGCTGTGATTCAGATTATGGAGCTTAGGAAAGTTTTAGGAAAAATAATAAGCTTTCAGGTGGGAATATTATTTATGAGTAGGGAATATTATCTGATTTACAATAATGAGGCTGCATCACGGGGACCTAGAAGGGAAATATAACAAGAGAGAGAAGATTTCTGAAGAAATATATTACAATACCTGGTACAAGATGAAATTTTAGTAACAGGGACTTCAATAGAATTTATGTATTATTCCTTGAGATACAATAACTGGGCTAGATTAGATAGACATTATATTCCATGGGAGCATGTGTATTTAAAGTGAATGCTTTGAAATCCATCCAAGAACTTTATTAGGTCATACACCATTAAAAAACTTAAAGATGCAGGGCTTGCCCCCCCACCTCCGCAAAAAAAAAAAGTTTAAAGGAGAAGAGCAATTTTTCGTTATTTGCTCTTTTCCTGTGGTTTCGTCTTTTTTTTTCATTGTTGTTGGAACTCAGCATTTTAAGTGCCGACATTCAATAGGGAGCCATTTGCATAGGTGTTGTTATACCCCAGGTAGACTTCAACGTACTTCTCCTGCAGTAGATATCAAATGCTGGAGGTGTGATTTCGAAGAGTGAGGTAATTAGGACCGTATGGCGGGGGTGGGGTGGGGTTTGGGGTGTTGAGTTGCCAGATTTTAAAAAGTCTCCACAGAGTGCTTTGTCAGAAATGTTGGAAGTACAAATGTTTTCAACTTAGGAAATGATTCTTTTGAGCTGGAATATAGAATCTAATTTGCCTAGACATGGAAGGGTCTTAAGTTTAAAGTCGTGGGTTGTATAAAAAATAAAAAAAAATAAAAAAAAAGCAATTGCTAGAAAATGGAAATCAAATCTATACTAAAGATAACAGAAGCTGTGGATTTTGTAAAAGAAATAAAGGAACTGGAAGTGTGGATTTTAAAAAGGGAAGAGACAAATGTTAAAATAAATAGAATTTGTGAGAACAATGCATAAAAAGTAGTATTTCGGAGGAGATGTGAGGTTTAAGGGAAGGCAGGATCTGTGCACTTTATGTAATGGAGTAAATGAAAATTGTTAAAGAAAACATGTACTGCATGACAGTTACAATGGAAGTAGTTATTGCGTTTGGATTTACTTATTTATTTTTTATATATGTATGTAAAGTTGGGTTGCAGTTTCAAATGTGATGATTTAATAAAGATATTTAAATACAAAAATGTGTTATTTGCTGCCAGCCCACTGGCACAGGGCAGGGTATTATGTGTGTTATTCTGGTGGTGAGCTGGTGGAAAGCTGAACTTTCATCTGGGAGAGTAGTCTTGAGCAGCTGAGAGTCTGCTCACATTTCTTGGTAGAGGGGTAGGGAGGCAGAGAGGATATGCTTGGTGTTCTGTTGCTCTGAAGCAGAACATCAGAAAGCCACAGTGTGGCCTCAGGTTTTAAGGTGAAAGACCAGCAGATGGTTGGGCTGCATGCATAGGAGTGTGCATGCACATGTGAAGAGACATTTTTGCTGGTAAAGCTAGCTGTCAAACCTCAGTTTGAGCCCCCAAGGTATTATGCAAAAGTTACCTTGACAGTGTAGAAGCTTTCCTCTTTGAAAAGAGAAGGCTTCCCCTTTGATGGGAAAGGTGAGTGCTTTCCTCCAGTAAAGAAGGGGAACAGAAGAGAAAAGAGCCATGGAGATCATGGTTGAGAGTTTTTGATGTCAGTAGCACAGGTGCACTGGGCCAGAAAAAAAGTCTGTCCTCTGCAGATATTTGTACAAGTTCACCAAACATTATTACTTCAGCTTCCACTCCATTGTATCTTTGACTTCAAAAGTCAGATGTCCTTCCATTGATGTGATTTTATATGCAATTTCGGCATTCTGATGTTTGGTCTTTGGACTTTTCTTCCACCCTAGTGGTTATTACTTTGTATTCAACACAAGCCTAGGAAAGTCATTTAGGCCCTAATGTTAGATGTAACAGACAGACAGTGTTCTTACTATATCAGTTGATTTATGAGAATACTGTCCGTGTTGGGTTAAAATATCCTCTTCCTATCCCCATGTAGTCAAGTGACCTCTCCATCTAGCTATAGCTGTTGGGAGTCCCTTGTAATTTGTACATGTAAGTGGTTGTATTCAACACGTTAATATTTTAGGTGATAAATCTTCATGGTTATTTCTTTAGTATATTTTTTGGTCCCCTTTGGGACATCAAGTAACTAGTCTGGTCCACAGTGCCCCACATCCACATTGGCTCTACCAGCTTTATCTCCTAACCCCTCAGACTTGCACTGGTATTGCTGGGGCTGATTGTAGATCTTAAGGATGTCCTGGGAGCTCTGCCATATCTACTTCCATACTGGGTGGGGGTTATTTATATGCCCTACCCACTCCCTTTTCCACCTCCCATTCTTGTTGACTGCATTCAAGGACACCTCCTCTGCTTGAACCATACCGCCATTATGGGAATGTTATCAGAGAACGACCTCCCACCTGGGATGGGCATGCCCATCCCTTCCTGCTGCTCTATCAGTTGACTGAGCTGCTACTCGAACCCAGGTTGACTGGAAGTTGTCAGGGCTTTATGCTTGCATGCCACTGGAGCAGCCTCCATTGTTATTTCTTGATCTGCAGGAAGGTAGTCATTGATGAAAGGGTAAAATGGCATGTTCTGGGGTCAGGCAGTCTTATATAGTTGACGCTTGACATCGCAGCATGTATCAGCACCTAGAGTGTGTACCCCTGTATGAAATCCAGTGAAAAATATGTAACGGACTGTGATGGGAGGAAAAAGAAAACCCAACTTTCTGACCTCTCATGGAGTTGTGTTATAGAACAAGTGATTTAGTAAGAAAATGTCTGGTGTATGTTCAAGAATGGCTAATGAATTAGGTCTGTAGCATTCCCTATCACCTTACTCCTCCTCCTGTTGTCCTCCTGGATTCTTACCCTTTGTTGTTTTTAATGCCAGTTTGTGGCCGCCTGTTATTTTATCTCATTACTCAGATGGGACAAAAGATCATACATTATGGCAGTATGTCCATTTTATGGATTTTTGCTGCAGTGCATCTCTAATACCAAATGGAGTTAACCACAGGAGAATGACAGTTTTCTTGCTAGATCTTAAGAAAAATTAGATGTTCCCAGGGAGTTTAAGATTATCTGATTTGACGTGGCCTTTTTTTTTTTCACCCCACTGCTGTATAGTTCCCTTTCCTTGGCAAGTTCCTCTGTGTGGCCCACATGTGAGTTTTCCAACTTAGAGCATCTCCGTATGGAAGCCTTCCCTTACTTCCATGCCATGGACCAGAGGCTCCACCTGCTGGTACTACAGAGTGGGATAGGTCAGGCAAGGCAGTGCCCTAATGCAGCTGATAGGGGATTTTTTGCTAGCTTATTCTCCATCCTGCCCATGCCATCATGTCAGTTACCTAGGCACTGTGCAGGCTATGACAGTATGACAACTAACAGTGAAAATTAAAGGTAAAACAAGTAAAAAGTAAAGCAAAGCTTGTGTATAAGCTATCCCTTCATTATTACAACCAAAAAACAAAAGTTCAAGGAAGCTAAAGTGTCCCAAGATAAAAATCCAAACTGCCAAAATGTCTGGAAGCACACCGATTCACCACAGCACAATTTATTTGTAGGCAAAGTCGCACGCAAAGCTTTCGAGATATACACTTTAAAATGCCATAAAAACATTAAATGCTATCCCCTGCATCAGCTAGCCAATGACACATGGGTAGTTAGCAATCAGTTAATTAAATAAGTAACAGTTTAAAGGTGTATTCAACTAAATGAATATATACACACTAAAATACACATTTTTTGGCAATCCCTTCATTCCTACAAACAGTGAAAAACAGCTATACTGTATATGCAGGTGTTTCACTTGGTCACAGCAATCACACTTCCTCAGTTTTCCCTCCTTCAGGACCTGTTCTTCAGCATGGCATTGTGAGAGGATCCACCAAGTGTGTATATATTTGTGTGTGTCACAGGATAGACATGTTCATCCTACCCCACCTCACTGTCAAGCGTCTTGAGCCACTAATTGAGCTCAGGTTGCCTTGACCGTAGTCAGGGACTTATCCTTCTGCACCACTGGTGCTGTGCTTATCTTGGGCTTGAGCTGGAAGTCTGGCATTAAATGAGAACATAAACTGCACCATTTATACGTCCTTTTTGTCTGTGAAGTCAATGTCCATCTCTATCACTTTGCACTCCATTTTTTACTTCCTTGGCTGTTTTTGAGAGAGTGGTGTATTTGATGGCAGATCACTTCCTAAGCAGGTGGAAATTACGTTGTCGGTTTGACTTGGTCAGCTGTCTGATTAGTCAGCAGTGCAGACTGTTGAACATTCATTGACAAAAATAATCAAATTATGAATTGTTCATCTTGTAAGTACAACATTAAAGTTTCACCTGCTTTACTTTAAAATGTCATACATTGCAGGAAGTAAGAAGTGTAGCTTATAACAGTAAAAAATGTTACTTAAGTGACAATTCCAGTCACTGGAAAAAACATTTCTATTTTTATAGAATAAAGAATTAAGCTTTTTGTTACTACAGGCTGTGACAGGTCAGGCAAGGCCTAAAAGGACCCTAGGGCCATTAGCTTAGTAACTTCTATGATCCTATTACTGTGTTCTTTACATTTATGAAATACATTTCTGAAGTCTGACTTTACATATGGCATCAAGTAAAAAAAAAAAATTCAGTGACCACAAGTTAGAATTAATACATAAATTATTTAAATTAAGTAAGACATCAGAGTGGTACAGGATATGTACGAGGGTAGTGTGACAGCGGTGAGGTCTGCGGTGGGAGTGATGGATGCGTTTAAGGTGGAGGTTGGGTTACATCAAGGATCAGCTCTGAGCCCTTTCTTATTTGCAATGGTGATGGACAAGTTGACAGACGAGATCAGACAGGAGTCCCAGTGGACTATGATGTTTGCAGATGACATTGTGATCTGTAGTGAGAGTAGGGAATAGGTGGAGGAGACCCTGGAGAGATGGAGATATGCTCTAGAGAGAAGAGGAATGAAGGTCAGCAGGACTAAGACAGAATATATGTGTGTGAATGAGAGGGAAGATAGAGGAATGGTGAGGATGCAAGGAGTAGAGGTGGCAAAGGTGGATGAGTTTTAAATACTTGGGGTCAATAGTTCAGGGTAACGAGTGTGGAAGAGAGGTGAAGAAGAGAGTACAGGCAGGATGGAGTGGGTGGAGAAGTGTCACGTGTGATTTGTGACAGACGAGTACCTGTAAGAGTGAAAAGGAAGGCCTACAAGAGGGTAGTGAGACCAGCTATGTTATATGGTTGGAGACATGGCATTGACAAAAAGGCAGGAGTTTGAGCTGGATGTGGCAGAATTAAAGATGTTAAGATTTGCACTGGGTGTGACGAGGGTGGACAGGATTAGGAATAAGTATATTAGAGGGTCAGCCCAGGTTGGAAGGTTTGGAGACAAAGCCAGAGAGGCACGATTACGTTGGTTTGGACATGTGCTGAGGAGGGATGCTGAGTATATTGGGAAAAAGATGCTAAGGATGAAGCTACTAGGTAACAGGAAAAGAGGAAGGCCTAAGATAAGGTTTATGGATGTGGTGAGAGAGGACATGCAGGTGGTTGGTGTGACAGAGCAAGATGCAGAGGACAGGAAGAAATGGAAACAGGTGACCTGCTGTGACGACCCCTAACGGGAACAGCCGAAAGAAGATGATGATGATGAAGTAAGACATCTTAGCAGTTCTATTGCATAACAAAGGCTTGACTGACGAGGCTTCATTATTTATTTATTTATTTGTTTTACATTTGTTAACCGGGAGAATCCGACTGGATACATGTCCATTTTCAGTGGAGGCCCAGGGTGAAAAGCTGCACATGTGCAAAAAAGTGACCATCTATAGTCATGGTTACATTGAAAATTTAAAAATAAGTGACACTATATAGTCATGGTTACATTGAAATTTAGCAGCATTGTAGGTTTATAGTATGAAATGTGTACACAAATCATTACACAGCATTGGAGTGTATAGAATGATATTACACAGATAGATCGATGTTAAGGATGACAATCAATAGAAAAAGATGGTTAGTTAAGAAGGGAAGTTATTAGAAATTAGATGTAGAAGGGTTAAAAACATAGCCTTAGAATGACTAGGATAGCAAGTTATCATCCTTATAATAATGTTCTGATGGTTGTTGAACTCTTTTCACTGGGTGCATTTAAAACTCCATGCCATTTTGCCTGAGAAAGCAAGGAGTTATTAAAATCACCACATAGTGGACCCCTGAAAATAATCTGTAAAACCTTAAATTTAAAAACATTTTGTGTGATGGCTCATCTACATGCCTACCTAAAAACATTATGTATATCATTCTTCCTTATTGCCCTGAAATACTTAAAATGAGGGAGTGGTGAGAAGGAATGATGTATGTAACATTCCTGTGCAAATAAACTTTAAAAATATCTGCTGTGCATCGGTGTTTTACTATACTGTAGTGTATATTGATGAAGAATTTGTCACATTAGTCCAGTGTGACCAGTTAGGCTTTTGTTTCGTTGGGAAGTCAACTAAGTATAGAGTCATATAAATACTAGGCTATCTGTGTACATGCAGACTATTGCAAGCCTAGCCAATAACCAGATGTCAGAATCAAAGCCTGCTCCTTGTATCTACAAGACAGAGACCTTAACTGTTATGACTGTTGTGTCCCTTATGGCAATCCTGTCCCAGTATACTGACCAACAGTATGTGACAAACTGGTAATTGGCATATACAGAGTCAGAATTCCTAACATGCACCAGAGGGCTAGATGAGTATTACGTTTTACTTTTCACTGTGTATAATATGTGCAGCATGTTAGTGGCCCTTCTGTCTATTTTTTTTCTGGTGGCTAAAGTTATCTCCAGAAGTTAGATTATCAATGTGTTGATATTGTAGGAGAAAGAGTCTCTTAAGGATTGCTATTTAGAATGCCTTTTTTTTTGTCTAGGTGAGGATTATGATATTTAAAAGCTGTGTAAGACATTTAAAATTACGAAAGTGTATCAAGGAAAACCAGGACCTTAAGGCTTTCATGGAAGACTCCAAAGAGTCAGCCTTAGCCCAGAGAGCACCTTCCACTGCTTCTGGGTGGTGACTCACTTCTAAAACTACTTTCTTCAGGAAAAAGGCGGAAGGCATAAAGTCTCCAAGAGATTAAAAACATAGGAAAATAGATGGGCCTATAGTTCTGGTCTTGGTAGAATTCATTGCTGCCAGTGTGGGACAGACATCTAAGGCCAGATCAGAAATCTCGCCTACATTTTTGTTTCCTACTCCCTTAGCAAATTTAGTTTACTGTTGCCCAGCCCAGGAAATTTTCTACTTTTGATACTGCCCCCATATCACTCCCTGAGGACAATTATAGCATGGATGGGGTTACAGAAAAGACTCTTAACAACTTAAACTATATTGCATCGGCTGCTTAATTGCAGACTGCTTGACATTTTTGTGAGGTAAGTGTAGCACTGTTGGATGCTAGTGTCTGTACATCTGCATTGTGCATTCAGACAGTTCCCTGCAGTTCGTGCATGTAAGTGGCTGTTCACTACATGTTTTCAGTGCAGGCAATAAATCTTCATTGTTATTTCTTTGTTATATTTATTTATTGGTCACATCATGTGACTGGCCTGGCCCAGAGTGCCCCACATCCATGCCAGGGTCTACCATCTTATCTCCTACATGATGTCCCAAGGGGTACCAAAAAAAAACTAAAGAAATAACAGTGAAGATTTATTGCCTGCACTGAAAGCATATAGTCTACAGCCACTTACTTGCACAAATTGCAGAGAACTCTCAACAGCTGTGGCAGTATGAAGGGGTCACCTGATTACAAGGGGGTGGCATTATCATGAGGAGACTTCATCTTGTGCTCATCCGGTCAATGTAGAAATGCTGGCCATTGTAGTAAGAATGTCTAATGGTAGAAATCTGTTCATATAATGGCCAAAGACCATTTCGACTCATTGAGAAGAAGCATCAACCCAGTAACCAAGGGTGCAGCCAGGCATACTCTTTGTACTTTAAAGTGTATATTTTTCTTTGTATCACTCAGAAACATTGCAACTTTTTCAGGCTACAGTATGTCTACAGCTGTCTGAACTAATGCATCTAACAGATACATAACTTGCATACAGTGAGGATTGCTAATCTAAAAGCAATATCTGTAATAGTTTTAGAGAGAACAGCTGAAAATGATCGTATCGTGTGTATTTATTAACTGCTAGGGGTCAACATTTTGAAAGATGTGTCAATTTTTTTTAAATGCCAGGTGGATTGGGGGGGGCAGTAAAAATAGTTTATTGAATACAAAATGGATTTTTTTGGATACACCCCTGCCAGTAACTTTACCTTGTTCAGAGATTACTCCCAAGTTACCCTAATATCCCTGTCCAAGGGTCTGAAAGAACTTCAAAAGTCCCCCTCCCCTAGTGACCAAGTCACTAAGGTTCCTATTTATACCTCTAACATCTATATCCAGCTAAACCAATGCATAGAGAACTTGGTCTGCATTCAACATGAGTATAATGGGAAATTGAAAAATAAACCTCTGTGGTTGAATTCTCAAAGAAAATAAACTTTACTGTAAGAGAAAAGATTACTTGCTTCATGCATAGATCTTCCACCTACATCCATAAGAAGGCACATAAGCTGGTCATGGCATATCTCAAGCACACCATTAGGAAGACTTAAGACAAGATTTAAACTGAAGGTTAAAACCTTCTCCAAGGATACCCATATGGCCTTTTTTTAAGTTTGTAAGGAATAGCCATCTTGATTATAAAACAATTGACAAAAGAGTTTGTTGTATTTCTTAAGTATGCTACTCCTGCATTCTGCGTTGTCCTTTGACTTTCTGCCTTGTGATTGGGAGAAGAAAAAAAGTAAAAATGTTCTTCACTGTATTGGCTCATCTGATTCAGACTGGAACATGAAAGACCTTGACCTGTACTGATTGGACTGTTCTTATTCAGCTGTAACACAAACAGTAACAACACCCCCCATGGAGTCCCCTCCAGAAGTGGCATTTTTCAAGATGTATTTATTTTAATGAAAGAGCAAATTAAGTGCCTATTCAGGGGGTTAGGGAGTTGACGCTTATGAAGAAAAAGTATATTGAACTGTTTTTAGGCATAAAATAACCAAGATCTTTGTCCATCCATCAGTAATTGAGACTTTTGAATATATTTTTCAGAATGCATCACTGGAACCTAACCTGCACCCCCCCCCCCCCACACACACACACACACACACACACACATGCACACACTCCCATTAAAAAAAAAAAAGCAAGAGGAGAGATGGGTTTGATCAGGTCTAGGAGCAGTTAAAGTATTAATATAAAAACTCTGCTGTAGACCCAGCTGTTTTTCCATGGAGATAATTACAGGATTTAAAGTAATACAAAGTTTGAGTGAAAAAATATATGGTTGACTGCCACAAGATATACTCGAGCAAACTGAAGAGCTGGCTCAGGATATTGCAGATTTATCTCTGAGAGAAGGGGTTACTGACTTATCCTGCACTGCAGAAACATTTTGTATATGTTTGATGGTGGTATAGTTATGATATAATGGATGTTGCTACAGGTACTTTTCTTAGGAGGCATGTTTAGCTGTGAATCCAACTCTTTTCCAGTAGTGTAAAGGGTCAGCTGCTAAATGCCTCTTTAGGGAAGAAAAACTCATCAGAGACCCTTTCTTAGAAGATTTTTGCAAAACAAAGGAAAAACAATGAAGTTTTCAAGGAGCTAGTTCATCCTTTATTTACCAGGTTTTCTAAACTACCCTTTAGATTTTGGCTCTATTATAGAAGACAAACAGGGTGAAACAGTACAAGTGTTGCACTAACTTACCACCCCCCCCCCCCCCAGTGTCACGTCCTCGCTAGTGAGGTCATATCACAAAGGCGTTTCATTTGAAGTAAAAATCAACCCAGAAAATCCAGCTAAACCAGTAACAGTTAGGAACTATTCAAAGGCAAACTACATCCTGTTAAGTGACAGTTTGCCAAAATTCAAGCCTCCCCTCAACCATGAGACCACAAGTACATGTGCAGAATTATTCACAATTGCTATACAAACATATGAATGGCTGCATAGAGGCTGCCATACCTACCAGAAGTAAACCCAAATGAAAAACACTGAAAGCATACACCACTGGCGGAATCCTCATCTAAACAGGGTATATAATAAAAGAAGAAAACTCATGGCCAAAATCAGTTAAAGCAACTCCTTTAAAGACAAATGCTGTCTTATAGAAGGAAAAAAGAAACTAACAGGTCTTAAGTCTAACAAGGCCAACTGTGAGGTCAGGATAGCCTTGCATGCTAAGAACAGTCAGAAGGCCTTCTTCAGTTACGTTCTGATCTTTAGAGGTAACACACAACATTGTGCTGGACTGGTGGTGAACTGTACCATGTACATCAATCAGAGTGACATAAATTTACTGGCTGATAAATTCAGCTCAAACTTCACCCCCCACTCCCTTTCCCAGCTCCATCAGGTGAAATCTCCTCCAACATTCTTCCCTCAACTATCAGCAGGGACCAGGTGTTGGCAGCACTCTGTAAAGCCAAGAACACCACCTACAGGGGTCCCAACAGCATCCCCGGTTGACTCCTGAACAGTCTAAAACACACTGTCAGGACCACTTGAGGCAGTCCATCAGCTCACTCAGGTGTAGATCAGTGTGTGTGATATACCTTTAAGAAGCTTTCCAGTGAGCCAGCACATGCATATATGTACTGAGCATGTGCAAGCAAGAGTGCCATTTTGAGTGAGCAGCCAGAGTGAGAGCATGCAAGTGTGTAGTCAGATTGTTTAAGTTAAATGTTTCTACTATCCATCCTGATGTATTTGTATACAATAAACTACTTAAACGAACAGCCAAGCCTCAATGTCTTCTTAATGCACATAAGAGCGACTTGGTGTCAGAATGGGATTCAGAGTTACAGCCACAAGGCAACCTATTAAAGTTGGAGGAATATACAGGAGTGGATTATCACTACTACTCAAACAACTCGTAAAACAGGTCAAAAACAAATTCCAGGTACTAAAACTTGCTTACAAGATTTCCTTCACTAGAAATATAAACCTAAGCATTCAGAACGCTTAAACAAAATGCCCAAAACTGCGACATATTGATAAAAATATTCAAAGTAATTTAGAAAGCATTTGAATCGATATCCAGATTGCATAAAAAGTAATTTAGAAAACATTTGAAATGATATCCAAATTGCATAAAATGTACAAAAAAGGAAAAAGACTGTATTTTTTCACTATGTACTACTTTTCGTATTAACTAAAGCTATTCAAAGAATCAGGAGTGTGTGAAGTGTTTGCAAGAGTATGCAGTATTACAGTGCAGTTATTTTGCAAAGTACAGTCATTTCAAAGCCTGTTTCATAAAATACGGTTGTTTGAAAGTATATTTTGCGGAGTATAGTATTTTGAAGAGTTTATTGTACCTGGTGTGTGTAAATTTCATACATAATTACAAGGGTCATTTTGCATCGAGTTTTGCCATGATATATGGGCATGACAGAAGGATTTTTGCTGACCCCCACCAGTTGTGGTAATAACAGTATTGCAGAAAATTGGAGAGTGTTTGAGCAGGAATACAATATTTTCATACAAAGATGCACATACAAAGGCATTTATTCTGCTTAATTTAGCTGGTTCAGAGGCCACTGAAAGAGAGCGTTCATTTGTGTATGCACCTGTTGTGTTTGCAGGGGAGGGGGAAGACCGCCATATAATGGCACCGGCTGAAACAAAGGAAGTCCCTGAGTGCTTAAAACGTAAATTTAGAGAAATGTGTAACCCCCAAACGAATATTGCAATGGAAAGGTACTTATTTTACACAAGGGATCAAAAGCCTGGTGAAACCTTTGCAGCATATATAACTGATGTGAGAAATAAGACTAAAATGTGCAGATTTGGTGATTTGAGAGATGAGTTGATAAAATACAAGCTTGTGTGTGGTTTTAATGACACAGTGAGAGAGATTTTGCTTTGAAACAGTGGTTTAACTTTGAATAAGGCCTTGATTTGTTAGATATACAATCTTAGAGAAAGGCACACAAGTATGCTTACAAATGAGAATAGCAGTCGAAGGCACAGTGACAAAGATCATGTTGCTAGTATGCAGCACGTGGTTAAAAGAAACAGGCCCAAGCACATGGCAGCTACTGCAGGTCCTGTAAGAGTCCCTGGGGAACTCAGAGTCTTTCCAGCAAATTCCAGGGCATGCTTAATGAAGCATAAGTATGAGTCAGCAAAATCAAAAGGGTTTCTGGCTACCTCCACTTCTAATACTAACTATAAACCAACGAAGTTAGCAGTACCAGATTTTATTGCCAATTGTCATAATTGTGGAGGAAACCATGAGTCCAAAAGAGAAAAGTGCTTAGCTTTGGTCAGCAGTGTCATTCTTACAATAAGTGGAATAATTTCAAAAGGTTTTGTAAATCAAATAAGGCACATTTTTTTAATTAAAAGAGAGCATTCCAAGAGGCAAGTTGATCAACTAGAAAGCTGCGACTCTACGTTTTATGTCAATGATGTGTCTGTGCTTGGTGAAACAATCAATGCAGTACATATGTGGGGAAAGAACAAAATCTTTTCTACTGTTTAGATTAATGGGGGGAAAGAACAAAATCTTTTCTGCTGTTTAGATTAATGGGAGTCCTGTAGAGCTGAAAGTAGATACTTTCTCAAAGTGCAATGTTGTGTCAGCAGAAACGTTTGCTAGATTAAAGTTTGCAAAACAACCTGATTTGACAAAGTGTGCAAAATGTGTTGCTTATGTTGGTGAAGAGATTCAAACTGAAGGCTCAGTAGTACTTTCATGTTACTCTGCTGGGAATAGCTATGACTTGTAATTTTTCATACTCATGAGACACATGCAGTCATTATTAGGCCTCAGAGACAGTTTGAAAATGGGAGTGCTTTCACTTAATTAAGAGATCCACCATGTAAACCTGAATGACAATAGCTCAAATTTCACCCAAACTATTTTTTCTGAGTATGCTGATATTTTTGCAGACAAACTAGGCAAACTACCAGTTGTGAAGTTAGACCCAATGGTCAGCTCAATTATCAGACCAGCACAGAAAGTTCCAGTAGCTATGCAGAGTGGAGTCAAAGATGAGCTAGACATAATAGTGCAGCTAGGAGAAATTTGTCCCGTAGAAGAACCTACTGAATGGGTATCCTCCATGGTAGTAGCTCATAAGAAAAGCGCAGTTGATATCAGAATATGTATTGAAGAGATCTGAACAAAGCATTAAAATGGCCTCATCATCCAATGCGCACAGTCGAAGAGGTTGTTGCCCTTGTGCCAAATACCTATGTTTTTTTCTGTCTTCGATAAGAGGACATTTTGGCAAATTTTGCTTGACTGTAGATCTTCACTGGTAACCACATTTGGTACACCATTTGGAAGATACAGATTTCTGAGAATGCGTCATTTGGAATAAATTTTGCTAGTGAAGTTTTTCAGTGTGCGATGGAGCATATTTTTTCTGGCTATTCCTGTGTTATTGTAGTAGATTATATTCTTGTAGGAGGCAATGGTGAAGTTTAACATGACAGAAATCTCAAGAAAGTTCTGGAAAGAGCACACAAAGTGAATCTTAAGCTGAATCCCCAGAAGTACAAATTCAGGCTATGAGAAGTTACTTATGTTGGTCACTTGTTTATCAGTTCAGGTTTACAACCAGATCCCTCTAAACAAACAGCATTGCTCAGGATGCCAGCTACAGACAGTGTTCAAGCTTTACAATGTTTTCTTGGCATGGTCAGCTACCTAGGCAAGTTCATTCCAGATTTAAGCCACCTTTCAGCACCATTACAAGAGCTGACATGCAAAGATGTAATTTGGTCATGGTCAGAACACCAAAGACTATCTGATGTCTTGCAACAGAAAATTGCTAACCCACCAACTGTCAGCTACTATGATGTTCACAAACCAGTTACTCTTTCCTGTGATGTTTCTAAGTTTGGCCTAGGTGTAGTCATTCTTCAAGAGGGTAGACCAGTAGCCTGTGCATCGAGAATTCTTACCCAAAATGAGATGTAATATGCCCAGATTGAGAAAGTGCTTTTGGCAATTGTGTTTGCATGTTCAAAGTTCCATGATTATATTTTTGGTTGACCTATTCAGATCGAAACTTGCCACCAACCTCTGGTCACTAATTTGAGAAAGCCTCTGCATACATCTCCAGCTAGACTGAAACATATGATGCTCAAATTGCAAAAGTACAAATTGAATCTTGTTTACACAAAAGGCAAACGTCTTTATCTTGCTGATACTTTATCCAGATCACCCAGAAAAAAAACACAGAACAGCATAATAATGAGCAACTTGATTTTGAGGTCATGGAAGTGAGAAATTTTTCTTCTACACATTTTGATGAGCTCAAAACTCATACAGCTTCAGATCCAGTTCTTCAGAAGCTAAACCTCTTTTATCAGTTGAGGATGGCCTTCAAGGTAATCTTGTTTACCAGTAGAAGTGCAACCATATTTTCCGTACAAAGATGAGATTTGGTCAGACAGTGGTATCATTATGAAAGGTCCTAAAGTGATTGTTCCAAAGTCCTTGCAACAAGAGTACATTAAAATCTTCCATCATGGCCACCCAGGAACTGATTCTACCAAAAGAAGGGATAGATGTCTAGTATTTTGGCCTTCTGTGTCAAGAGGTATCGAGAAAGAACTTTCATCTTGTTCAGTATGTAATAGTACAAAGCCATGTCAACAGAAGGAACCACTTCAGTTAAGCCAGATTCCTGAACTGCCTTGGTCGACAGGAGCCACAGATATATCTTTGAGTGCAATGGCCAACATTATTTGGTGTTAGTAGACCGTTGTTCAAATTGGTTTGAGATTGACCTACTTCCCAACCTAACTTCTAATACTGTCATTACTAAGTTGAAACAACATCTTTCTGTCCATGGTAGTCTACACAGAGTTATTTCTGACAATGGTGCACAGTTTACAAGTCAGCAGTTCAAGAAATTTGCAGAAGAGTGGGACTTTGTTTATATTACAAGCAGTCCTAAATTCCCTCAGTCAAACGGATTGGCTGAATGTGCAGTTCAAAATGCAAAACAGCTGTTAGATAATTCCAGACATGATAACACTGATCTTTTTCTAAACTTGTTAAATCTCAAAAACATTTCTTGTGATAAACATCTTGGTTCACCTGCCCAGGAACTTATATTGAGACAAACCAGAACCACACTACCAATCAGCAATCATTTATTGGTTCCATGCACCAAAAACAACAAAGCAGTAAAAGCCCAATTGTTAAAGAAGCATTTGTCCCAGAAATCTTACTATGATAAAACCAGCAAACCTCTCCATTCTTTACAAAAAGAGGAGCTGTTAAGGATGCAGACATCAAAAGGTTTCTATTGCATTAGATTCATGAAAAGCTTATGTCAAGAGCCAAGATTGTACATTGTGGGATCACAAGGAATGGAATTCAGACAAAATCGGAAGGCACTAATGTCTGAACCAGTGTTGCATCATCTTGCCTGTGACGGACTGTAGTTCTCAGAGTGACTTGTCCAATGTTCCTGCTCCAGAGGACATTCTGTCAACAAACCCATTCCTGAGAAACTCCCTGAGACTCCTTAAGCAGAACATTCTCCAGTGAATGTCCCTATTGCTAAACCCAGTCCTAACTATTATGTTGAGAGATCAGGTCGCATCTCGAAACCTAGTTCCAGATGCACAGCAATGTGATCATGATCGTTGTTTTTCTTTATTAGTGTCTGTATAAAGTGCATGCCTATTAAAATGCCATTGTTTATATGAGACAGCTCAGTAAAGAGGGAGGCTGTAGATCAGTGTGTGATATACCTTTAAGAAGCTTTCCAGTGAGTCAGCACATACAAGCAAAAGTGTTATTTTGAGTGAGCAGCCAGAGTGAGAGCATACAAGTATGTAAGTTTGTTTAAGTTTAATATTCCTGCTATCCATCCTGATGTATTTGCATACAATAAACTACTTAAATGAACAACCAAGCCTCAACATCATCTTAATGCACATAAGAAGAGCAACATCAGGGAACTACAGCCCCATCAGTCTAACAAGTCTAATATCCAAAGCCATGGAGTGAGTTATCATGAAAATTAATAACAGGAACATTGACAACCTACAGACACTGGATCCATCCCAGTTCGTGGTTGTTAAGGTAAGGTTATGCCTACTTAACCTGGTAGACTTCTTTGAGAGGGTCATCAAACAGTAGATGAGGGTAAAACAGTCGTATTATGTATCTTGACTTGGATAAGGCATTTGATACAGTACCCCGTCAGGCATTGTTGACAAGCTGTATGAGGTAGACATAAACCTACATAACTTGCTATATTGCTGTTGGCTCACAGACAGGACCCACAAAGTCAGGATTGGTGAGACCACCTCCACCAAGAGACTGGTCACCAGTGAAGTACCCCAGGGCTCCACGCTGGGCCCATTCCTGTTTGGCATCTACTTCTCAGAAGTCAAGGCTAACTTTATAGGCCTGTGGCTCAGAGTTCACAGATGACTGTAAATTGGGAGTTATTATAGATTCCTCCAAGATAAGTGACCTAAAACTCAATGACAAAAAATGTATTATGTCCATTGTAAAACTGTCAACGTAAGTTAATTACTCCATCGGTAAAACACCCTTAAGTGTCAACCAAGTAGTAAGAGATCAGAGAACATATGTAGATAGCAGTCTAGCCTTTGATCAACATGTAGGTTAGATAAGAAAATCATTCTATGTTGCTTAACTTATAGGTAAGGGTATGACATCCAGATCCAAGGAAGTTTTAGTACCACATTACTTGGCGCTGGTCAAATGTGTCATTGAATACAATGCCCCCTTTGGCATGTGTGATGCTCCTGCACTGGCCCAGTAATCAAGGAGTATCAATTCTCACCACTAACACCAGTGAGGGACGTGCACAATGAGAGGATATTAGGTACATACACAGCAAAGTACAGTTTTCCTTAAGAGCACACAGAGATCACAGTCAGTCTGAGGCTGGTTTCTCCCTCTCTCTCTCTCCAGATCCCCAATAAGACTCCCCACTGGCACAGCTATAGGGTTAAGATCTCAGCCGAGTGGTCAAGCCAAAACCTCCAGCACCCTCTCTATCCAAACAGTGCTTCATGTCCCTGCCCAAGTAGCTCACACACACACACACACACACACACACACACACACACACACACACACACACACACACACACTTTGAGATATGAGTTATATACAAACACACACACACTCCTGGGGAAGGCTGGCATAGGTCCACTAGCTATGCCCCCTTCTGCCCGGACTATAAGGTAGAAATCACTGCCACCAACCACTACTTATCAGCTACTAATAAGGCCCTTCCCAAAGTGTGCCCAATCTTACTGTGTGATGTTACTATTATCCAAATGGTAAGTGTGACTAAGACTTAAAGGCTATTTAGGAGTGGCTTGTACAGTGTCACCAAATACATGCAATTACTCTAAGAGTTTAAATATCTCTACACAAAACCAGCCACTATTAAAAATTTTAAATATATTTAATAATAAATAATAAAAGCACAAGACAATACTCATTAACTCGACACAGTTAAAAAAGAGTTCAGAATCACAGGAAATACTTTAAAACAACATGGCAGAACAGTCTCACATAAATACAGAAAACAGATAGACTAATCTTACTATTTTTCTATCTAGCTCCAAGAGATACCATGCCCTGAATGTCTTATTTACAGAGCCAGACAGATATAGATGAGAAGTGCTGAAGATATGTTTACAGGTCCAGAACAAAATACAAAATGCACTGACTTTCTCTCTGAGGTAGTTCTTAAATTAATAATACACATTACTGCTTGGTCATTTCAGATTATATCATTGTCATCTCTGCCCTTAGTTTCCAGGCTAACAGGAACTTAAAATGTAACATGTCTGTGTTAAAACTACTTATCTCTCAGAAGTTGACACATCTCTTAGAAGCTTCCCTGGAACTGCGAATCTTAAAACTGTTAAATATTTTTACCCGTGAAACCTACAATTATTTCTGTCTCAAACAATAGAAAGAAACTCTAGCTGCAGACATTCTGTCTTAGCTGAGATAAACTTTATACACATCGTAAAACTCTTTACTTGTTTTCTTAGATTTTGCAAGTTAACTCTGTATATTCCAGCCTTTACAATCAACACATACATTTACATAGGCATGTAGTTTATACACATTTCTGCTCTTTTCCAGCAGAGTGCACTGTGGTTACAATCTTGAAGCGCAGTACAGAACATATAGTTTTCTTACATTTCTAAAGCAACCATACAAATCATATTACTATTCACAAATAACATAGAAATATTTACCAAATTCTAGCTGGCTGGCTGGCACCCTTCACAGCATGTATCAGACTAGATGCTTACAACAGTTGGAACACCCACAAAGGTTTCTCACCAGAAGAATTCAGGGCATGAATATGCTATCCTACACAGATTGCCTAAAGACTCTGTCTCTGTCTGTATGTTCAGTGTCCTACAGGCTGGTGAGAGGGGATTTTTAACCTGGCTTACATGGCTTCCTCAGACCCATCCCTGATGGATCTGTTGTACATGTGCAAATTAAACAGCACAAGAAATACTAGATCTAGTGATCTGAACTTCGCTTCTGATACACAACTGGAGAGATAGAGTTGTCTCTGAAAGGATCCCCGCACTATGGAATAGTCCCCCATACATGTAAGACAGAGTTTATCCGTGACCCGATTTAAATACAATCTTGACAATTGGATGGGAAATTGTAAATTTACTTGCAGGGTGGCACCCATGTCCCTTAGACAGAGGCCATCAATAAAAAAGTGTTATCCTAACTTGCACCCCCCATACAATCCTTAACTACCTGCCTACTAACATACCTTCTGTATGATACTTGGGACTCGCATGGTTTGGGGTGGATGGCTAGGCTTGTAAGGGCCCTTGTTATTGTCAGCATAGTAACAACTTATGAACCTGTGAACCTAAGTAGTGTAGGCAGATCAGAAAGCAGCAGCAGTAGTCCTGGTTGGAGAAAAAGTGTCACACTAAACACTCCCCCAAGGACAGTATAGGAAGACTATTAGGCAGAGCCTTTCCAGTCAACACCCTCTCCCCAGACTTGCAGATAGTGAGTGGTGCATTTCCTTCTTCAGAAAAGCATTAGTTTCACCTGGTTTTGGACAAGTAGTGAGGGAAATTATAGCCCATGACTGCATTATTGAGTTTGCTCAGTTACACGTTTTTTTTTTTTTTTTTTTTTAAACAAGTTTATTGTTTTTAACATACAAAATAAATATCATAACAATTTTATACAAGCAATTAAAATAGAAATAGTTATAACATTCAATAAAATAACCAAAGTATTTACAAAGACATCCACTACAAATCAAATCAATTGATTAAACTATAATGTCATGCTATTGAGACTAATATTTTTTTAACAGGTTTTGTAAAGTATCCCATATAATATAATAAGATGTTTTTCTAGTAGTTCTTGATTTTATTGTCATCAATTCCATATGACACAGTTCAGTCATAACATTTTTAAATTCATTAAATGAAGGAGGGGTATCTGAAATCCAATTTCTGGTTATTATTTTTCTAGCCACTGCTAGAATAGACCATAATAAGGGAAGTTTAACTTTAACACTTTTAGGAACAGGTGTGTTAAATAATATAAGTGATTTAGAAACAATGAAATTATCTGTGAATAGGGCCTGCAAAAAATCATTGATTAACTTCCAATATTCCTTCAATTTTATACAGTCATAAAACATATGTGCCCAATCAGCATTTATTTCTACATTACATCTTTTACATAAGTTGTCTTTATTATTTATTTTATTCATCATTAAAGATGTATAGAAGGATCTATGTAAAAATTTCCAAGTAAAAAGTCTCCAATTAATGGAAGAAGTAGTTTTATAAGCAGATTCCAATATATATTGTTTATCTTGTTGTTTTGGTGATTCACCATTAATGGAAATGAAATAATTCCAGTAGGTATCTGAACTGTAATGAGTTTCTTCTCTGATAATTTTATGTATGTATGAGAGCTTACCTTTATCAGAAACTCTGTTGTAAATTTAATATCAAGTAATCAATCAGTATTGGAACAGATTCTTTAACTGTTAAAGACATTAAATCAATTTTATTAATAAGATGTTGTCTAAAAGTCTGAATTTCTAACCAACATGTTTCTCTCAAATCAAATTCTTGCTTTAAGAAGTCTAAATTTTTTACTTTATTATCAGACAGCAACTGATACCAATACTTTAGATCATTCTCTGTGACTAAAAGAGTTCTTTCAGAGGTGGTTGACAAAAGCATACCTTGTGTATACATTATAGGGAATAGAATAAAATTCCATTCCTTATACTTAGGATGCATGAATATAAAATTACGATAACTGATAATAATGTTTAATGGGTAACTAACTACATATTTTGGTGTAATGGATGAAGTACAAAATTCTTTTAGTAACCATAACATGGAGTTATTTACAATAATATTTTTATGTATTAAAGAGATTTTCATGAAGTGAATGCTAATTAGTTCCCAGTAATCTTTCCATCTTGCAACATATGACTGATCTATTAACAAAGTAATAACTTTTATAATAGAAGAGATAGTATATAAATTAAAGTCTGGAAATGAAATGCCCCCTTGAGACCAGCTATTAGTATGTTTCTTTAATGCAATCCTAGGTCTATTAGGTGCCCATAAGAAATTTAACATTAGTGAATTCAATTTCTTAATTATTTTTGTAGGTGGGAGTATTATTGATTGTATTAAGTATAATATCTTAGGGAATACTATCATTTTAATAATTGTGAGTCTCTCTTCCATGGTAAAAACATATTGTTCCAGCTATTGAAAAGATTTTGTATATTAAGAAGACAGGTACTATAATTATTATGTATAATAGATTTGATATCTTTAGTTAATATTATACCTAAGTAAGTTATCTGACCTGAGTTGGGTATATATTTGTTAAAATCATTAATGAGGACATTTTTTCGTGTGTATATTGGTAATATTTTAGTTTTTCTTCATTGAATATTAAACCAGAGATATTTTTAAAATCCATCATTTTATCAAATAAGGACTGCATAGAACAGTTAGATCCAGCTGATGTAATTAGAACATCATCTGCAAAAAGTTGAATTTTAGATATTGTATTTTCATCTATATCAAATCCTTCTATATCAGTACTGTTTCTAATCAAATTAGCCCAAGGCTCCATTATTAAAGTAAATAATAGCGGAGAGAGTGGACACCCTTGTTTTGTACCTTTTAAAATGGGTATTTTTTGTGAGACATATGTTCCTATCTTAATGTAAGCCAATGCTCCTTTATATAGATGTTCAATTAGATTTACAAATGCATCTGAGAAGTTTGTGCACTTCAGTAAGATAAACAAGTAGTCCCAACTTACTGAATCAAATGCTGAACTTATATCGAGACTAATAAGTGTTAAATCTTTCTTTTTCCTATTTGCAAAATCAATTAACGTTATTAAAGTTCTCCTTATATTATCAAAAGTATTTCTATTTACAATAAAGCCTGTCTGGTCTATATCTATAATGCCTGGGATGATTGTCTTTAATCTATCAGCAAAAATACTCATAAACATTTTATAGTCAACATTAAGTAATGAAATAGGTCTATATGAAGTGCATCTGGTTGGGTCTTTATTGGGTTTTATAATTGGTGAAATAAATGTGTATTGCCAAGATGGGGGAGTTGTTAACTCATTTTGGGCCAAAATAAAAACCTTATGTATTAATGAGAAAGTACTTTTGGGAAGAATTTTATAGATCTCTGGTATAATACCATCATTACCTGGTGCTTTGTTTGATTTAAGCTTGTTTATTTGTGTAATAACCTCTGTATATGAAATATTTTTATCCATTAGTTTAGTCTGTTGTTTATTAAGTTTTTTGTTCATGTTTGTAGTTATAAATTTCTTTATTTTATCTTTAGGCTCCATGTTAATGTTATTATGATTAATTTTGTGAAAGTGATTTCTAAATTCATCTAATATTTCTGGTAAACTAGAAACATTCTTCTTTTTCCTTGGAGAGAAAATTTCTTTGATATGATTTTGTTTATTCAACCTTTTTGTTTTATTTTTAAGTCTATATAAATATTTGGGACTTATTGAGTAAGACAAAAACTTATATTTCTCTAATGTTATTTTAACTTTATGAGTTAAAATTTCTTTGTATTTCTCATTTAATTTATTTATTTCTTCATTGACTTTTTTGTCCATAATATTTTCTTTATTATTATGTTTGTATGAGTCTAATTTGCTTTGAATATCTAGTAATTCCTTGTCCCAAGATTTTCTTTTATTATTATACCATCTGATACTTTGTCCATATAAATATGATTTTAAAGCATCCCAAACATAAACAATGGAGACTTCAGATGTATTGTTTAAGTCTAAAAAATGTTGCACTTCTGAAAGTATATAATCTTTATAGTCTTTTAGTTGAGTTAAGTATGCTGGTATCCTTTTGATCTGAACATTGTAAGTATTTTTTATCATAAACTCAAAGACAATTGAATTATGATCTGATATAGGACACAAAATGATTTTAGAATTAATTAAGTCTGTAACCATCTGGTTAGAAATAAAGACTCTATCTATTTTTGAATAAGTTTTATATCTGTTAGAAAAAAAAGTGTATGGTAATGATTTTGAATCTATCTGATTATTAATATCATTCAAATGATATAAATTAACAAAATAATCCACAACGTAAGTGTTTTTGCGTCTGCGAGTGGATCATACAATAAACTCTGTTTGGTGTTCATTACCAGCGATCTCTTGGTCTTTTGGCACTTTCGTTGTGGATTATTAGTTGCTTTTCAGTGCCTTGTGCTAGTTTTGTCGTATAAATTAACAAAATCCTTTAAATGTTTTGCATTAGATGTAATTTTCCTTTTTCCTATAGTAGTAGTATCTTTTTCATGTAGGATACAATTAAAGTCACCTGCTAAAATAATATCTCCTATAGAAAATGATATGATCTTATTGAGATGGTGTTTCACTGTATTAATGCCAATTCCTGGTATCCAATATACATTGATTATTGTATATGTCTTTCCATTAATCTGTATTGTAACCATACAAAACATTCCTTTATCATCTTTATCAGACTTAATAGTTTTAGGTATGGGCATACTTTTATTCCATAAAATAGCCACTCCTCTTTTTTTCTGAGTGTGTTCTGAACTAACCAAGACTGTATATTTATTAGTGGCTAATTTATCAATATCCTTTTTCAGGAGATGTGTTTCTTGAAGGAATACTAAGTTGGCCCTATGCAAATTAATATATCTCATTAAACTTGCCCTTTTACACGGGTTATTCAGTCCATTAATGTTTAAAGAAATTCCTTTTAGAGAAATCATTTAGCTTTTATAAACATATAAAACATATAATCAGAATAACAATTAACAAAATAAATGATATTATACCTCCTCCTTTAGGTGTACCATTAATTATAGCTGTATTTATTGAAAATCTTATGGGATTTTGTATAAGCTTCACTTTTATTTGTAGTGACAATAAGTTTATAAAATGTGTTGTGGATGTCAGAACTATATACAAACAACAATAAACAGGTGAAAATAATATTAGGATTAAACATTGCACCCAGCCTGGAGTTAAGAACTTCAACTTTGAGTAGCACATACCACTCAAGTTATCCCCCTATCCTAAGCAGCAGTACCTCAGCTGCCACCATATCAATTCAATACTAACTGTTATTAACTAAAGTTAACCTCATTTAATTAGATTATCTAGTAAGACAAAGCTAAACAATTTATAAATCAGCTTCATATAAACAAATAAGAACATTTAGAAACAGCTCATATTACTATGTACATCTATTTTGTAAAATACACTCATAATCAAAATAGCATTCTAATAAACTTGATAATGGGAACCGAGAAGAGAGAGAGAGAGAAAGGAAGAGAGAGAGAGAGAGAAAAAAAGGGGGCATGTCTATATATTAGTTTATTAAAAGTTTGTAAAAATAAGTTCTTATGTTCATTTGGATTCAGTAACTTAGGCTATAATGGTTCAGACATTACATATATTAGGGTATTCCTACTTTCTGCCATAGAAATGCAGTTAACAGTTTTAAAAACTTTAAATTACTTGCACCAAAGCTTTCTTCTCATACTTATTATTGCCAGTAAATAAAATATTTATACTCATACATATGTTTACAAGTCATACTGCACAGCAATGATAATTCCTAGTTATACATAAATCATTGTGATGAAAGCCATCTGTATTTTATATATCTGAACTGCAGCTTTAAAATGTCACATGACAGTTTCTTCTAAAATATAGACATAATGATACTTGTGCTTGTCAGTTAAGGCAAATGATTTATAACATTATATATGTTTAAATCATAATTATTTATATACATTAATATGCTGCAGTCATGTAAGCTTTCAAAAACATGTGTATATGTGTTTTACCTTCTATGCCTTCTAAAATATCTCACTTGCTTACTATGGCATACTGAATCATTTAAAATCATTATAACTTTCATATTTTATAAATTACATCTTAAATAAGTAAGTTGTTATAAAGAATAACTCACATTTAGATGTCATAAAGTTCGCTTTTCATCACAAAGTCGCATTTACAGCAGTTCTACTTCCTGGAACAGTGTACTTCTTGTATCTGCGATGTGTCAGTCTGAAATCAGGTTCAAAGTTCAAAATGACTGCATTCAGCTTCTCTGCGTGTATTCTGAGTGTTGAAGCTTTTAAAACAACTCGAGGACACTATTCACGAGGTAACCCACATTCCAAATTGTCTCCCTTAACATTCTGGCCGGAATTTTAGTAAATACAAGTGACTGACATTCATTTAGTAATACAAATGAAACTAAACAGTGCAAAACCTTCGCAAAGTATTTTACAAGTCATTACAGTCTCTATGACAGTGAAACCAAGCCTACAGTTATTTAACATATTATACAACTTATTTTTATATGCCCCATTTCATTTTCTCATACAAATCTTATTATATACATATATCAGTATTATCAGAAGCATATAACTGTACTTATAAGAGAGAAAGAGAGAGAAAAAAAAGAAAAGGAAGAGAGTAGAGAAAAAAAAGAAAGAGAGAGAAGAAAGAAAAAAAGAAAGCTACAAAGAGTATCTACAAAGAAATATTACTTGCTGTTTGTATTAATAAAGTTAAACATGAAACATATTACTTACAACTATTTTAGTTCTAATTATTTGCAATTATATCATGACATATTATTTGTAATCATGTATAAGCAATAAAGTCATGATATAATATTTAGCAACAGTGTTTAAACAGCATATATAGTTTTAAAGAACTAATAAGTTATTATTTCACTTTTTCCATATTTTACATCATACTTCTCTCCTTGCCCTCCCCACCCCTCACTAAATGCATAGTTTATAAAGAATGCCATTATTTAAAACAAGAAGAGAAAGAAAATGTATCAAATTACTAACCTTAGGTCTCTTTATCACAAAGAGAAACAAGTAGATTGATAGCATGTTATTTGTTCCTCAGAGAGTTTGACTATTTATGAAACAAAAACAGTTCTTTGCACACAGAAAAATAACTTTGAATAAATCTTTAAAATATTTGTGGCTTTCTGGAGATGCAGTAACTGTATTTGAAGAGATTGAGAGAGAAGGAATGAAAAAAAAAATATAGAACATGTCATTTGTTTTTTAGTCTTTTTTGCTTCTCTGAAGTCTTCCAAGAAGTTCCTGTTGCCATCCTCTTTAACGAAGGACTTGCCCATTCCATATCTTCTATTTTATCTAATATCTTATTTTTTTTAATATACAGCAAAGCAGAGTCCAGGTCTTCAAAAATTCTAGGGCCATCAGGTAAAAAGATTTTTAGTTTGGCAGGAAATAAAAGGTAAGTTTTGAACTGTGCTTTCTTAAGCTCTCTTATTAATGGCAAAAAACTTTTCTTTTAGTTATTACCAAGGAAGAATAGTCATTGTCAAAACACACAGTTGCCTCATTAATTTTAATAGGTGCTTTAGCCCATGCAGATTTTAATACCATCTCCTTGTCATAAGATGATAAAAATCTTACTATAACTGATCTAGGATACTTTGTTAGAGTTAAAATTAGATAAGGACCTATGGGCTCTTTCAATACCAAAAGAAAATGCTTCTGACAAGTCTAAAGTTTTGGGAAGCCAAGTATTTAAAAAGGAAGTAATGTTGTTACCTTCTATATTTTCTGGCAGTCCAAAAATCCTAATATTATTGCGTCTAGATCTGTTTTCCAGGTCATCAAGTTTGGATTGTAGGTGTGTGTTCTGCTTCAGCAAAAACTCAATGTTAATTTCTTCTTCCTGGATTCTGTTCTCCATATCATTAACAGTTTCTTCTATGCCTGTAATCTCAGCCTTCTGTAGTTGCAAGTCTTGATGTAACAAATCCATTTGTTTTGTAGTTTTTTCTATGAAGTTATCAATTTTAGTATCCAGTTTGTCCATTTTGGTTGTTAGTTGCTGAATAGTAGATATCAGAGACTGAAGCTCTTTCTTGATGCTGGGATCCTGACTGTTTGCCTTACTGGAACTCATTTTGAACAGAGGTGATGAAAGAGAAATTTCCAAGATGATTTCTGACAGGAAAATTATTGAAATTGTCTTTCTTTTTTAGATATTATTCAAGAAACTGATATTCCAAACGTATTTAGAAAGAAAATTATTTCATTAGTTGATTTTTAAAGTAATTATTTCCTGTCAGTGCAGTTAAGTTGGTGGAGCTGAAGAAATCTGCTGCTATCCTGTGTTCATCCTTGGCCACGCCCCACTCAGTTACACGTTTTTGACATCATCTGTTTTACACCAGAGAAACACTTACATCATGCACTGCTCATTACAATTTAACCTCTGGACTGGAAGGTAATTCAGAAAGTTCTGTCTGTTAGAAGAAGAAAAGGATATTACTCAAGACTGTTTTTTGCTCCTGAAAAGGTGGAATGAATGCCTAATATTCCTTTGGCTTGCCCAATTCATATTGTATAAATACATTTCATCAGTGATCCTTCTAACATCTTTGGTTATTATGAGCATCCTCAAAGACCTATGCTTGCCCCTCGCCTGTCTTTTTTGCAGGTGTAGTTTGGTCTGAATGGAAAGAAAGACTTGGAGACCATTTTAGACATGTTCGTAGTCCTTAGGTTGGCAAGAAGACACCATGGCTTGACCAAAGTGTCATCCCTCATAGATGAAGAAACTCCTGTTTTTTTGAAATATCTATGTGAGATTTCTCTAAAATAAAGTATTAAAATATTAACTTTTTTAATTGGAGTCCTTTTAATTGTTGTCTACATAGCTTTTCACTTTTTTCTTCTTTGTCTTTTTTCAGTGTTTGTCACCATTCGCTAAACAGCAGCCTGGATCATAACACATCAGCTGAGATGCTGCTATCTAACAACACCATAGAAGATTCACACAATATAATGAATTTTGAGAATACCACTGTCTTTTTCATTTCTAGTTTCCAGTATTTGGTTGTGGCTTTAGTATTCTCCAAGGGGAAGCCTTATCGGCAGAGCATCTACACTAATTGTAAGTAGTGATTTTTTTCCATTACCATAATGTTAGCAGCAGTTTGTGTATTTATTTAGTTATTTTTATTTGTTAACTGGGATAGAATAATGATGTCAGTGAATCAAAAGGCTCAGGCCAGAAAGATGCAATAGGTAGAAGATAAAGTTGACATTTTAAAATGGAAGCATGCATAGTGATGAATAATGAAGAAAGTTTTACAAGCAGGCTATCAGCACTAAAACTAAACATGCACTGTAAAGGGGGGGGGGGGGGGACGTCCTGTGTATAAACAAAGGCAGGTTATATAACTGGTTCAAAATGCAGCATGCAACAAAATTATTCACTATATACAGTGTATGTGCAATTACATGTGGGAGAGTAAGAAGGGAAGATGTCATTAATGGGCGGAATTAACAGAAGGGGTTGAGAGGGGCTTCATGGGTAGAATAACATAGTATGGTGCGAAGAAAATTAGAGTCTAGAGAGAAGGAAATTGGTTTAAGTTATGCTCTCTACTGTATAGCACTTAAACAAGTCTTCACAAATCAGATGTTTGTTTTAGTTAGTTCTAGAATGTGTGGTCAGAATCAAGTGATCGAACATGTACTAGAAGGGTCCCCTCCCACAGGGCTTGTGTTTAGAAATGGTTGTAAGTATCATGAAGATTATTTATAGTGATTAACAAAGAGGGGACTTCTTGGGATTGTGAACTTAATAGTATGGCAAAAAGAGGGAGGTCAGTCAGTAGGTTTAAGAGTTTATAACTGAGAGAGGCTAGGAGTAAGGTGCACCATTGTTTCAATGGAATTTGTTTTGCCTTTTGAAGGATATTGTTATGATGTTGTCTTTTAGGGATCGGGGAGCTGAATCTCCAGATATTGTTAGCTGTGGTTTGGAGAGAGGTCTTATTTTTATTGGAAACTTTGGCTGTGATTGGGATGTTCTAATTGTGCCATCAGAATCCTTTTGCCTTTGGCTGCTGTGGTAGCAGGGAGAGGAAGTAGTTTTTTCTACACCAGGAAAGTAGTGACTTGACTTTTAACAATGGTAGAAATATAAAGAAAGTTTAGGTTTTAGTCAAACCACTTACCTAGGTATTTGACGCGAGTTTCTAAAGGCAGTTGTTTGCTAAGCTAAATGGCCTGTTCACTGAGGATGATGGAATGTTTGTGTTTAGTACAGTGGATCATATATTTTGTCTGTTTATTTTTAAATTGCCAGTTAGAGAGGGGAGAGAGCATTCTTTTTCAAGTTTTTGATGGTAGAGGGAGGGGGCTTGGTTCTGTAGGTGACTACATTATCTCCATATAGAATGGTACTGAGCTGTGGGAGGTCCATGAGTAAGTGACTAATAATTAAGGAAAAAATAGAGAGTAATGCTACTCAATGCTAGAAGTCTAAATCTCAAAATGCACTCCCTTGAGGCACTCCTTAAAATGGAGAACATCAATATCTGTGCAGTGACTGAGACCTGGTTCAAGGCTCCAGAGTGCACCTCTGCATTACCAGGCTATGACTCATACCACACCTTTCGGCCATCTAACCTGGACCGGAACACCAAATGCAGAGGTGTGTCCATATTCATTAAGGATATCCACACCTCTAGGTTAGTTGCTCAGCTTAATGCATCCGAGGTTATCCTACTGCAAATAACTCTGGGCAAAAGTGCAATCCAAATTGTAGATTGCTACAGATCCCCCACCATGCCCCAGGATCCCACTCCTCTTTTCTTGATATACTGGAAAATATTAGGGTTCAATCAAACACCCTAATAATGGGGGATTTCAACTACCCCACCATTAACTGGGAAAACTACTCCTGTACCAACTCCTTCACTCAACTCTTTCTGGAATTCATAAATTCAAATGCCCTGGATCAACTTATCCACACCCCCACCAGTGGCAACAATGTCCTAGACCTAGTCATCCCCGACATGAGTGACCGCTGCTCCACACCTGAAGTCAGCTCCTCGTTGGTCAGATCCAACCATAAGCTAATCACCCTAGATATCCACATTCCACCCCACCTCCCATTAAGGAAACCACGGTAAAACATTTGTCCAAAGCCAACTTCATGCTTTTTAAGACAGAAGTGGTGAACTTCATGACACCCATGCAGATGGACAATACAGTTATGACTGCTGAATCCTACACAGATGCACTCTGTAAGCACTTACACGAGTACATAGATCGTGCTATCCCAAACAGAACCAAGACGCTATCCTCCAAAAAAGGAATCCAATCTGGTGGTCCCCTGCCATAAACAAACTCTACAACAGAAGGAAGAAACTGTTGCAAAAGAGAGTAAAATCCCATGAGTGGAGGAGCTCCCTGATCAGCCTCAGTAAGAAGCTGAGATTCCTTATAAGATCCTCCAAAGCTAGCTACGAAAACAAAATCGCCACTGATTCTAAGGACAACCACAGAGCATTCATTCTATAAGTATGTCAAGAATCTCAGTGGCAACACCCAGATCTGCTCTGAGTTACAGCACAACAGCAAGAAAATTACAGAACCAACTGATATTGCCAACATCCTGGGTGATAGGTTCAGTGCTAACTTTACCCCCCTCTCACCTCCTAAGGGGCCCATATCTATGCAGGAAGAATGCAGAGTCCCTGTAATCACAACTATGTAGGTAAAAGCTGCACTCTCTAAAGCCACAGACACAGCATCCATGGGATTGGACAACATTCCAGGCTGCGTTTTACATGAACTTAAGAACGAGCTGGCTCCCCACCTAAGCACCACATTCAGTCATAGCCTCACGTCAAGCTTTGTGCCCACTGAATGGTGCACAGCAACAGTTATCCCACTCCACAAAGGGGGAGTCACCACTGATCCCGGGAATTATCACCCTATTAGCCTGACGAGCCTGGTCTGCAAGGCCATGGAATGTATCATCATGGAATCATAAACAAAGACATTGGTAACCTCCAGACTCTGGACCCCACCCATTTCAGGTTTGTGAAAGGCAGATCATGCCTCCTGAACATGATCAACTTCTTTGAGGCAGTTACCAAAGCCATAGATGAGGGTAAGGTGGTTCACACAGCCTATCTTGACCTCGCCAAGGCTTTTGACACCATCCCCCATTCTGGAATTATAGTTAAACTCACTAAACTAGGTATAAATCCCTACGTCACAAGATGGGTTGCCAACTGGAAAACCCACACTGTAAAAGTTGGACTCCAAATCTGTCTTCAAACCAGTGACAAGTGGAGTACCACAGGGTTCAGTCCTGGGATATCTCCTGTTTGGTATCTACTTCTCTGAAGTACAGGCTAACGCAGAAGGCCTTTGAATAACGAAGTTCGCAGATGACTGCAAACTAGGAGCCATAGTTGACTCCCCAAATGATGTGGACATCCTGCAGAAGGGCCTCACTGAGACAGATGCCTGGTGTCAGAGCCGTGGCCTCAAGCTCAATGCCAAAAAGTGTATTGTCATCCCCTTTGTTAAAAATTCTGTACCCATGAACTACCAAATAGGTGGCAGTCTACTTAATGCCGAATGTGTGATGAGACCTTAGGAACCAGGTGGACAGTAGTCTCTCCTTTGATAATCACACCGCGACAGTAGTCAGGAAATCCTTCTACGTGACACACCTCATCACAACAGGGTTCTCATCCAGGAAAAAAGAGGTCATTGTTCCCCTCTACTCGACACTCATTAAACCCATTATAGAGTACAACGCCCCCTTTGGAATGTACCTCACAACACATCTGCAGCAGCTAGAAAGGCCACAGAAGTACCTCACAAAGAGGATTACTGGCCTCAAATAGATGCCCTACACTGACTGTCTCAAAAAACTTCAGTTTTACTCCATAGCATATCGCCTACTCTGAGGTGATCTCTGCCTAATATGTAAAGCTATGTCGTTGGACATGCTACACCTAAAGAAATCCCAATCCCTCCAAGCTACATGCTCTAGAGACCTAAACCTTGTCACCACAATAAACAGGACATGCTGGAGGAACATTCCTGTCCCAGAGACTTCCCATACTCTGGAACAAACTACCCATCTGTGTCAAGCAAAGTTCCTCATTAGCACTCTTCATGAAGAATCTTGATGAGTTGATGGGAAATGGGAAATACACCCCAGGGATCACTTATGTGGCTCTGCTTGACAGGGGCACAGGAAAATAACTTTCTTGTATGACGTAAGCCAGGGAACCTTGTTGGCTAGGCTTACTTAGGTCCTTGGGCCGATAGCCTAGTACCTACTTATGAACCTTTAAGATGGGTCCTTGAGGTATTCCTTTAATTGAAATGAGGAAGGAGTCTCTCCTGTCCTGGAAGTATCTGAATCGTGGAAGAGTGTCTTCGCTGATTACAACTGAAATAGGGCAGTTTAATAGAAGATGAGAGTTGTTACCCCCCCCCCCCCTTTTTTTGACCAGGTTGATCCTACTAGGCAAGTGGCTTCTTCTCAAGGGAGATCAGAGATAGTATTTGTACTACTGGGGAAATTTTGACCACGGCACCAGAGAACTTCCTTACTCTTTGCAGTGGCGGGAAGAGATTGGGTGTTATGCATCCTGACTTCCTGTTCAGGCACAGAGGTAGCCAGGAGAAACAGGGAGAAACGTGGCTTCTGAGAGCCAAGGCAATTCAGAAGTTAAGTGTGTTGAAAATGAAGAAAAAAATCATAGGATCGCTACCAGAGATGTTTTCAGGTGATGTGGGAGCAGACAAAACGTCTTCTGATGGTGAGGAGATCATGAAGGAGATTGAGCTAAATGCAGTGATGGAGATGGAGTCAGAAGAAAATTTCCAGAAAAACCTGTTTGAAATGGCAGAAAATGTGTTACTTCAACCCTGCAGTCGGGAGGTTTGCGGGATGAGTATCTAAAGGAGCTAGTTAACTAGAGTGAGCTAGAAAGTGGAACTGCTATATCCTAGAGTGACGTTATGGAAAAAATAGAAGAGGGAGAAAAAGAGAAGCTTCCAGAAAAACATCCTATGCTCAAACTGTGGAAGAAGCAGCTAGGGGAGAAGCAAGAGATGAAGGAAGTAAAGAAAAAATATGTTGCTCTGGTAAGCAGTAAAAAAGAAAAAGGCCTGGACAGATATGAGCAATGGGACAGTGTTGTTGCACCTGTGGAAGTAAAAGCTGAAGAGGTAAGAGCTTTCATTAAATTAACAAAGATACTTTTTATGACTTGTTTTTTGAAACTGGCCAGGCTATGAAAAACATTTTGGGCGCCTTTGAAAAAAACGAAAGCAGACTTTCTATGGTCAGAATATGTTGTGCAAGCCTTTTTTCAGCCAAACAAAAACTTGATTCAGTTTAGAATTGAAGTGGGAGCAAAAGAACTGAGAGAATATTTGTTGACAATAAGTAAAGAAGTGGTGGGTACTACTAAAATCTATGATGATAGAGGATTGTGGATTGAGGGTTTGGAATGTGGAATAATTTTAAAAATGGAAAATGTCAGTGTGATACACATATCTAGTATTATTAATGTTCATGGCAATAGATGTTTTGTGAGGTACAGAGGACAACCAAAGACTTGTTATTTTTGTGGAAAAAGTGATCATTTAATTAATGTGACCAAACATGTCATATTTATGTGGTCAGACAGGTCATAATGCAAAGAAATGTGAAGTAAAATGTAAGAAATTTGGTACTTCAGAACATTCATGATTAGAATGTGAGGTAGAAATACAAGAAAATGTAATTACACAAGAAAAAGAGAGAAAAGAATGCTATACAAGAACACACAACACAACAAGAAAAACAGAAATTGTATTTAAATTTAAAGGTGAAGACAGAGAAAGAAAAACAGAGCGATAGATAAAACAAGTGAAAAAGAGTCAGAGTGATATATATATATAGTAAAAGGCAAGACAGTTTCAATAGGAAAGAGTTGGGGAAAGAAAAGGAAAATTTAAAAGTATAATGGTAATAGAATAAGAAAGGTAAGAGATAAGAAGATTATTCTAATAACTTTTCAGTACTTTTCTGTTAACGGGGCAGCAAGCAAAATGTGCAGTTGATGTCAACTGACTGCTGTGCATTCTTTACTGCTTTTAAGTTTCTGTTCATCCTCACAATATTACTGATTTTCTGACTTCTATCTGTCAAGGTGCACACATCATACCTCTCAATCTCCAGATCAGAGTATCTGGGACAAAGGACCTTAAAATCAGGAACATTCAGGGACAACTAATTAATATAAGATATGCATTTTTAAATAGGTGCATCAGTGGACACGCCCACACATTCAGTTACCTAGACACAGCATCATTCTAAGCATTTTTTTTTTAGAGAATTATATACATAGACATGCTCAAAATAGAGGATTATTCACATCTGTCAGACAACTAATCAAAATTAAAGTAATACATCCTCAGCTCACCCCAGACAGGCACTTAAACATTTGTCAAACACACATGCAATATAGAACAGAAGCAATACATGGAATAAGGCAAATACATTCAGAGTACTGATTCAACTTCAGCATCTTGGCAGGCAGAGGTAGTCTCTGCAGCTGATGCCGTGGTAGAATGTTCTTTGCTGTAAGCGGCTGTTGCTTTTCTTGCTACTTCCAGTATGTCCTTTGGATGGTTCACACAGTAACAGTCATTGTCCTCATTCATCTTTATTGCTAATAAAGAATTTAATGTTTTGGGGTCAAGTGACTGTCTTAGCTCTGTTTTAACTTTATGAACCATGCTAAATGCCCGTTCTGCTTCACTTCGCATTAGCTTTCGAAATGTTGGGAGGTCTTGTACTGCAGGGCTACAAAGCAACTTAGACCTGTACTTATGAAAATTACATGTTTCAGATTCGTAAGACCACTCAGTCATCTGATATACTGAAAAGTCATCAATCAGTCTGCAGCGCTTCACTTTTGAACTGCAGAAATCAAGACGACTGCCAGTATCTGCAATAACAGTTGAAGACTGCTGCGGTTTCATAGCTGGAGCCAATAAACTGGCCATGTTGTGCAGCGGGGGATCTTTTAAAGGAAAATGCTTTTTCATCTTAAGTAGGACTGCAGAGTAAAATTGCTTGGCTCTCTTGAAAAGTTTCTGCTCCACTGTAGTACCCCTGATGTCATCCATATTGTTGCCCAAATATGTTTTGGTATCAGGACCAATATGAATTTCACTGTCTTGTAAGATGTTGTCCTGCACTTCAAGAATTGCATCAGTACTACTTATATTGTCCAAAAACTGCCTTGCAGTTGGTGGTTTCAAGTAACCTACTAGCATATGCCTGCAGTAGTTTCTGGATGTCATTATGCAAGGTGAGCAATTTGCTTTCTTTGCTTTTCATTTGCACATTGAAGTTATGCAGTGGTTCAGTGTCATACTGCAGGAATAGGAATGCCAGCTTGATGTCATGGCTCTGCAGTCTTTTAGCTATGAAATCCACTTTAACAGACCGTGGTTCATAGGACAAGAAGTAGGATCTCAGGGCAGGCCACAAGGCAAGCATTCTTTTGATGACTTTTGACAAACGTAGCCATCGAGTGAGGGCATACCTGATAATTTTAAGAGGTTCAATATCCACAAACCTTGCAAACACCTTAAGCTTTTACTGGTACTGTGAACTGCTTGAAAAGTGGCAATAAATGTCAGCTATCAGCTCCTCTACAGGTACAGCCATTGTTTTTACACCAGATTTAATACATAAATCTGCAGTGTGACACAAGCAGCCCATGTTGAAGATGTGTGTATTAACCTCTTTTAATCTGGATAGCACAAAATTCTGCTTACCAGTCATGGAGGCAGCATTGTCTGATGAAAAAACCACCATGTTGTTCACACGAATGTCAAACTTGCTCAGAGTCTCCATTACACAGTCATAAATGGTTTGGCCAGTTCCACTGATACAAGCAGGCATGTCAAGGAATCTAACAACATTTTTACCAATGCCATTGTCAAAAAAGCCAAGTAAAATGACAAACAACTTGTCATCCCCCATAGCTGTACTCTGGTCGAGGTACAAAAACAGTATGGCACTTTCTAACAAACTTGTGCAACATCCTGCTGATACTTTGGCCCCATTGCATCTCTTGTAATGCAAGCAGCCTTTGTTGGTCCACAGGTCATTTTTTTGTACCACCTCTGGATCCATGCAGTACCTCTTCATATACTTCAGGAATTATCCCCAGTCGTAAAGGGCAAATTGTGCTCCGCAAGTAGGGTCATAAAGGCTACTTCAGCCTCTAAGACTTTAGAATTGGTTTGCTGAGTGGCAAACATTTCTGTCACCTTCCTCCCAGTCGAATGCTTGTTGCTCATCTTATGCTTCTCAATGTCCATATGCCATTGCAGATCATTCCTTCCTCCATGTCCTACATTAATATTAGTAGCACATACCTTGCAAAATGTATAGCCTGGACCGCTTTCCATCACCCAGTCAAAGCTGATCTTCCAGCTACTTTGGAAGGTGGTCATTCGCTTCTTCTTTTATAGTAAAACGTCACTTGTATGATGGCAAACAGTAGCCAAAAAAAATCTTACCCTTCTGAGTTGTTGCACTATAACAGTGTAAGAACGGTTGCGTTGCACTCCCTTCCATTGTGGCTTGTACCATGCTGTTGTAGGATTCTGCCATGACTTTGCTTCTGAAGAAAACTTATGATTCAGATAAAAAGTGAGAATGCAAGCCAGAAACCACTTTAAATGTGTGCAACTCAGTAAGACTGAGTAATAGTGAGCACCGTACATAGTCATAAAATGTGAATAAGCATTATTGCAAATCAGGTTGTGCAGTAAAATTCATGTTCTGAAATCACTTTGGTAATGTAATCCAAGTTTCATAGAATTCTACCCCATTCAAAAGAGTACTAGATCTTTGTCCAGAGCATGCCTTGCTTCTTAAACACAAAATGCTGTACACTTGACAGATATGCCCCAGCCCTCATGCCCCTGCCCCAGCACATTAATTTCCAGTATTGCTCATACAAACTTAGAAAGTTGCTAGAATAACATGTTTTGCAGTAGCATAACTTTTCTGAAAGGTATGAAGCCTGAAATGCAAATGTCTGTTATTGACTAACTTCAAACATTAATTTGCAATCAATCCATCAGAAAGCTACAGTTTTATGAAAAACTGACTAAATGTGAGAAAAAAAATCTAAGACATGCTGCGAAAATCTGTACAGTTGAGAGACATGCCCCTGCCCAGTACATTGCCTTCATATTGCTCATACAAACTTAAAAGGTATGAAGCCTGAAACGCAAATGTCTGTCATTGTCTAACTTCAAACATTATTTGCCATCAATCCATCAGAAAGCCAGTGTTTTATAAAAACAGACTAAACATGAGAAAAAAAGAAATCAAGACATGCTGCGAAAATCTGTACAATTGAGAGACATGCCCTAGCCCTGATACCCCTGCCCAGCACATTACGTTCCAGTATTGCTCATACAAGCTATGAAAGTTTCTAGAATAACATGTTTTGCAGTAACATAACGTTTCTGAAAGGTATGAAGCCTGACACGCACAAACACATACATTCATATCTCTTCTCTGCCGTTTGCCTTGTCACTATTTTTTATAGACACCAGGAGCAGTAGTCGTACCTCTTAACCTTTTAGAGCAAGAAATCTGCACAAAGGAACAGATGTAGGACAAAGGCCCAAAAATGGGAACACTTTTTAAATATTGCTGTTACAAACTTCAAAGGTTGATAGAAAAATAGATTTTGCATTGGCATGCATTTTCTGAAAGGTATGACGTCTGAATGTCAAATATCTGTCATTATTTTCTGACTTTAGTGGCAAATCATTAAAGACTGATCTGCCAAAACCCCACAATTTTATGAAAAATTAAACAAAAATATGAGGGAAAAATCTGGACATTCTGCACAAATCTGTGCAGTTAAGAGGTGTGGTTGCTGACAGCAATTTAAGATGAACCTGTTTCAGTTTCTGTGCTGTACAACGATAAAAGTTAAACAGTGGCAGGTTTTCACAAGCTCACAATGCATTTCTTTCTGGGGAGGTAGGATGTGCTGGTTATATATATTTACTAATTTATGGTAAATTACGTTACATTTACTTTTTTGGAAGAGTTCAGATGCTGTTCTTAGAAATACTTCACTTTGTTTCGTCCACACCTGCCTCAGTGCCTCTCAGTCTTTTAGCAGAAGAAGTTCTGAACAAAGACCAAAAATAAGGGTCAGATTTTACATCACTGCTCTTATACAAAGAAAGTTGATAGAATGTAAGGCTTTGTGTTAGCATAGATTTTTCTGAAGGCTATAAAGTCTGAATCTTAATGTCTGTTCATTGATTTGTCTGAAAAGCACACATTTTATGAAGAAAAGACCAAAAGTATAAAGCAAAAATCTTTACATTCTGCAAAATTCTGAACATGCTTCTTTCACTATTATCAGCTATTATGTCTTGTTCTGTGCTGTCATTTTAGAGTCTATTGGAAAACAGTGCACACTAGACTTACCTGGGGAAAAAAAGATAAATCTTAGTTCAGCAGAACCGAACCAGCAACTCAGACCACAGACCTCTTGGGAATAATTTGCTCTGTCTCCATCGAGCTGGGGCTGAACTCAGTCTCTTTCTCAAGCTTGGATGGATTCACGGCTGCCCTTAATCTCTCCCATCTCCCATCTCTCGCCTCTCCCTTGGCAAACAAACATTGCGAACGTCTTCTCTTGACCTCCCAGTTCGACTGAATAGTAACACCACCATTCCTGCAGCTCCTGCTTCCTTGATATGTGGACTAAGCAGACCTTATTGAGAACTTGAAGCACACCAAGTCCACCGCAGCCACTACATGCAAAACAAGGCAGTAAAGCAGCGCTTTGATTGGCTGAAATTTCTATAGCTAGAACAGAGCTTGCTTTACCACAAATCTGGGAGTACTTTCACCCAGTCAGGCACTCTGGAAGATAAGCTGATTTCAGCTTAAAATCGGGCGTTCCTGGTTAATTCGGGGCGATTGAGAGCCATGGCACGCATTGACAATGGGGACAAAGGAGCTTGACAAATAGGAACATCTGCTCAAAACAGTAAATGAACATGGGGACAAAACTGTTACGGGAGTAGCATCCAAAATGTGTGTCTTACCTGAAGTCAGAGCTGTTCATTTTTTTCTGGTTTTACTTTTGTCTTCTGTCTCAGAGTGCTACTGATTTTGTCACATGTCAGTACTGAGTTTGCATTGTTTTGCTGTGGTTTTCATTTTGGCTTTGTTGTCACATTAGTACTCATTTTCCTGCAAACTCAGTGCTGCCTATGTTGCTGTTGTACTCTGGTTTTAATTTCGGCTTTGTTCTCGGACTGTTACGCCTTTTGGCCCAAGTCACTGCCGGTTACACAGACAGTTTTACAAAGATTCTGTGTTGCTTCCTAAATACGGTGTACATCAGATGTTATTTTCTGAAAAACTGAGGAAGTAGTGCTCTTTCCGACCAGCTGCTGATTTTTAAGGGTCAGTGTGTTAACATTTGGAATGCTGTCAGGCATATCTGTCAACCTAATCACACACAGACAACTGGTAAAAAACCTTTGAAAAGTTGGAACATCTCTTGAAAATGTGAAGTGAACTTTGGGAGAAAGCCTTTGGAAAAATAGGAACATGTTTTCACAATGTCAGCATGTAATTAGGATAACATTTGCGTTACTTCTCCATCTATATTTCGCACCATGCCTGCTGCCCTATTAACTGAAAAGTACCAACTGTTCTATAAAGCTGAAAATGTTAGCTCTGAATGTGAACAGTATGAAGAATATTAAGAGAAGAATTAGTAGTTTACAATTATGTGCTGCAGTAAATGTTCAAGTAATAGTGTTGGAAGACATTAGAATGCTAACAGAAGAAGAAAGAGTGCAAACAAACGCTTTGGAATGGTACTGTTATTTGGAATATAGGCTAAGAAGCATGTTAAGATATATGCATACCATGCCAAGAAAATATAAAAATACCCGATATTACAATGATAGAACTGGGCCAAATAACAGTAGCAGATATAAGATGGAAAATATGTATCTAGACTAATAGCTTTATATGCATATGTGACAAAAAAGAGAAATAATGTTTAAAGGTATACCTAATTATGCCTGTGTAAACATGGATATAATAATGACAGGTAATTTTTATTGTAATTTGAGAAACAGAAAGAATAGTTGTGATGTTAAAATGGTTACTGAAATTATGAAAAATGGACAATTAAATATATGGGAAAATAAATACTAGACTTACAAAATAAATGAAATTAAGACAGAAATTGATTATTTTTTTATAGCAGAAGTTCTAAAATTTACAAAAAAGGAATTAAATACAACAGGTTTTCTGGTTGTGTGGCGATTTGGATAAGAATTCATGAAAATGAGGAATGTATTAAAATAGGAAAAGCCATAAAAAGAGTACATGAAAAAGAGTTGGATTAAGGAGAGAAAAAAAGAAATTGCAGAATTATGGCAGCAACATAACAGTGTGGAGATTTTTATGAAAAGTAGACAATATAGTGGATTCAGTGCAAAAGAAACAGAAAAAAGTATTTTTAGAATGTATAGAAAAGGAAAAAAGAAAAAAATGGAATACAAAAAATATGTAATGACTTGATAGAGAAATAAAAAATCATTTTATGAAAAAGAAAAAAATATATAGAAGAAATCAAGATAAGGTTAATAAATTTTTACATAAACAAAAATATTGTTTACAGGGAAAAAAGAAGTACCAGCACTATACTTATGTAAGATAGTAAAAGAAGGAAAGATAAGAGAATTAAAAAATAAAGATGGGAAAACAAGGAGAAATATATGAAATAATTAAAGAATATGTATTAGATTTATTTAGTAAAAAAGTTAACATAAATTTGTAATGGTGAAAATTTAAATAAGGAAGAGAATGAATATTTAGAGAAACAGATTAGTTGAATCAGGTCTTGAAAAATATTGTTAATTCGGGTACAGGTTTGGATGGAATTGAATATAGTGTGTATAAAGTAATGTATGACTGGCAAAAATGGTGTTTATAGAAGTAATGAATGAGTGGGTTAGAAAGAATAATTAAGTATAAAGAAATTTGCACAGGTGTGACAAAGTTTATATTAAAGGAGATAAAGATAAAATAAAAAATTCAACACCAATTACACTAAAAGTTTCATGAGAATAGTAACTAAAAGACTACAGTGTAAAATAGAAAGATTATATGATCAAAATTTGTTTGGGAGAAAAGGAAAGGGGAGTCGAGACCTATTGTGAATAGTAAGGGAAGTAATTGATGATGATATTAATAAAAAAGTGGAAAGAAATCATGGTAGGTGATGTCAGTATCATGATAGGTGATGTCAGTAAGGCATATGATAATATTCAGTATAAAGCATTACGGGGAATTTTACAAGCATACAACATAAGTGAAAATATTATAAGTAATTAAATAGGTATATGAAAAGAATTATGTGAAATTGAATATAAATAGTTGGATTGGGGAAGATTTGAAAATAGAATGTGGTATAAAACAAGGATGTCCTGCAAAGCAGTATGATCTTTTGCTGTAATCATGAACACAGTAGTAATGGAAGTTAATAAAATGTCAAGTAAGGGAGGATATATAATGATGGAGGATATTCAGTTCCCAATAATGTATACTTATAAAATGTATTTATTTTTATTTTACATTTGTTGACCGGGATAGTCCGTCTGGGTGTGAGCCCATTTTCAGCGGAGGCCCGTGAAGAAAAGCTCCAATAAAACAAGAACAACATTGACTGGTACAGTGTCGGTTTTACATATAATTTCACAGAAATATCTAGAGACAATAAAGAAAGTACAGGAGAAAGTTATTAAAATATAATAGTCATATATATATATATATATATATATATATATATATATATATAAAATATTTTTTTTTCTTTTTTTTTTTTTTTTTTTATGGTAGGGGTCTATCTTTAGTTGATCATTTGAGTATACTTTAATACGTGTACATATGTATACCCTTACAAAAAAAAAAAAAAAAAAAATTATCAAATTATACTCTTATTGTAGGTAGCTGATAGGTGGTGTTAACAAGTGGGAGTGGGGTATACATGGAGACTATAAAATTTAGGAGATGAAATTTGATGTGGGCTTATGTGGTATTAGCCTGGCTTGGTGCAGGAGCAGAGCCAGTTGTTAGTGAGGTGGTCTTTGAGCAGAGTTTTGAATTGGCGTAGGTTGGAGTGTTGTTATATGGTTGTTGTAGGGCTGGGGTTCTGTTTGGCTGGTATATTAGTTGGTAAGTAAAGACAAGTTGGGTATAGGTTAGTTGTTGTGGGAATTCTAGTCAATTTATTTGTTGTAGGGCAGAGCAGTGGTGGGACCTATATGGGGAGCTAGTGGCGAACTTGGCTATTTTATTGTAGGCTGATTCAAGTTTGGTAAGGTCAGTTTTGTTAAGGTTTGTAAAGACTGGTGAAGCATAGAGAACAGTAGATAAGGGATGAGTCCTGGTGATGCTTAGTCTAGAATGGCTAGTTAGGAAAGGGTTAATTCGGTAAAGACAGCCTAGTTTGTTGTGCATTTTTTTAATGGTTTGAGAGAGGGGTAGGTCGAATTTTAATTTGCCATCAGTTGTGACACCTAGTAATTTGGTATGTGAGCTGGTGTTTATAATTGTGTTGTTGGAGGAGTGGATTTGAAAAGTGGCTGAGGGATTGGATGTTTTGGTGGAGAGAAAGAGCATGAGTTTGGGCTTGTTTGGGTTCAGTATGAGGTTAGTGTTAGTTAGCCAGGATTCTACTTCTAGGAAGGATTGTTGTGTTATAGCCTGTAGTTGTGTCAGAGAGGGGGCAGAGCATATCAGGGTAGAGTCATCTGCATATTGGATGACAGAGGCGAGAGATGTGGATTTATGGAGTTGATTTGTGAAGATGGTAAAAAGTAGGGGGCCTAATATAGAGCCTTGTGGAACTCCTATGTTAACAGGGAGCAAAGATGATAGCTCCTGTTGCCATCTAACAGCCTGCTGGTGTTTGGTTATATAGCTGTGGAACCAAGCTAGGGAAAAATTACTGAGATGTAATGTGGCCAGTTCTGACAGCAGTTTTTGGTGTGAAACTGTGTCGAATACCTTTGAGAGATCTAGAAAGATGGATGAGACATATTTATTCTGATTTCTGTGGTCATTTATTGTGTTAGTAAAACTGAGGAGGGCGGTTGTGGTGCTGTGGTGGGGGCAAAAACCATGCTGTGTTGATTTTGATTATGCTGATGATTGTGTAGTAAAAGCAAAAAAATAAAGTCTGGATTGAAAAAATTAATGAAAACTTGAGTACACGGTTAAAGAAAATTGGTTTAAAAATAGATAGAGAAAAGCAAAGGATTTGGGTATGAAGGTATTATAGGAAATGTAGAATATAATGAAAGGAATATAAATATTTTAGGAGTAGTATTTGGAAGGACAGAATACAGACTTGAACGGTGGGATAAAATTATTAAAGGAATCGGCCATGATCACATTCTGGAAGACCTATAGGTTTTCATAGAAAAAGAAAGCACATTTAATAAACATAATAATAGGCAAAATAGCATATATTGCAAATGTTTATATGATGCCAATGAAATATGAAAAAGAAGTTATGTAGACAATTTTCTTCATTTGGGGGGGGGGTCAAGATTGAGCCCAATTAATAGGGACATTTTGTATATGAAAGATGAACAAGGGGGACTGGGGCTAATAAATCCAGTTATGCATGCAGCATCTTTAAGTATGTATAAAATACTAAAAGGAATGATGAAAAGTAAAAAAGAATTGACAGAAACAATAATGTATTGTAAATATAGAGAAAACTGAGAAGAAATGAAAATGAAAAAAGTCCAGAGACCTCCCAAACACAAGCACACTATCCATAATACTTCCTTTGCAGAGCACAATACATATACTAGCTCACCCATCAAACCTTTAAGGCAGACCACAAAACCAAACATATTAGTCATAGGTGATTCCATCATGAGACACACACATGTCCCTTTCACCAGGCTGGATGAGGAGAAGGTCACAGTCAGCTGTCTGTCAGATGCCAGGATACGCCATATCACACATGCACTAAAGTCTCTCAGCAACAGGTACTGTTATGATTCTGTCATAGTCCATGTTGGTGTGAACGACTTGAGACGTACCTCTCTGGGCTATATGAAGAGAGACATGACTGAGCAACTGGACTATATGTCTCAGGCAGGTATGTCCCTAGCCTAAAGCAGCATTTTACCTTCACCTAGGATGATGCCTCAGTACAAACAGAAAATTATTGAGTTCAATAATTGGCTTAGTTTCTGGTGTCATTCTAAGGGGATCCAGTATCTGACAGTTTGGGATGACATGATCAGCAGACCTGGATGCTTTTCCAGAGATGGTTTTCATTTGTCACCCCTGGGATTTCAGCTACTGGTTAAGGCTCTTGCCACCCCCATAGTGCCTTTTTAGGCAGTGTCTCAAGGACAAAATTTCTGATGTAAAAACTCCATCTAAAAACAACCTCACGGTTATGCTGCTAAACACTATGAGTCTTAACACAAAACTGCACTCACTGGAAGCAGTCCTCGCCTTAGAATATGCAGACATTTCTGTAGTTACGGAGACCTGGTTCAAGGCTGTGGAGAGCACCCCAGGCATACTGGGTTACACCTCCTTCTACACGTTCAGACCACAAAATGAAGACACAAAAACTAAAGGAGGCGGTGTATCAGTTTTCGTTAAAGATAAATACACCTTCAGATTGGTCAGACAGTATGATTCCCTGGAGATACTTCAGGTGCAGTTAACTGTTTGTAGGACACCTGTACAATTCATTACCAGCTACAGGACCCCTTCCATGAATCAGGACACCCACTGTGCTTATTTGGATCTGCTTGAGTCTATCAAGGTACATCCGAACACAGTGGTATTGGGTGACTTTCACTACCTATCCATTGACTGCGTAAATTATTGTGCTCAAACTCACTTACCCAAAGGGGTTCCCCAACTTCGTTAACTCCACCGCGCTGTACCAGCTGGTTGACACCCCCACAAGGGGTGCCAACATCCTGGATCTGGTGCTTACTAATGTGGAGGACTACTGTAGCACCCCCACTGTGAGGTCTTCTCTAGTGAGATCTGACCACAGATCAGTATCATTTGAAGTAACTATCACACCTGAACCCCCCCCCCCAAAAGCAGCTGAACTAAAAAACTTCTCCAAAGCAGATTATAACCACTTATGGGATGGTATAAATCGCTTCTGTGCACCTCCCCCCCAGATGGAACTGGCAGCTATGTCGAGTTCTACACCAGTGCTTTTTACAAACACCTGTATAACTACTTTGACTCAGCCATACCTGCTAAGACCAAAACAAGCTTCTCAAGGAAGAGCAAACCTGCCTGGTGGACAACTGCCATTAACAGGCTTTACAATAAGATGAAAAAAATTGTATCTAAGAGTAAGAGAGCAAGCCCTAAACTAGAAACACTTCCTCATTAGCTAAAACAAGCAAATGAGACTTCTTGTGAAGTCCTCCAAAGCAAGTTGTGAATCCATATTAGCTTCCTCAACTAAAGACAGCCATAAGGCATTCTTTAGTTGCATCTGTAACCTAAAAGGAAAGGCCCAGATTTATGCAGAACTGGTAGGTAATGATACCACATATCCTGAGCCTGTGGATATAGCTAACCGTTTGGCCGACAGGTTCTGTGAAAACTTCACTCCCCTGTCTCCGTCACACGTACTCGTACTCCATGACATCCTTGTCCCCTGTCCCCTACCTTGTATCTCTGAAGAGAAGATCGTTAACGCCCTCTCTAAGACCAGGAACACAGCATGTATGGGACGTGATAACATCCCAGGCTGCATCCTACATTAGCAACACCGTTGGTACTTTTTTCAGTCATAGTCTAAGCACCGACTTCATCCTAGCTGAATGGAAAATGGCCACCGTTATTCCCTTGCACAAAGGTGGTGCTTCCACCGACCCTGGGAACTGTAGACCTATTTGCCTGGCTAGCCTTATCTGCAAGGCCATGGAGCAAATCATTATGGACTTTGAGAGATATAGGTAATCTCCAAACACTTGACCCTACTCAGGTTGGATTTGTCAAAGGGAGATCATGCCTGCTAAACCTGGTGGACTTCTTCGAGACAGTCACCAAGGCCCTGGAAGAGGGTAAATCTGTGCATACAGCCTACCTACACTTGGCTTTTGACACTATCCCCCACTCAGGCATCATTGACAAACACACCCAACTAGGTATAATCCATTATATCATTAAATGGGTCGCTAACTGGCTCACTAATAGAACCCATATAGTCAAAATAGGGGAATCCACCTCCAACAGCAGACTTGTAACCAGTGGTGTTCCACAGGGATCAGTCTTGAGACCTCTACTGTTAGGAACGTGTTTCTCCAAAGTACAAGCAAAAATTAAAAGTCTGTGGCTGACTAAGTTTGCTGATGACTGCAAACTGGGAGCGGTCATAGAATTTCCAAATGATGTCAGCATCCTACAAGAGGTACTTGCACAAACAGATGATTGGTGCCAAAGTCATGGCCTTAAACTCAATGCAACAAATTGTATTGCCATCCCTTTCGGTAAGGGCAATGTTCCTATTAACTGCCATATCAATAACAACACCTTAAGTATGCACTCAGTGGTGAGAGACCTTGGCACACAGGTTGACAGCAACCTCACTTTTGACCAGCATGTTTCCACAATGGTAAAAAGGGCATTCTATGTTGCTCATCTCATAAGTAAGGGCATTGCTAAAACAAAAATAACGGGTAAACACCACTGAAGGAAGCCCAAAACAAACAAAATAAACTCAAGTAAAATCTGGGCAAACCACCATAGAAGAGCGAATTCTAAAAACAAACAGTAAAACTTTATTTCGACAAACAGTCAGTTTCTGAGGTACCGGGCAAGAGCTTTCATTTCAATGCCTTCTTCATATCCTAAAAATGCAGGTCCTGACATCACTTGTTTAAGAAACCTTGGCCCAATCAAATCAAAAACTCTGTCCAAAGGTATATTTCACACAAAACTAAGAGAAATCCAATTGAAAACAGTATCCCTTATCCACTTTCCTTCTTCATCCAATCCAAAGTACAAGTTCCAGCGAACTTTTTCTTTCCACCTATCAAATATTATTGTTAATTCTTCCTACTTTGAGCCTCCTCAAATCAGACAACAGACTAAACGCTCCAATAGAAATTGGTAGGACAATTTTGCGCCGTTTTTATGACCTATCACAACATTTATGTACTTTCCAGTTCTATCATAGAAAATCAACAAAAAGTATCTACAAAGTGAATACTGTATGCTATTCCCCTTGGCTTCAATAAACAAACAGAGATCCTATCAACATTTCCAAATGTTTTTTAGCAACTTCACAACCTCAGACTTTTGTTTCACATTGTAAACACGCTCATCTACCAATTAGCTTTATTAAATGGAATCACACCTCCTTGATAGCCAGTCGTACCATATGATTGGTTCAGACATTCATCCTCAAAGCTTTGAGTAGATTACATAGTCTTCTTCCTTGTTACAAACTGTTTTCAGCCATTCTTATTGAGCAACCAATGTCCTGCGGAGAACATAGCATCTAGCTAATCAGATGTTATAACTTGCTCTTCCTATATCGGCAGCCTCCAATCATGCAGGAGACTTCTGTTGACTAATAAACTGTAAAGAAGTGGACAACGCCTCTCTTCTAGCTTATTACGGCACAGCTCAATCTCTCAGTGGATATTTCCTGTTAAAACACTGTATGGTTCAAAATACCAGAAACAGCAACTCAGATCACCCTGTTGGTCAAACTCCACAGCAGTAGTCCATCAGAATTCTCCAAAGAGCTCCATGTACTAAAAGAGAATCTTTATACTTTGATACATAGCTCCATTTTTATAATACATTTTCAGTTTTACGGCTTTCCTTCCCATAGGTGGCTTTAAACTCAGTAGAGTGGTTAAATACAATCTTATGGTAATTCCAAATCATATAAAATGCCATTACTTCTTCACACTTAACCTTCTTTCTTTGAGGAAGGGCTTCAACGGAATGAAACCATTTAATCCTGGTGGGCAATCCGCTTTAAGAATCATAATCCATTTTGCTTCTTCCGCTTTGGTTTTATTAACCAAATCCCCTCCTCGCAGAGTCTGTTGAACCATACTTATAACCATAAATTTAAAGGAGTGCATACAGTTATCTCGAATGTGTGTATATAATGCATTTGTTTCCACTCTATTCCTTATGTCCTATTGGTGCTTAAAAATATGTTCTTTAAATCTCATGTTAGTCTTTCCTATGTAGAAAGCCGGACAGAGACCACAAGTAGCAGTGTATACAATATTTTTACTGACACAGTTGACACATCCTGTAAACTTGTAGTTCTTCCCCGTTTTTGGATGGATAAAGTTATTATCAGTATTAATCACAGCACATGCCTTGCATGAGCCACATTTGCGCGTACCTATACAATGTATTAAATCATTTGATTCTCTGCAGGTCACATTGCTTTTACATAGTAAGCGTTTCAAATTCTTCTTATTTTTATAGGCAAACCAAGGGGTTTCCCCCACTATTTCTCTTACTCTAGAATCTGATGTTAAGATGGGCCAAAATTTTCTTATTTTATGTATTTCAAGGTTGTCTGTACTATAGGTAATGTTAAGCCTTGTCACAGGTTTCTTGTTAGCCATCCTATCATTGGCATGCACAGTTGAACCCTGTTTAGTCTTTTGAGAATACTGCGCAGAATAATAGGGTCTGCCTTTGTTCTCACGAAAATCCAGTTATCTTCCTTGTTTCCTCTGTCAAATCCATACTATAGCTACGTTCCTTGAAATCATACATTAACTTAATTTCTTCCTGTTCAAAGATCTCATCTTTAGTCTAAAGCCTATATATACTTGTCACCTGATTATCCATAATGTTCCAAAAGATGCGTCTCAGATGCATACTGGAGTAGTGCAACATGTGGCATTGCCTCCAGAAAAAATGAAGTTATCTCCCTTTTGGCATGTTCCTTTCCAAGCACCTGCAGCAATTGGAGAGACCACAAAGGTTCCTCACAAGGAAAATTCTATGTTTTCAGCATCTGTCCTATGTGGATCATCTGAAATCACTGTCACTTTATTCTTTTTCATACAGACTGCTCAGAGGAGATCTCTGCCTTGCATACAAGGCAATCTCTGATCCTGCTTTGTTGGAAATGCTGCATCTCCTTAAGTCAAATGGTACACTGGTTACTCACTCTAAAGACCTTAACTGGGTATGTGACATTAATAGGACCTGCTTGAGGATTTGTCTCCCAGAGGATACCACACCTTTGGAACAGTCTCCCACTCTATGTTAAACAGAGCACCTCATTGGCCATAATCAAACACATTCTGGACAATTAGATTGGTAACCATGAATTCACCCTGGGGGTTCCACCTGTGTCCGTCTTGGACAGGGGCAATAACTGCTGATCATGGAAATATGTTTAGAATTTGGCTAGGCATGTAAGGGCCCTAAGGCCATTAGCCTAGTAACTTCCTATGATCCTAAGTAAAAGTGTTATTAATGAAGAAGTCAAAAAAATATTATAGTAAAATTGTATTGTGGAAGCTAAAAAAGAATGTGATGAAAAGAACAGAAAAGAGTGGTATGTTAACATTATGATGTACTTCTTATTTGGTGGATCCATGGAAAGAGTTAGAGATAGATGAGAAGAAAAAAATAATGAGATACAGAAATTATGAGAGAGTTAAAGAATGCAGTGATTTTTTGTGGAGTTTGTCCATAGGAAAATTACCATTGGGGGCAATTATGCCATACAGAGAAAACAGGATAGAATATATAATAAATGTAAAGAACTGGAAGCTGCAGAACATTTTTTTTTTTAATGTGAGAGAACTCAAACTATGGAAAGAAGTATGTAAACATGATTTGAAATTTTTGGAATGTTAAACATGGACATAATTGAGTAAAGGTTTCATGGGACAAGATCCCAGAATGAAGTTAAGAAAATGAATGGAATCATTTTATTCTATGTAACATAGACTATATGGAATGAAAGACTTAATGAAGTCAGATACAGTGGAAAATAGACATTGACAAAAATACTGGAAAAAATATGGTTTTGGTTGTGTGTAAAAGAATGGGGGATACTTAAAATGGAAATATCAAAATATTGAATGATGTTAAAATATGTAAATATCATAAATGTATAAATATGTAAAAATATGAATTGTATATATTTATACAAATAAAAAACCCTACTCTCTTCAATAGGTGCCATGGGATCTTTAACATCCACCTGAGCTATCACCAACTCAAGCAGATTGAATTTTAGTTTAACATCTCATCCGAAGGACAACACTGTCACGCGTGTAGCACCCCCTTAATGTTGCACCACAGCATCAGTAATCCCATCACCTGTAAAAGAAGTGGGAGGAATAGAACTTGCAGCCTTTCGGTCTTCCAGGACCAAGGGTGAATATGCTACTTGTTATGCCACTGACATTTAATCTGATGTTACAACTGTTACAGGTAATGCAGATTAATTGTACTGGTTTTTGAAATCCATTACTTAACTGGTCGACTGTTTAAGTAACTTCTAAAGGCTGTGTAGTTCCCCATGTTTTAATTGTGGTGTTATTGTTTAGATTAGTGAACTGATGATTTTAAACCTTCTATTTATTTTTTGTAATAGTTTAAAAGTTGCAGTCAAACAGTTGGAACATATTTAAATGAAAACCGCATAAATTCTAACATCTGGTACATTACTGATTAAGCCCATCTGTTCTATTCCAGTTTGACATTTTTTCTTCAAAGAATGTTCCAGGTTGGGATGGCATTCATGGTCAATGCTGGTGCATGATCGAATATCATGTATTGACTGTAAGAATTGTCTCTTTCAATTACCTATAGTACTTGTCTGTCATTTGCACAGCGGGCTCAAGACCTGACTTGTTGACTAATGACTTAGCTAGTAGAGGAGCTGATGTGGAGGGTGGGAATTAAGGTCCAGTGCCAGCTTGCCCACCTTGAAGGAATGGAGGTGGTCTGTCCCACTGTAGTACTAGATCCTGCTACAGAAAAAGGTGCAGTGCATGTGGTGTGCACGGAGTATATGGGCTTCACACTGTCCAATTGCATTTATACTGTAGTCGTTATGGGGAATATGCAGACCTTGTACACCAGCAAAGTGGGAGGCCCTCTTTCATGAGAACATGACTGCTGCCAAGGAAGGGGTTAAAGCTGAAATACAAAATTCCTTGATGGCTGCCTGAAATATGGTCTCCCCGAAATGGTTCTCGCCCCGTGGGGGGAACAGATGGGCTGATTGACTGCAGGAGTGCAGATGGTTGCAAGCAACAAGGGTAAACAAGATTGAAACAAAATGTTCAAAGTATGTGTGCGGCCACTAAGTAATGAACTAAACAATCCACAGTGTTGTGCTTCCTGCAGCTTAGGAGAGGAACACTTTGTGAAGCACTGCCATAAGTATCAGCAGTCCAACCTGGCCTACCCTGGATATTATGGACATAGAGTACTGGTCTTCCTGGCTACCAAGAAGATGGTAGGAATTCAGGGATCCTTATGTGGACATCAACGGGAGGGTCAGACTTTCAGCCCAAGGTCTCTGTCAGATGCCATCAGAAGGACTGAATCTTGAGGTCAATCCTTGATAAAGCTGTCCTATAGATAATGTTTAAAATAACCTTGCAGTCTCAACAGGTTTGAAAATTTCCTCACGTAGAGAAAGAGTTGTAGGACCTGCCTGTCTTCCAGTTTGGCAATGCTGTTTCTGGAGGAGATGTACCCTTGTCCTACTCCATGAAGTATATGTGTCACCCTTTCCCAGGGGAATCAGCTGGACCACACTGTTGACTGGCCTAAACTCATGGAACAGACTCTGGAGTCCCCTGACTTGCTGCTTCCAAAGGCTTTGGACTGTCCTGCCACTGTCTCTGTCTCAGTCCACCCTTCCAGGCCTAATAGGATCTGATAGCTTAGATTGAAGGAACAATACTGGATTTTCACATGGTTCAGCCCGAACTTAAAAAGATATTTGGTGTTAGTTGGCTGATTGGTTTAAACCTTTTGCTTATTTATTTATTTATTTTACTTATTTAGTTGCAAAAATATCCCTCCAAACCAAGTAGAAGGCAGCTGCAGCAAGTAATAGTAGCCAGAGAACTCCAATCAGAATGTAAAAAACTTTTAATAACGTAGCGTAAGCGCTTTCATAACATCAGTTACTTCCTCAGTCACATAAAAACAATACATAAAGATCACCTATATATATATATATATATATATATATATATACATATCTATATCTATATCTATAGACCAAGAACATGTAGAGAAACCAGTCATGTTCCACATATTTCCCTCCATGATTTAAAAACCTATGAAGCAATTATGATTTAAAGGAACAGCAGCTAAAACAACAAATGTGCATGTAAAAAAAAACCCATATATTAAAACACATTGGTAGATTATTCTGTCATACTATGGAAAAAAAACTGTATTGATTCATATATATATATATATATATATATATATATATATATATATATATATATATAGTACAATTCATCTTAATCAAACATAATCATCTTTTAATTCTCCTTCCTTTTAACACAGGTTTGAAGGGGACTGTATCATTCAATCCAGAGCCCCTATGGGCTCCCATGCTAGAATCTATTTTAACTCTTGTGTTTCCATTTTATTAATTATATCCCCTATTCTAGAACTCTCCTGTATAACTTGCAAAACCTGAAACTTAAATTGATGACTCCCTTCTTCAGTTAATACATGTTTAGCTGTGGCACTGTACTCACATTTCATCCCTGTGCAGTAATCATGGTCCCCAATTCTTTCCCTCAACCTGCGATTTGTTTTACCTATGTAAAACTTAAAGCAGGTGATACAGTGGGTAATATAAACCACGTTTTTAGTGTTGCAATCAGCTTTACACCTCAGGTGCCACAAATATCCAGTATCAGGGTGCCTGAGATATCTAGATCCATCTATATTAAACAATAACTGCATTTCCCACATGCCAGAGTTCCAAAAAAAAAACATTTCCCTCTGATAAAGACACCCTCAGATAGCATAACTGCTGCTCAAGTTTAAACCATTCTTAAACGTGTACTTAGGTTTCGTGCCAACTATCTTGACAGTTTCCTCATCAGTTAACAGAATATACCAGTTCCTGTTAATCACTTGCTTCACAGCCTGTATACCCTGTGCATAAGGTAGTACAATTGGAATAGTGTTGACACCAACCACTGTCCTGTCACACCTATCCCCTTCTCCTAATATATAGGGTCTACCTCTCCCTCCTCTATCTGTTTTCACACGTGCAAAAGCACGCTTAACTTCATTACTAGAATAGCCTTGCATGGTAAATTCCACTTTTAAATTCTCAAGTCCACGTTCAAAATCCTGCTGTAATGATGACAATCTAGAGACCCTAAGAGCTTGTCCCTCAACAATGTTGGGGAACGTGTGGTGGATGCATACTACTCCTCTGCAAAAAACAGGGTTGGTAGCAATCCTTCCTGTGTACACTAATTTGTATCTCACCATTAGTTCTTGTAATACTTGCATCTAAAAAGTGGATCTCATCAGGAGATCACTGATATGTAAACTTCAGGAAACTACTGCTGCTGTTAAGGTTGTGCACAAATTCATGTAAAGATTCACGGTCACCCTTCCAACAAATGAAAAGGTCATCCATGAACCTGCGAAAAAACTTCACATTGCTATCTGTGATGTATAACAATGCTAGTATATGCATTAGCACAGCTGGTCCCCATCGCAACACCTGACCTTTGCCAGTAGTATGTATTGTCAAGCAAAAATACATTGTATTCCAACACCATTTCCATCAACATACATATAAAGTCAGCTCTCATCTCATTATATATCCCATTTTTCATTAAACACGCCTTAACCATCCCTAACCCTTCACTATTGGGGGTACAAGTGAACAAGGATACTACGTCCAAGGTCACCATTAAATCAAACTCATTACCATTACTACCTGCCAGGAAGTTGTGTAAATCCAGCAGAAATTTTTCAGTATCTTTAAGTACCACCTCATAGCCTTCAAGAACTTTTTAAGCTCTCTAGCCAAATACACAGAAACAGGCACAGTCATCCACCCAGCCCCAGCTACTATGAGTCTAAATTTAGGTCTTAAGGGATCCTTGTGGATCTTGGGCAAGCCATGTGTTTGGGGTACCACCAGGTTTTCCACAAAAAAATACTCATAAATGTCTTTATTCATATGTCCTAGGCTTAAACTATCTTGCAAAAGTGAATAGATCCTATACTGCATATTCAAAACACTTTCTCTATTTTATAACTTGATAAGTTCTAAAATCAGATAACATCCGCGTCATTTCTGTGTAATAGTTAGCATCCAGCACAACCACTGCCCACCTTTGTCCACAGGACGAATAACTATTTTACTGTTATTCTGTAAAGAGATGATCGCTGAATGTTGTTGTTTGGTTAAGTTGTCCTTATGCCTATTTTGCAGTAATCTATGAGCATCATATAAATCCCTTTCACATGCCTTAATGAAAACATCAATATTAGCTGGCATTGTAGGAATAAACAAACTTTTCTTCTTGTACATATTAAAAACATTTGCATCCTTCATTCCATACAGTTTTTACAAGCCACATTATGCGCACACAATCTAACTTGTGTTAAAATGTCACAAAGAGCAATATCAGCATTGGGTATAAAACTCAAACCCTTACATAACAGTTGAGTTTCTGCTGCATCTAGTTCATATTATGAAATGTTCCATATGAGTCCCGATCTCCGTAGCCCCACATTTTCTTTATAGTCCTGTTTTGCGATGGAATTGGCGGCTCCTTCCATTTTGACTGTTCACTGGAGCCCTACCGTTGAATGACCTCTTCCGCGTTGGCTGAATCAGCAAAGGAAACCCGGAAAAAGACGAATCAGGCTGCTCAGCTTGCCCAGGTAAAGCTTTACGCCTTACCACGGGTCCTTCCTCATTGGTTATGGAATTCATATTCCCATCACTGCTGTTGGACATCTCAGCTACAGGGGTGGAGTACACAGGACCAGATTGTTCACTCGATTCAGTAGAAGGTACTACCTCCTGATTAGATGGTGGCATTGAGCTTCAGGCCATGGCTTTGACACCAGGTATCTGTCTCAGTGAGGCCCTTTTGTAGTATGTCCTCATCGTTAGGAGTTTCGATTAGGTCTCCTAGTTTGCAGTCATCTGCAAACTTTGTTAGCCAAAGACCTTCTGTGTTAGCCTGTACTTCAGAGAAGTAGATGCCAAAAAGGAGAGGACCCAGGACTCAACCCTGTGGTACTCCACTTGTCACTGGTCTGAAGTCGGATTTGGAGTCCGATACTTTCTCAGTGTCGGTTCTGTCCATGAGCCAGTTGGCAACCCATCTTGTGACATAGAGATTTATACCTAGTTTAGTGAGCTTATCTATAATTCCAGAGTGGGGGATTGTGTCGAAAGCCTTGGCGAGATCTAGATAAGCTGTGTGAACCACTTTACCCTCATCTATGGCTTTGGTGACTGCTTCAAAGAAGTCAATCAGGTTTAGGAGACATGATCTGCCTTTTACAAATCCGAACTGGGTAGGGTCCAGAGTTTGGAGATTACGAATGTCTTTGTTTATGAGTTCCATGATGATGCGTTCCATGGCCTTGTAGACCAGGCTCGTCAGGCTAATGGGACGGTAGTTCCTGGGGTCTGTCATGGCTCCCCCTTTGTGGAGTGGAATAACCGTCGCGGTGCGCTATTCAGTGGGCACAAAGCGTGAGGTGAGGCTGTGATTGAACATGGTACTTAGGTAGGGTGCCAGTTCATTCTGTAGTTCGTGTAGAACGCAGCCTGGGATATTGTCAAGTCCCATGGATGCTGTGTTCTTGGCTTTGGAGAGTGTGTTTTTTACCAGTGTGTTTTTTACCTGTGCAGCTGTGATTACAGGAACTTTGCATTCTTCCGGTATAGAGATGGACCCTCTAGGGGGTGAGGGGGGTAAAGTTAGCACGGAACCTATCTGCCAGGATGTTAGCAATATCAGTTGGTTCTGTATATTTTAGCCTGTTCTAGGTTCTGTATATTTAGTACCATTGTGCTGTAACTCAGAGCAGATCTAAGTGTTGCCATTGAGATTCTTGACATAGCTGTAGAATGCTTTGTGGAGTCGATGGCAATTTTGTTTTCTTAACTAGCTTTGGAGGATTTTATGAGGGCTCTCAGCTTCTTACTGAGGTTGCCCAGGGAGTTCCTCCAGTCATGTGATTTTACTCTTTTTGCAACAATTTCTTTCTTCTGTTGTAGAGTTTGTTTATGGCAAAGGACCACCACACTGGCTTCCTTTTTTTGGAGGATAGCATCTTGGTTCTACTAGGGACAGCATGATCCATGCACTCGTGTAAGTGCTTATAAAGTGCATTTGTGTAAGATTCGGCAGTCGTACCTCTATTGTCCGTTTGCATGGCTGTCATGAAGTTTGCCACTTCTGTCTTAAGAAGTGTGAAGTTGGCTTTGGAGAAGTTTTTTACGGGGGTTTCCCTAATTGGGGGTGGGGGCGGGATGTGGATGTCTTTGGTGATTAGCTTGTGGTTGGATCTGACCAACGAGGAATTGAACTCTAGTGTGGAACACCAGTTGCCCATGTTGGTAATGACCAGGTCTAGGATATTGCTGCCCCTGGTGTGGGGGTGTGAATAAGTTGATCCAAGGCATTGGAATTTATGAATTCCAGAAAACGTTGAGCAAAAGAGTTGTTACATGAGTAGTTTTCCCAGTTAATGGTGAGGTAGTTGAAATCACCCATTATTAGGGTGCTGGGTTGTACCCTAATACTTTCCAATGTATCAAGAAATGAGGATTGGGAGTCCTGGGGCATGGTGGGAGGTCTGTAGCAAGCTACAGTTTGAATTGCGGTCTTGCCCAGAGTTAGTTGCCCGTGGATAATCTCGGATGCAACTAGCCTGTAGGTTTGGATATCCTTAATGAATATGGACACGCCTCCACCTTTAGTGCTTCGTTCCGGGTTAGGTGGCCAAAAGGTGTGGTATGAATTATAGCCTTGTAATGCAGGGGTGCTCTCTGGAGCTTTGAACCAGGTCTCTGTCACTGCACAGATGTCAATGTTCTCCATTTTAAGGAGTGCCTCGAGTGAGTGCATTTTGAGGTTTAGACTTCTGGCATTGAGTAGCATTACCCTCAGATTTGCTTGCTTGTACCTGTTATGGTGGTGAATTTGTCATTTAAACCTTGCCTAAAAAAGGCACTATAGGGGTGGCAAGAGCCTTAGCCAGTATCCGGAATCCTGAGGGTGACAGGTGCAGGCCATCTCTGGCAAAGCATCGTGGTCTTTCGATCATGTCGTCCCAGGCAGACAAATACTGGATACCCTTAGAATGACAGCAGAAGCTTAGGCAATTGTTGAAGTCAGTCATTTTGTCCTTGTACTGTGGTATCATTCTGAGTCGCGGTGGTGGTGCTGTGGTAGCATTGTCACCTCACAGTTAGACGTTGCCTGTTCGATTCTCAGAGCGTCTTCTGTTTGGCGACATGCGTGAATGGGCGTTCCTTCATTGAAGGTTGTGCGTTAGGCCCGGCAAGCCAGCACATAAAAATCTGCTGCCAGTCATTAGCGGACCAGAGTTCCACTGTGGCGACCCCTAACCGGGAAAAGCCAAAAGACAACAACAACAACTGTGGTATCATTCTGGGTGATGGCAGGATGCTACTCGGGGCTAGGGTCATACCTGCCTGGGCTACAAGATCGGAGAGCTGCTTCATGTCTCTTTTCATGTAGTCCAGGGAGGTACGTCTCAGGTCATTCACACCAACATGGACAATGACAGTGTCATATTTGTACTTGTGGAGTGACCTGAATGAGTGCATTATGTGGCGGATCCTGGCACCTGACAGACAGCTGACAATAACTTTCTCCTTGTTTAGCCTGGTGAGTGGAACATCATTGTGCCTGACTACAGAGTCACTTATGACTAGTGTGTTGGGTACGTTGTTGTGCCTTATGGGCTGTGGTTGAGTGGCCCACTGAGTTTGTGGGCTACGTGTTATTTAGGTTGTGTTGGGGGTGGAGTTTGCTTGCGTTTCTGCTTTGGAGGTCCCTGATGCTTGGGCAGGTTTTTATTGAGAGCCTCCACGAATGTAGGTGTGTGTTTTGTGTTTCTGTGTGTGTCCTTTGGTGGTGTAGGTTTTGAGGGACTATGTGATGTGTGTGGTGTGGTGCAAGTGTTTACCTTCTCCTCTTGACTGTCTAATCCAGTCTTGGGTGAAGAGAGCTTTGCTTCCAGATTGGCTATGTAAGTGCAACTCTCACAGGTTATAGTGTTCGGTGGTAGGAGGAGAGGGTTGTCTGTGTACACGAGGCAATTGCTGCATTGCCCCAAGATGCCCAGGTTCATCAGGTAGACAGGAGAAATCACCGGAAGCTGACCCTTAGACATGCCTGGATAGGTGCTTATTTAAGTACTAAAAACTGCTTTCCTCTAGACAAGTGAGGAAAGTTGAGTGCTGTAGTAATTTGCAGCTTATTTAGTTCTTACAACGAATTCTGAACAAGTGCTGAGTTCAAAGAAACAGATTTGATTGCTGAAACTAGAAAACTGGCTAGTTCTAAGAAACAAAATTGAGCTAGAAGGCTTCCCTCCAACACAGAAAGGCTTGGGGGCTCAGAAGCCTACAAACAGTTTAGACCACTTACAGGAAAGGCAGGAAGCAAGCTTAATTTTTTTTCTTTCCCAGATGCTCTCTTTGTACACAGTAGGAGTGCCTGAAATCAGAATATGATCTCACTGCACTCAGTTGAGTATGCAAATGAGATGGGCCCAGAAGGAGCATCCAAACAAAAATTTACAAGAGGGGCAGGCAGTTTCAAAGCCACCAAGATTAACACCAAAGCAGAAACAGGGAGAGTGGGTGGAGAACTGACTGAAAAAAACAGAGTCAAAACTTCCAGTTCAGTTAATATTCAATGCAACACAAATAAATCAATTAAAATGCTGTATTATTTGAAAAGAGTGCAGATAAAAGGTACTTAAATTCTCTTATACGTTCAGTTGAATACAGCTAGATCTTAGCCGGCCAAAGCTGAAGTTTTAAGCAGAAAATATTTCAAAATGTACCACTTAAATAGGCAGTGACAGGATATCAATGAATGAGACTACCCCCACCTGCAATTACTAACAGGCAATAAAATTCTAGCAAGTACTGACTGAAAAAACAGAGTCAAAACTTCCAGGGTGTTCCAGGGAGTTCCTCAGGGTGCTTGGATTCGTGGCTTCAACCATTCCCATGGTACCGATGGCAAAACTCCACATGAGGAAATTCCACTAGTTCCTCCAATCTTTATGGACCCATCATTCTCACCCACTGGAATACAAAGTTCCCCTCATTCCTTGCCTAAAAAGGGAACTGCTCTGGTGGATCCAACAGACAGACCTAAATCCAGGTCTGCCCCTGCATTCTGTCCCCCCAGTCCTAGAACTCTACACAAATGGATCAGACGTGGACTGGGGAGTGGCCTTGGGCAAATTCAGAGTTCAGGGAATTTGGTCTCCCTGTCAAAAAAACAGAACACATCAACAGCAGGGGAAATCCGAGCATTGCTGCTAGCTCTACAAGCATTTTCAACCTCTCCTTTGCCCCGGGCCCTCTGTGTTCACAGACAACATAACAGTCCTCTGATATATGAACAAGCAGGGGGGACCAAATCCCATCTATTTGCAGATTAGCTCTTCTGGTATGGGAATTTCTGGCCCAGTACCACATCAGTATTCAGGCAGTGTACATTCCCTCCAACCTGAATCTCATGGCAGACTCCTTATGCAGGTCCCTGACTCAATCCCATGAATGGATGTTTCACAGGGTCGTGTTCCTGGACATAGTCCAGCAATAGGATATTCCTCAAATAGACTTATTCCCCCCCCCCCCCCACGAAAAGGCAACTTCCAAGATTTTGTGCCAGTGTCCCAAGTCCTCTGGTTTAGAAGGTAGATGTCCTCTTCTTCTCTTGGAAGGGGATGTTTCTGTATGCAGTCCCTCCCTTTCCTCTAATACGAAAGGTCCTGTTCAGGATTCAAAAAGACCAACCAAAAATCTTGCTGGTGACTCCCTTTTCACCAAGACAACACTGGTTCCCCCTCTTTCTACATCTAGCCAAGGGCCATTACCACAAGTTAGCCACAGAGTTAACCTACTCACTTAGACCAAAAGATCCCTAACACACCCACACCTGTCAGTGCTACAGCTGACACTGTGGGTGATAGGATTTTAATCCCCTTTAGACACCTGTTCTCAGAGGACATACTCAGGGTTTTGCAGGAGGCCAGAAAACCCAATACCAGAAAATCTTACATTTCCAAATGGAAAAGATTTCCCTCTGGTGTCTCTCTAAGAACCAAGACCCACTGACAGTGGGAATCCCAGTGATGGTTCTGTCTTACTTGTGTGAATTGCTCTCTGTTGGCTTGGCTTCTCCTCTGTCAAAGCACACGTCAGCTATTTCTGCTTGTTTGCCTCATTCTCCTCCCATGTAGTGTCCAGATTTGAGGTGAAACAATTCCTTAAGGACATCCTTCACATTAGGCCTTGCAGAAAACCTGTTCCTCCTCTTTGACATCTTAATTTTGTTCTAGAAAAGCTGACCCTGGCCCTTTTTGAGCCCACATCTTCAGACTCCCTCAAACATTGCTTTTGGAAAATTGTTTTACTAAAGGCCTTGACCTCAGCCAGAAGAGTCTTGGAGCGTCAAGCCCTTATGGCGGTGCCCCCCTTCTTGGTATTTCAGAATGATAGGGTATCCTTGAGAACAAATCCTTCCTTTATGCCAAAAGTGGTTAATGAGTTATCCCTTAACCAATCAATTCACTTATCTACCTTCTTCCCTTATCCACAAAACCACAGTGAGAAGATACTACATTCCTTAGACGTACACATAGAACTTAGGTTTTACCCGGACAACACTAAAGCTATCCCAGCTATTTGTGAATTTTCATCCCAAGGCTCTGGGTTTTACCCATTTCCAAGCAAACTCTTTCTTCTTGGATTTCAAAGACTATTTGCCTTTGTTGCACCCTCCATGGAAAGAGACTGTCTTCACCCGTGAAGGCCCACTCTGCCAGGGCTGTGGTTTCATCTAAGGCATTTTTCAAGGGCTTACATAACAGTGTCATCCTTGAACCAGCCACTTGGTCTTCTATCCATACCTTTACCAAATAACTACATACTGGATGGCATTTCCAGATCCAGAGCCAGGTTTGCTAAAGTCATTTTACACTTCATTGAGAGCTCCTCTGCTCCTTCTTCCTCCCTTCTTGAGCTTTGGCACTCTCCCACAGGCTAGGAATACTGCAGCAAGTGAATAGAAAGACATAGAATAGTTGTTTAAAATCCTTATCACCATAGATGTCCTCCTCTTCACTGCTACAGTATTCTGTCCCTCCCTCCTTCTCCCTGGTGTATTGTTTTGCTTGGCTGTACTGACCTTTTATATCCTTAGTCTGGCATTCCTCCTGGGGCATTTAGTTCTGAGGATGGTATGCGTGTATGTCGCTTTTACGGTCTATGTCTGACAGCCACCTACATGTGACATCCCAAGTACCCTACAGTAGGATAAGACTTTTGTATACTGGCCAATGTCAGGTCACCGTCAGGTGGGAGATCCCTTAGGTTAAGAATACTGCAGCAGTGAAGAGAAGGGCATCTAAGGTTATGGGTAAGATTTTACAGAACTATTCTTTCTGTCCATTATTCACCAGGGGCGGTATTTCATGTTGTGGAAATCCCATTCCCCTTTTATGGGCATTCCTCAGCAGCAAGTCACATTTTTCCCAGAGGTACTTTGAGACCTTTTGACTCGGGGTACTGTTCAAGAGATGCCTGTATCCCAAAGAGGGGGGGGGGGTTACTCCAGAATGTATCTAGTTCCCAGAAAATAAGGTACTTGGAGAACAATTCTAGACCTCTCTCATCTAAACACTTTTCTGAAGGTGCCCATGTTGTCCCTTCAGACTCTGTTTCCTCTTTTGCTTCCTCAGGCTTATATGGGTGTCTGGATCTCAACGATGATTATCTCCATATTCCAGTCCATCCCCTTTTCAGGAAATTTTTGCATTTCTTTGTTGCTTCCTGGCATTTTCAGTTCTCTGTTTTGCCCTTTGGCCTTTCTACTACCCCAAGGGTATTCACTAAATGCCTTGCTCCTGTGATTGTTTTTTTGCAGATTTCAGGGATCGAAGCATCTCCTTACTTGGAAGACCTGTTGATTCAGCCCTCCTCTACAGAGATCCTGTTACAAAATCTTAATTTTGCCATTTCCCTTCTTCAGAGACTGGGGTTCACAATACATTTCAAAAAGTCTTCTCTGACTCCTCCTCAGGATCATGTTTTTCTAGATTGCAGGATACAAACTGTGCATATGCTGGCATCCCTGCCTCCTCACAAGGCCTTAATTCTCACTTCCTTCTTTCAAGCTCTTTCCTCTGGCTTCCATTACAGCCAGGGAGTTTCTGAGAGCTCTGGGTTTCATGGCATCTACCATCCCTATGCTCCCTCTGGCCAAACTCCACATGAGAAAGTTCCATTGGTTCCTAAAGTCAGTTTGGCTTCAATATGCACACCCCTTAAGACTTTGTAGTTCCTCTTCTTCCTTGTCTCAAGAAAGAACTTCACTGGTGGATCCAGCAGCTGTCTCTTAAATCCAGGGCTCCCTTTTCATTCCCTTTTTTCTTCCATCTGAGGAACTGTTCACAGACACTTCAGACATGGGATGGGGAGCAGATTTTGGCTCCCTAAAGGTACAGGGGTTGTGGTCACCTCTTCAGCAGAAAAAACGCATCAATATCAAAGAAATGAGAGATGTTCTGCTGGCTCTTTAGGCTTTTTATCCTCTTTTTCTCCTCAGGACCTCTCAAGGTGTTTACAGACAATACCACAATGATGTGGTATATAAACAAACAGGGGGGATAAGAACTTACCTTTTTTGCCAGTTGGCAGTCCTGGTATGAGATCTTGCTGTCCAGTATGAATGACTCTTCAGCCAGCCTACATTTTCTCAAGTCAAAACATTGTGGCTGACACTCTGAGCAGGTCCTTAATTCAGTCCCATGAATGGATGCTTCACAGGGATGTGTTTCTGGATATTGTCCACTGGTGGGGTACTCCTTAAGTAGATTTATTTGCCCTGCCCTCCCCCCCCGAACAGATAACTTCCTCTATTTTGTGCTAAAGTCCCAGGTCCTCTGATGTGGAAGATGGATGCCTTCTCTTTTTCTTGGAAGGGGATGTTTCTTTATGCATTCCCACCCCTTCCTCTTCTTCCAAAAGTCATGTTCAGAATTCAACAGAACATTCCCAAAGTCTCATTGGTGACTCCCTTTTGGCCGAGACCGCATTCGTTCCCTCTTCTTCTGCTTTTAGCCAAGGGCAGTCATCACAAGTTACCTCACAGAGTGTACTTACTCACACAAGATAAGGGATCTCTCATCTATCCTCACCTGTCCATTTTTCAGCTGACACTGTGGGTGATAGGATTTTAATTCCACAGACACCTTTTTTTCTGAGAATGTGTTTAGGGTCCTGCAGGAGGCAATGAAAGCCAATACTAGGAAATCCTACTTAACCAAAATGGAAGAGGTTTTCTGTTTGGTGTCTCTCTCGTAACCTGGATCCACTTACTGAGGATGTTTCTTTGGTTCTTTCTTTTGTGTAAATTGCTCAATGCTGGTTTGGCCTAGTCTTCTGTTAAGGCCCACTTATCAGCTATCTCTGTTTGTCTGCCTTTATCTCCTCCTTAGCTTCTAGATTTGAAGCAAAACAGTTCATTAAAGGCGTCCTTCATATTAGACCACCCAGGATGCCTGTTTCTCCTCCTTGGGATCTTAATTTATTTTAGAGAAGTTGACCTGGGCTCCTTTTGAACCTGCTGCTTCAGCTTTCTTGCAACATTGCTCTTGGACGACTGTTCTTTTGTTGTCCCTTACTTCTGCCTGATGGTTGTCTGAGCTTCAAGCCCTTATGGTTTGTCCTCCTTTTTTGGTGTTTCATAAGGACAGCATACTAATCCTTCTTTTATACCCAAGGTGGTTAATGAGTTGTCGCTTTATCGCTCTAGTCATTTGCCTACTTTTTTCCCCTCTCCCCAGTCTGCCAGCAAGAGGGTGCTGCATACTTCAGATGTGCATAGACAACTCAGATTTTATTTGGATAAGACTAAGTCTATTAGCAAATCTAATGAGTTGTTTACTTTTTTTCATCCTAGGTCCCTATGTTTAGCTGTATCCAAGTACATTATTTCTTCTTGGATCTCAAAGGTTATTTATTTATTTATTTTTTGTTATATTTTTTCATGGTAAGAGTCTTCCTCCTTCTATAAAGGCTCGTTCTACTAGAGCTGTGGCTTCTTCTGGTGTTTTTTTAAGGGGTTGGATACTACCTCTATTCTTGAAGCAGCCACCTGGACTTCTGTGCATGCATTTACCAAGCACTACAAGTTGGATGGAATCGCCAGAGCTACAGCTGGCTTTGCTAGGACCATCCTTCATGGCTTCTTAGAGGACTCGGCTGGTCCTTCCTTCTCCCAAGTTTCATCTTGAACTTTGACACTGTCCCAATTGTAAGGAATACTGCAACCAATGAATGGAAGGACATAGTACAGTTGTGTAAAATCTTTCCGTAACAGTAGATGCCCTTTCCTTCACTGTTGCAGTATTCACTCCCTCACTCCTCCCTCTGGACGTTTCCCTCCTTGATGTACTGGTTACCTCTTGGTTTTACTTGGATTGGCGTTCCAACTTGGGGCTATGAGTTCTGAGGATGGTATGTCCGGACGTCACCTTTATGCCATATGCTATGCGAGGAGCATGTGTGAGATGTATGGCATAACTTAAAGCAACAGTAGGCGTTTGTATACTGGCCAGACATTGGACTACCCAAGGCAGGGAATCCCAATCATAAGAAATACTGCAGCAGTGAAGGAAAGGACATATTCTGTTATGGTAAGATTTTACACAACTGTACTTTTATTGAGTATTGTTATGGTTTCATACATGTACTTTGAGTATTGTTTTGGTTTCCTTTTGTACAGTCTGCCTTAATCAGTATAACAGAGTGAAGGGTGTAGGTAGTGAGAGCAGGTCATAATATAATTTGATATAATTGCATTCAGGTAAGGATGTCAGCCATTTGTTAGTGTTCCCTTCTTGCTCTTAACAGTGTGCAGGTATTTGGGTACTTGCTGTGGCTAAGCACCTTATTAAATGCATTCTAGAAACTTCTGTGGTTTGTGATGCACTTTGTATAAATGTACAGTCTTTCTTTTGCCTTTGATTGTTTTCTCTTGGACATTTCAGTGAAAATAGTTATGTTTTGGGTATCCATTTTCTTCCGTTTCTATTCAGAGTCAAAGAGATGTTTGTGCTTTTGATGCTTAATCATATAAAGTTGTACACCACCCCCCATAATGTTCCTGGGAAAGATAGGGAGGTACTTGTTTGGCAGCTTTAGCAGAATTTGTATAGACTTGAAATATGCTGAATTATGGTCTTCATTTCTTTGACTGAAGGGCCTCTCAGTTTTGGTAAGGTCAGGACAGGCAATGTCTTGTGTATAAAGAGAGGAAAGATGTATATGGGAGTGCTGAGCCGTTAACCTGATCTCGTTATCTGACTAAACTATCATTATGCGTGCAGAGATGGGAGAACATGAATGATGTAATAATATGGGATTATAAATGTTGCGCATCATGTGAACATTTCTATATAGGAAAAACAAAGAGAAGTTTGAAGCGCAGAATATACAAACACAATTTAGCTATAAAGAAGAAAGATATGTTGAATTCACCAGCTAAACATGCAGTTGGTTGTTCAAATTTTAAAAAAATTGTATTTTCAGTAGTAGAGAAAGTTAAAGAAGTGCCTTTGGGAGGGGACCTGAACAACATTCTGGAATGCAAAGAAACATTATGGCAACTCTGTTTGGCTGCAGATAGATTACCGGGTTTAAATGAATCCATTAATTTGAAATGTTTTTTATCCAACAGATAGAAATGTGTGATTATATTTTTTTAGATCTAATGGTTATCAGTATGAGTTATATATTTATTGAAACAACGATGATACATGTCATATATTATGATTATTATTTTTAAAAAATCACAAAGTAATGAAAACATTTTATTTAATATATATCTAATATACTTGTAACATAAAGTGTATTTTATGAGTAGAGTTTAAGTGATTTTTAGAAAAAATATGCGAAATGACACTGTGATGTCATTTCCTATTTTTAAGTATTTAAAGGAACTGGGGAGTATGTGCTTGTTATTTTCTGAGGAAGTTCACAATTAAAATTAGTGGATGAAAGCGCTAAAAACCTAAGTTGGAATACTATTTTGTTGCCTGGATTACTTCTGAGTTTGCTTTGGAGTTTTTTTGTTGTTTAATATGGGATTATAAATATATAGTATGTCGAGTGGTTGGGAATTGGGTAGGGGATTTAAGACCTCACACATCATCAGAGGGAAGATGATCAGCAGACTTTATTAGGGTGACTACCAAAGGAGATTTAAGACTGATACTTCTATGTATTATAGTCAGTTATTTAATGCAGTCTTTTGTATTTTTTTCTTTTGACACAGCTTCAAACATTAGTTGCATTATCTTAAAGTATTTTAAACTGAGTTGGTAATTAACTTTAATTACAGTACTGCTTGCACCACAGGATTAGGTAATTATTAGTTTAATAGACAGACTTTGTGTTTCCTGATTTAAGAGCTGTTAGAACTACAGTAAAGGACAAGCCAGTCTAGAATTAGCACACTGGAATTTAGGTAGGCATCCTTTCCCTTATGCAGTAGCTTTGCTCACACCTTGAGATTAATTCAAGGAGGAGGTACACGGCAAACTGCTTGGAGCATTGATCAGAAAAAGCAGGTAATTATTGGAGTACAGTACAGTGCAAAAGATAGCCAGTCCAATCCCCAGATAAATATCCTTAATATATTACTTCACTTGCTTAACATTTCAGTAATAAATGACTTTACTTGTTTGTCAAGACTTAAGTAATTGGGTTTTCAGGTGTTAAATGGACAGATATATTTTCAGGTATGGGCAATAATGCCCTTTTAGCCTGCCAGTATACCAAAACAGTCATCTCCATAAGTGTTCAAGTTGTTTTTAAAAATATCTAAACTTACCTTTATAATTGCATATAAATAGGCAGTCAGCCTGCAGGCCATTACAAGCCAAAAAACTCTATTCAGAAGTTCCCTTCAGCCTCAAGGAGGGCAACACAGGCTAGAACAGGAAGAATTTGAGGCTGCCCATCCAATTATCTCGATTTACCATGGAGATGGCAAGGGTCCTACTCTGCTCTACATGTTGTGACAGTTTTTCTGGAGGTGAGGGATACTTTAGGATATACAAGTTGTCTAATGTTTCTGTATTACTCATTGATAACCTCAGGCATTCCCAGAAGTACTTGTCTCTAAATTCACTCTGTACCCAAATAAAGTTGTTGTGTCTTTTGGCTTTTCCCGGTTAGGGGTCGCCACAGCGGAACTCCGGTCCGCTAATGATTGGCAGTAGATTTTTACGTGCCGAGTTGCCAGCTCTGATGCACAACCTTCAACGAAGGTACACCCATTCACGCATGTCTCCACACAGAAGACGCTCTAGCTGAGAATCGAACAGGACGTCTTACTGTGAGGCGACAACGCAACTGCAGCACCACCACTGCGGCCTAAACACAAATAAAGTATTCTTTTTAAATGTCTGTTTGAAACACTGTACAAGTTCAGGTATTTTAATCTTTCATAATAACTTAAAGTTGAATGCCATTGGTTTATTCCTCTGTATTCTTTATAGTTTACTCATGCTAGTTTTCTTATAAGGTTTCCATAATATTTTATACTCTAATTTGTGTCTAATATAAATTACAAACAATGATTTGATCATTTCTGATTTCTAAATATTTTGTATGGCCTGTAATTTTATAACTATAATTAACCAATTGATTGACAAAAACCTCAGAGCTGTATCTACCCACATGTGCATGTCCTTATTTGAATTACTGTCTGCTGTAGTAAATGTTCAACCTTCTGTGTGGCTCCCAAATCCCATATGTTTAGTTTCTGTGTATGTTTTTTTATGTTTTTATTAGCAAATTATACTCCTTTGCACATCTAGTCAAGTTCTTTTGCAGACCTGTCCTATCCATGAGAGATGTAATCAATTTTCTCATTTACAAGTCATCTGCATACAGACAGTAGAACACGTCAGATTAAAAAAAAAAAAAAAAAAAGGAAAAAAAAATAAGACAGAAAGCTACACAAGTATAAGGCCCAAGGACAGAACCCTGCACTAACTATAACCTAGAAGTTCACATGTCCAGCTGTTGTGTGATACTTTCCATGTCACAGTGAGGTGGAACAAAGACAGTGCTAACATCAGTATTGTCCCAACATGGCTAGTATATTATCAGCTGCTAGTTTTCTAAACAGAAATTGGATTACAATAAAACAAACTGATAAGACTGCACACCTTGAAATCAGATGAGTTATACTTAAACCTATTCCAAGCCAAGACAAGCACCACTGCATTTTTGTATGCAGCAGCAGTAGTATTGAAGTAAATAAATGTTTGTTGCTGGGTGTCTGTAGAAATATGGGCTTGGTAGTCAGAGAAAGAAACTTCATACTTAAGCTGGTTTGAAGAGACACTGCTAAGTCCTAACCGCATTAGTTGCAAAAACGAGTCCCATTCTAAATGCATGAGAGCATTAACAACAGAGAAGGATAACTTGAGATTGTATGTCGCCTGCTGCAAAAATACTACAACATTGGAGGTAGAAACGCTGTTTATCAAAAGCAAAAGGGCAGGTTACGCAGTGCAAAAGATGCTTACTGTTTACTGCAAGGCTGCAACATTTTGGGCTACTTTGGGAAACCTAATGCATCTCCAGTAAAAAATACATTATTGGCCAGGAATTAAGTCCATTGCTGAAATGTGTCCAGTATGGCAATTTACACTTCACAAAGTGATGTAGCAAGTATTTGAGAGTGCAGGTAGTTAAAGCAATGTATTTTTTTTTATTATGAATGTAAAATAATTTATTTTCTGTGTAATGTAATAACTCTTCATTGAAAGATTTTTCACACACTTCTGACACGTATAGTAGACACGTATAGTAGACATGTTCACACATCCTCCTGGCAGATGTAGTAGCCATATTCACACACTCCTGATATGTACGGTAGCCATGTTCATTCACTCTTGGCATGTATAGTAGCCTTGTTCACGCACTCTTGACATTTATAGTGGCCATGTTCACACACACTCATGACATGTATAGTAACCATGTTCTTGCACTCATGACACATATAGAAAACATGTTCTTGCACTCTTCACGTGTACAGTAGCCATGTTCATGTAACTCCTGACATGTATAATAGATAGTTTCTTAACACTAAGTACTGTGCTTTTGATCTTTGCCATTAGCTATTTTAACTACATCATAAAAAAGTCTTATGAACGTAGTATATATCTATTTTTATTTAAATTGTTTTTGTTAAAAACATCTATTATTGTCAGTGTCATGTTACATTGTCATAAAGAATAAACCAAATACTTACTGTATACTCGTTTTTTTTCTGACAGAACTCTGTCATATTTTAAAATCAATAATTAAGTTACAGTTCATTAAATAAATATGATTTTTTATGCAGTTGTATATAACTTATCTTCTCCAGAAAATTCCTAGTCTTATTTAATGATTAATCAAGTAGGCCTTCCTTCAGACGACTTTAACTTTCTAAAAAAAATGTACAGACTATCATTTGATATTAAACCTTGTCTGTATAAAATAATCTATGTCATTTCCAATGGCGTAGAAGGAAAAAGCCTTTACTGCGACCCGTGTGATCCAGGTTGATTGGAGGCTTGTCAGAGCTGAAAATGGGGGATGGGTGTCCCTATTGTCAGGGGGCTGAAACACAGCAGGCAGCCATCACATTCCCTCAAAATGAGCTTTCAACTAATGAAGATAGCTCTCTCTGATTCCCTTCGTAGCAGGCATATATGGAAGTGTGCACCTGCAGGAGGAGGGTGTTGTGGGCCCCCATGATGATACAGATAGCACGTGCTTCCTTCCCAATCCTTGGAGCAATATCAGGTTGCTCACAGAATGTCCTTATAACTGGAATGCTGATAAGTCTACAAAGTAACACATGACTGCCTGAATGATATACCCTCCAAACATCTGTCGCTGCAATGCTGAGCCAGCATTCCCAGTGAGTGGGGAATAACTGGGCATGTCTGGCTGGGGGGAGATTTAATGATCAGCAGATACAAGGACAAAAACAACACAATACTAAAAATTTAAAAAAAAAAAACTTTCTAAAAGAAAAAAAAAACTTTGCAGTCTTTCAATTAATAACTTTAAAATTTGTCTGTATTAAATCAGTGTTTTTTATATATTTTCTTTGTTTTTTATCAGCTTCTATAATTTTTAACATCACTGCTGTCATTTTTTACAATACCTCTGTGAGTGTGTGGAGAAAAGGCACAGATTACAGAAGCCTTAGTTATGCCAAGGTTAGAGAAAGGTAATGCTCAACAATAACTAAGACAGGAAGAGATAAAACAGAAATGGTGCTGTATAATTGGTGGTATTCCTATGGAAATTTGAAGGAATTTGTTAGGAGAGAAGAAAGTGATAAAGTTCTGGAAGGCTATGTTTAATTGTAATTTAAAGTGAGGGGTACTAGTATCTTGGAAGAAAATTGTGATGGCTGTATCATCTAAAGATGGTAAAGACCATTCAGATTAGCTCAATATAAACTAATTTCATTTCAGTTTTAAAATTATAAAGTGTTTTTCTGTACTACTCATGAGAATGGCAAATATGTTACCAGAACTGATGGCTATTGAACAGTGTGGTTTTCTGGTCGGGAGGTAAACATTTGACAACTGTAATACAATGATGATCCAGAAGGAGGTGTAAGAAGGCACCATTATTGTTATTGAGTCTTGATGCAAAGGAAGGATAGATTCAGCTGGTAAGTACAGCAGTGGTAGCATTTGCAATCCCTGTTAGGTTAGTAGGGTTAATAAGGAGGATATATGAAAGGTGGGAGGGCAAGAATTAAGGTGGGAATGGTTTCTCTCTTATAAGCAAAGAAAGTAATGAGTTCAGAAATTCAAGGATATAAGTGGTGTGGTAATCAGGAAAAGTTGTCTTTCTTTGCAGTTGCTATTATTTTATACTTAATGTTGTTGTTGTTGTGTCTTTCTGCTTTTCCCGGTTAGGGGTCGCCACAGCGGAACTCCGGTCCGCTAATGATTGGCAGTAGATTTTTACATGCTGGCTTGCCGGGCCTGACGCACAACCTTCAACGAAGGAATGCCGATTCACGCATGTCGCCACACAGAAGACGCTCTAGCTGAGAATCGAACGGGCAATGTCTAAATACTTAATAAATTCAGAAAAAGACATTTCAGTGTTTTGGAGACAGTATCAAGTCTTTTTAGGATATAAAATAAATGAAGATAAAACAAATGGTTTAGCAGTAAACTACATACCCACACATGAAATGGTTCAGCAATACCCATACTTATGTAGACATGATAACAGAATATTTTTAAATCAATACTTTAATTTTTGGCAGCTAAGGATGTATGGGAAGAGACTTAACAGAAGATGATACAAAACTGAGAAACCAGAAGATGTTGATTTTATATGTGGATAGAAAGATAGCAGTGAAAACATTTTCAGTCCCTTTAGTTGTTGATGACACTAAGTAAATGAAGGAATTTATTTGGTAGGAGAGGAGGGCAAGAGTTAAGTGGGATAAGTTGATTCTACATAGAAAAAAGTGGTGTAGAATCACCTGATTTGAAAGGGTGCTTTAAAGCTACACAGTTAAGGTTCATATACATAACTCAAGCAGAGGGCTATAAATGAATGCAGGGAAGAATGATGGCATAATGGGGGATCAAGAAGTAGATGGAAAGCTAATGGCTGTAGCTAAGAAAATAATTATTTTGCACTAGTACACACAATCTGAATTGCCTAGATGTAGCTAGACCTTACTAAGTTTAATACTATTGGCTGTCAGAAAAGCAATTAACTGGAAAATTGAACATAAAAGCTAAACTGTTATTGAAGTAATGAATATAGTAAAGAAAACAGAAGGACTAGATATCAGATTTTTAGAAAAAGGGAGGGAAAGATTACATAGAAATAGATGAAATTTGTGGGAACAGTACATCTGTGGGTAATGCTGCTCAATGCTACAAGTCTAAACCTCAAAATGCATTCACTTGAGGCACTCCTTAAAATGGACAACATCAACATCTGTGCAGTAACAGAGACCTGGTTCAAGGCTCCAGAGAGCACCCCTGCGTTACCAGGCTATAATTCATACCACACCTTTCGGCCACCTAAGATATCCACACCTCCAGGCTAGTTGCTCAGCATAATGCATCCGAGATTATCCAAGTGCAACTAACTCTGGGCAAGACCGCAATCCAAATTGTAACTTGCTACAGATCCCCCACCATGCCCCAGGATTCCCACTCCTCATTTCTTGATACACTGGAAAATATTAGGGTACAACCCAACACCCTAATAATGGGAGAGTTCAGCTACCCCACCATTAACTGGGAAAACTGCTTATGTACCAACTCTTTTGCTCAGTGTTTTCTGGAATTCATAAATTCCAACGCCTTGGATCAACTTATCCACACCCCCACCAGGAGCAGCAATATCCTAGACCTGGTCATTACCAACATGGGTGACCGGTGTTCCACACCAGAGGTCAGTTCCTCATTGGTCATATCCGACCACAAGCTAATCAGCCTAGACATCCACATCCCGCCCCCACCCCCCATTAGGGAAACCACCGTAAAAAAAATTTCTCCAAAGCCAACTTCACATTTCTTAAGACATAAGTGGCAAACCTCACGACACCCATGTAGATGGACAATAGAGGTACGACTGCGGAATCCTACACAAATGCACTTTGTAAGCACTTACACGAGTGCATGGATAGTGCTATCCCTAACAGAACCAAGATGCTATCCTCCAAAAAAAAAAGGAAGCCAATCTGGTGGTCCCCTGCCATAAACAAACTCTGCAACAGAAAAAAGAAACTGTTGCAAAAAAAAGAGTAAAAATCCCATGACTGGAAGAACTCTCTGGTCAGCCTCAGTAAGAAGCTGAGATCCCTCATAAAATCCTCCAAAGCTAGATATGAAAACAAAATCACCACTGATTCTAAAGGCAACCACAAAGAATTCTATAGCTATGTCAAGAGTCTCAATGACAACACTCAGATCTGCTCTGAGTTACAGCACAATGGCACTAAATATACAGAACCAACTGATATTGCCAACATCCTGGCAGATAGGTTCAGTGCTAACTTTACCCTCCCCTCACCCCCTAAAGGGCCCATCTCTATACCGGAAGAATGCAAAGTTCCTGTAATCACGGCTGCACAGGTAAAAAACACACTCTCCAAAGCCAAGAACACAGCATCCATGGGACCTGACAACATCCCAGGCTGTGTTCTACATGAACTACAGAATAAACTGGCACCCCACCTAAGCACCATGTCCAAGCATAGCCTCACCTCAGGCCTTGTGCCCACTGAATGGCGCACAGCGACTGTTATCCCACTCCACAAAGGGGGAGCCACCATGGACCCCAGGAACTACCGCTCCATTAGCCTAACGAGCCTGGTCTGCAAGGCCATGGAATGTTTCATCATGGAACTTATAAACAAAGACATTGGTAATCTCCAAACTCTGGACCCCACCCAGTTCGGATTTGTAAAAGGCAGATCATGTCTCCTAAGCCTGATTGACTTCTTTGAAGCAGTCACCAAAGCTGTAGATGAGGGTAAGGTGGTTCACACAGCCTATCTAGATCTCGCCAAGGCTTTTGACACCATCCTCCACTCTGGAATTATAGATAAACTCACTTAAACTAGGTATAATCCCTATGTCACAAGATGAGTTGCCAAATGGCTCAGTGACAGAACCCACACTGTGAAAGTAGCAGACTCCAAGTCTGACTTCAGACCAGTGACAAGTGGAATACCACTGGGTTCAGTCCTAGGTGCTCTCCTGTTTGGTATCTACTTTTCTGAAGTGCAGGCTAACACAGAAGGTCTTTGGCTAATGAAGTTTGCAGATGACTGCAAACTAGGAGCTATAATTGAAACTCCTAACGATGTGGGCTTCCTGCAAAAGGACCTGACTGAGACAGATGCCTGGTGTCAAAGCCATGGCCTCAAGCTCAATGCCAAAAAGTGTATTGTCATCCCCTTTGGTAAAAACTGTGTACCCATGAGCTACCACATAGGTGGTAGTCTACTTAACACCAAAAGTGTGATAAGAGACCTTGGGGCACAGGTGGACAGTAGTCTCTCCTTTGATAATCACATTGCCACAGTAGTCAGGAAATCCTTCTACGTGGCACACCTCATGACAAAAGGTTTCTCATCCAGGAAAAAAGTCATTGTTCCCCTCTACTCGTCACTCATTAGACCCATTATAGAGTACAACACCCCTTTTGCTATGTACCTTACAAGACATCTACAACAACTGGAAAGGCCACAGAAATACCTCACAAAGAGGATTACCGGCCTCAAACAGATGCCCTATGCAGACCGTCTCAAAAAACTCCAGCTTTACTCCGTCGCATATTGCCTACTCAGAGGCGATCTCTGCCTAACATACAAAGATATGTCAAACCCAGAGCTGTTGGACATGCTCCACTTAAAGAAATCCCAATCCCTCTGAGCTACATGCTCTAGGAACCTAAACCTTGTCACCACAACATGCTGGAGGGATAGATTCCTGTCCCAGACACTTCCCATACTCTGGAACAAACTACCTAACTACATCAAACAAAGCTCCTCATTAGCACTCTTCAAGAAAAATCTTGATGATTGGATAGGAAATAGGAAATTCACCCCGGGGATCACCTCTGTGGCTCTGCTCGACAGGGGCACAGGAAAAATAATTTTCTTGGGTGGTGAAAGCCAGGGTACCTTTTTGGCTAGGCTTGTATAGGCCCTAGAGCCGATAGCCTAGTACTTACTTATGAACCTATGTTGAATAATGTTCAGGAAAAGGAGTGAGGTTGGAGAGAATGTAAATTGTTAAAATATAGTATATATGTATACTGCATGACAATAGTAAGGTTATGGTTTGTTTTCATTTCTTTTAATGTATGTGAATTCATGTCCCAGTTTAAAATGTAATAATTTAATAAAGATGTAAAAAATCCCATAAGATTGGCACTGCATCTTTTTCCATGCCTCTCCCTGTATATTGTAGTTGTAAACAAAACTCACCTTCTGCTTTACTGTACCTGTCATCAGTACAGTGTTCTTGAGTATTCTTTCTTTTAGGTTTCTCTCAATATATTTTAGTGTTAGTGGATACCATCCTCTGTCTTTCATTTTCTCTCATTCTCTTCTTCTGCAGTGAATATTTCAGAGTCGGACTTTATCTTTAATGGCTCTTCTTTCCATATTATCAAAACATGTTACTTAGTCTGCTTTTTCATTAAATCTCAGCTTTACACGAGCAGAAATAGGCTCTGAAATTTCCATTCTCCTACTTATCTCATATTTAGTACTTGCTTTTTCTGAAGGTCCTTATTTATGAGCCCTTCTTTTTCTAATTTTGTCTCAGTTTTTTTGCTGATGCTTCTTGTGTAGACTTCCAACTGGTTTTGATTCTTACGCCAATGTTTTCTGTGTGTTCACTGTTAGTTCCTCTACTAGCAGCTCTTATACTTTGGGTTTCTATTGCTCTATCTTTGGGGCATGAAGAGACAGAATTCTTTTTACTGTCTAGCCACAACCAAACTGTACCGCTTTTTATAGCTTTGCTGCTAACTCTTAATTTTGATTCTGGACTTCTGCAGGAATGTCACTATCCTGCTTCCCACACCTTTCTTATTTAGAATGGCTGCATCATGGGCTGCTGCTTTACTTCTGTCATATCAAGTGTATCAGTTTGCCACACTGTCTGTGGATTCTGTCTACTTCATATTTTTCCATACTACCTTAAGATGGGGAAATGGTTCCTAATGTTTCATAATGAGTTAAATCAGAATTTTCAGTCACATGATGTAACAGTTTTCCTGGAACTTTGTGAATTTCTGTGGCGGGGATGTTCTTTTCAACCACTATGAATGCAGTGCATATTACCTCTACTTTTTAGTTGTTGGTAATCTTGTATGTAGATACTTGGGACCCCTGACAAGGGTAAGCATTCTTCTAGAGTCTAGCAGAGCTTGAACCTTCCTTCCTTCTAAAATGTAATGCACTTCACTAGCTTGGCTGTAGCACAGTAATGTAGTGCTAATATAGTCATTCTAGCTGTAGTTTCATCACACTGTACATCAGAACAACGTAATTTGCAGCATGAATGTCAGTTTTCAGCTTTCACTTTTCCACTACTAGCATTCTCTTCAGTATTAGTTGCACAGAAGTTGAATGTAGCCTGTCCCCCTACTGAAAAGAAGTTAATGCATTACTGGATGCCTTTTTGTTGCACAGATGATAGTCCATTTCTTACAGCAACTTCAGAGTTAAAAACAGGCATTTCGATTGTAAACATTGTCTCTTTAACTAATAAGTGCTTTTCTAAAGTTAGTAGTTTGTTCATAGGTTCATAGGATGATACTAGGCTATTGGCCCGGAGGCCTTTATAAGCCTTGCCAAGAATTTTGCCCATGTTCCCTCAAAGTCAGCACCTGTTTCCCCTGTCCATCAGGGACGCTGGTGGGATCCCATAGGGTATATTTTCTGTTTCCCATCCAGTCGTCCAGGTTCCTCTTAGAGGGCTAGAGAGGTACTCTGCTTGACAAAGAGAGAGAGTCTATTCCACAGAGGGAGGGAGTCTTTGGGACACAAATCTGTCACACCAACAATTTCTATTAATGTCACAGACCAGGTTAAGGCCTTGCGTGCGGGTTGCGCAAGTGGAGTTTGTCTTACAGATATGCAGCAACTCCATTAAGGCTGAGTCTGAAATGGCCTTGTATGCCAGACACAGGTCACCTCTGAGCAGTCTGTATGAGACTGAGTAGAGGGACAGGGCTTTTATCCTCTCTATATAGGATAAGTGTTTGAAACCCTGGATTTTCCTGGTCAGGAACCTCTGTGGTCTATCCGACTGTTGCATGTGCCTGGCAAGGTACATGTCGAAGGGGGCAATTGTACTCAATAATGGGTCTGATAAGGGAGGAGTACAGGGATGTTATGACCTCCTTGTTCCTGGATGACATACCCTTATTTATGAGGTGGGCCATGTAGAGAGCCTTCTGTACAACGGAGGCAATGTGGTGGTCAAAAGTCAGGTTGCTGTCAACCTGGGTGCCCAAGTCCCTCACGACTGATTGCATGCTTAGTACATTGTTATTAATCTGATAATTAGTGGGGATGACATTTTCCCCAAAGGGGATAATGATGCATTTCTTGATATTCAGTTTGAGGCCATGCTTCTGGCAGCAGTCATTAGTTTGGGTAAGGCCATCTTGGAGGATGTTCACATCACTAGGGGAATTTAAGATTGCACCCAGCTTGCAGTCATCTACAATCTTGGTCAGCCACAGACCAATGGTTTTGGCTTGCACCTCAGAAAAGTATATACCAAACAGTAGAGGCCCCAAGACCGATCCTTGGGGTATTTGGGGTATAACACTACTTGTTACAGGTCTACGACTAGAGGTGTCTTCCCCTACTTTGACTGAGTGGGTTCTATCAGTGAGCCAGTTAGCTACCCATCTGGTAAAATATGGGTCAATGCCTAGCTGGGAGAGTTTATCTATAATGCCTGAGTAGGGTTTGGCTAGGTCAAGGTAGGTGGTGTGCACCGTCTTCCCCTCATCCATGGCTTTGGTGACGGTTTCAAAGAAGTTGACCAAGTTTAACAGACATGATCTGCCTTTGACAAACCACACTGTGTGGGATCAAGTGTTTGGTGGTTGCCAATGTCCTTGTTTATAAGGTCCATGGTAATGCGTTCCATGGCCTTACAGAACAGGCTAGGTAGGCTGATGGGCTTATAATTGCCTAGGTCAGTGGATGCTCCACCTTTGTGTAGAGGGATGACAGTGGCTGTCCTCCATTCAGCTGGGATGAAGCCGGTGCTCAGGCTTTGGTTGAATAGGGTGTCTAATGCAGCTGAGAGCTCATGCCTGAGTTCATGTAGGATACAGCCAGGGATGTTATTGGATCCCATGGAGACTGTATTTTTTGCCTTTGAGAGGGCATTAAGGACCTGCTCCCTGGTGATGGGGGGGGGGGGGCAGGGGCTGGGGATGTCCTGGTTTACTGATGGGGACAGGGTGGTGAAGTTTTCACTGAACCTGTCTACCAGCAGGTTGGCTATATCTATGGCATTTGTGTAGGTGGTGTTATTGACCACCAGTTCGGAGCAGATTTGGGTTTTGCCTTTGAGATTGCAGACATATATGAAGAAGGCCTTGTGATTGACTTTGGTGGATGTGGCCAATTTGGACTCAAAGTTAGCCTTAGAGGATTTCACCAGTGACCTTATTTGCTTGTTCAGACAAAACAGAAATTGCTTCCAACTTGGCACCTGCTCCTTCTTGGCCCTGGACAGCAGTTTTTTCCTTCTGTTACAGAGTTTGTTTATTGCTGCTCTCTACCAGACAGGTTTACTCTTCCTTGAGGAAGATGATTTGGTCCTATCAGGTATTGCTGAGTCCATACAGCAATGTAGTTGCTCATCTAGTTTTTTGGTGTAGGCTTGGACATTAGTGCTAATACCAGTTGAAAGGATGGTGGCTGTGAAGCTGCTTATACCTACTCTGAGGAGATTGTAGTCAGCTTTGGAAAAGTTTTTTTGTTTAACCCTGACGGGGGGGGAGTCAGGGGAGATGATGACTTCAAAAGTGATCGCTTTATGGTCAGATCTTACCAAGGAAGATGACACTGTAGGAGTGCTACAGTGGCTACTCATGTTGGTTAGGGCCAGGTCTAGCATATTTTCACCTCTCATAGAGGTGTCGACCAGCTGATCCAATGCATTGGCATTGACGAAGTCGTGGAATCTCTAGGCGTTCATGTTTGAGTTCTTGATCACTTTCCAAAGCCTACGTTCTTGTATTAGTGGACAAAGCTCTTTTAAGTCCATTTGCAGTTACCATTTTTATCATTTTCACTTTGCTGTTGTTTCTCATATTTCAGATGTTACTTCAAGTCTTAGCTGAAATTTGTAAGTTTGTCATAGCCAGTTCCTTCCATTTTCAGTTCCTCTTCTGTCACCTGAAATGACAGGTTATTTGCCCAGTAATCTTGGTTCCTTTATTATGGCATATCACACTTGAATATCAAAAGGGAGGATTCCGAGTATTCTCCTCAGATATTTTTTCATGGCAGGCCCCACTTTGGTGTTGGCAGCTACATTATCCAGCTCGTCTGTTGCTGTAATTGCAACAGATTCTAGTTATGTTCCACCTGTGAAGGAAGAAATATTTTTACTGTGTCCAGCATAGTTTAGATCACCAGGTAAGCAGTCCAGGAACAGCAGTAGAAATGATTCAGGTAAACAGCAACACTGCTATGGGCAATTGACAGCCCAAAATGTGTTTTGCGGTTACCAGCAGAAGTACTGTGAAGAAAGATTAATGGCACATGCATGTACTGCAGGGTTAAGACCTAAAGAACACTGGACAAAATTAATTGTATAAAAATAATGTGTTCATTGTAGGCATGAAGTCAAAAAAGAAAAATAACAGCAAATGTTCATTATTCTCACTGCCTCTGTGGCATTTTGGGTTATCTGGCAAAGTAACCCAGTAATGGCCAGCTTTCAAACACTCAGACTGCCCTTCTTCTCTTTTCCCATGACGGTTGATTAGCTGAACATAAACTGTGAGGAGAGCCTTCAGTTGTTACAGGATGAGAGTGTTCAGCAGTCTTTCTGACATCCAAAGAAGAAAGCCCACTGACTCTCTACAAGATCCAGTACTGATTTTTTGTGGCATGCTGTTCAGATAAACCCCATTTTTCAACCCTCTTCTTCTCATTTTTATTAGATTTATTATTCTCTTTCAATTCTCGTGTTTAAATATATATATATATATATATATATATATATATATATATATATATAGTATTTTATTTCTTTCAGTGTTTACAGTAATTTCTGTTTGTAGCAGTGTTTGTGGCTTCTATCTTTGATAGATGCTTGTTCTTACTCTTTCTGAGGAAACTTTCAGAATTTCAGAAGTCCTGTGTGTGTGTGTGTGTGTGTGTGTGTGTGTGTGTGTGTTAGCCACTAAGGGCTGTCTTGTGCGTTTGGAGCTGCAAATGAATTGTGCATACCTTTATTGTTATTACTATACTATATTTTCATCTTTTGACAGGAAAATATTTGGATTTTTCTAGCATTTACACATTATATGTGTTTGTAAATATTTGGCTCTGTGTGTTTTTAACATCGGATTTCAGCTTTACAGTGAATGCAGTTATTTAAATATACTGTGAAGATTTTATTCTCTGACAAGAAAATATAGTTTAAATTGCTATTAAATGTTGTTTTATGACAGTTTAATGTTGATTAAAGTGCATGGAAGTAATTTTTAACAATGTTTGGCATATTGGTTGCAATGTTGTTTGGTCTTTGTGTACTGGGAATTCTGTAACTGCTGTCAGCTGTAAAAGAATTTTGAACACATTTCAAACCATTTTCTGTGATAATAGGACAGTTTGACAGAGTTTAGTTGTGTGAGGACATACTTATTTCTATAAATTTTAAATACTTATTGTGATACTGTCAGTTTATTATTATGGCTGGTGTTCTTTCTTCTGACTTGATGGATCCTAACACTGGTACCCCCACCCCATATCAAATCCAGTTGCACCTGAAAAACAAAATAAAAATATGCCTCAGTCTATAGTTAGTGATTCTGTTGGGGCTACTCCACAGCCCACTTACCTTTTGCCCCGTCTCCCTCATGTGTAGCTTTGCCGGCCACTGTAGAACAAGATTTAGAAAACATTCTGTGACACTGTTCTATTACTTGGTGCAAGAGTAGTCCAAAGTAAGAGACCTCTTGCCAGACATAACACTCCTTCCCCAGATGTTTTATCTAGCAGTGAAGTTCACAATAAAAAAGAAACAGAACCTTCATTGTAGAGCTTATAATTACATTTTAGCAGTTTATAAGAGTGATATTTCCTTGGCTAAGCATATTCTGCAGACAGCTGATTCTGATTAGTTGTGTTCCCATACATGGCTCTAGTGCTAGTTTGGCTGGAGACCTTTCAGTTGTTTCAGAGAATGATGAAGTATCTGATGAGGACAGTGGTGATTTCCTAGTTAACACTGAGTCCAGTCACAAAGATCCTTTGGAAAGTGAACCTGAGCATGTATCCAAACTTGCTAAATTGTGATGTTTTTTGATTGGGAGCAGTCTTGAACTGCCCAAGAGCTAGGTAGGGTGTATGGCCTTATAGAGAATGACATGCCAAATTCTAAGGCTATGTCCTCTCACGTAGTGACCTTGGAAGATGTTTTTAAAGCTGCCTGCAGTATACAGGTATCTATTCCAGTTTGACTGTTGACCCAGCCAACGGTCTCCCCAGCTGCTTACTCAGTTAAAGTCCTTAGTTTCATCTAGTCCAAGACCCTGATAAAGAGGGAAAATGGTTAAATCTTCCGGACAAAAATAAGTCTCTTTCTAGTAATCTAGCCTTTAGAATGTAAAATTATCAAGGCTGTATGTGTAAATTTATTTCACATTGTGCATATAATTTGAATGATTTTGCTGCAGCCTTACTTACAGAGCAGAAGTCTTACATGAATGAAATTGTTTCTAATTTGACCTAAGTTTAGAAATATGATTTGAGAGGTGTGCTTGAACGTGCCGATACAGTGCTGAGAAAAGCTTCTTCTGTTCTATTAAGATAGTATGCTTGGTTACATAATCAGAACTTCCCTGATGATTTAAAAGTCAAAATTTTGACTGCACCTTTAAGTTCTGACCTGGTGTTTGTGCCCTCTGTTACAGTGGGATGATTGAGGGAAATTAGTTTATGGGGTATGTAGGATGTTTCATATACCCAAGTTCTCCCCCTCTTTCATTTCTTTTTGTGGTCAAACAGTTTATGAAAGGAGTGTTTCATCTGAGACCCCTTGAAAGCAAATTTCTCCTCCCTAGGATCTCAACTTTGTTCTTGAAAAATTGACCTTACCCCCTTTTAAACCTGCCTTTCAGGATCTTTTATGGTTCATTACTTGGAATACTGTTTTACTTATTGCTTTCACATCTACAAGATGAGATCCTGAGCTGCAAACCCTCATGATAGGATAACCCTATCTAATGTTTCACAAGGGCAGGTTTGTGTTATTCACTAATCCATCATTCATGCTAAACGTTGTTTCTGAATTTACCTTTAATCAAGCTATCAATCTCCCAGTGTTCTATCAAGAGCCAAAAAAAAGTAAAGGAGAAAAGTTTCTGCATACCTTGAATGCACACAGGTAGCTCAGGTATTACATTGACAGAACACAACCCTTTAGGAATACTAAACAGCGGTTTGTCTCCTATACTGGGGCTAAGAATGGTCAACCTGTTTCTAAACAAGTTGTTGCACAATGGTTGTCCTCCGCTATTGTTTTCTGTTATTCCCACCATGGTAAATATCTTCCAGGCAAGTTAAAGACTCACTCCACTATGACCTTATCCTCTTCAATTCATATTGGAAACTCTAGAAGCTTTCTTAAGGCAGCAACCTGGCCTCTATTCATACCTTCACAAAGCACTACAACCTGGATTCCTTTTCAATGTCCAGAGCAGACTTAACTAATACCATCCTGCAGGGCTCGTGGATCCTTATCCTTAAGCTTTGGGTTGAAGTGGGTTTTAACTTGTCTGATTAAATTGTTGGATTTGGTTTTTGTATGGTATTGTGAATTTACTCTTGCTGGATGATTTTAGCTTCAGGTAATTTCTTCTCTTTTTTGTGGAAGTGAAAAATCTTACTCACTCACTTCCTGTGACAGCTGAAGGCTTCCCTCTCAGGATATGCTCAGCCAATCAGCTGTCACAGCCATACCTCTCACGTGTACCTCATTTGGGGTCTTAAAAAGTTCAAGTTCCTCAAAGTTCCACATTGAAAGACTGTCACACATTCAGTGTTAGGAATTTTTTTAAGTGAAACCCATTGTAAATAGAAATGAATCATATTAATTATTTAAAAGATCTTCTTTATAAGTAAAATCAGCATATTCTAACCATCCTATGACTTTCCTAGTTGAAGTTACTAGTAAGCCATTAGTATGTATTCCACATTTTTCCCATTTATTCCACATTATGAGGGTTAGTGTTCCTCATTTTGGAGATGGAAAGTTGAGAGCTATGGTCACAGCAAGAGAGATGGAAGGGACTCTAAGCTTTTCAAATCTGGCCAGTACTGGGTTACCTTGGCAGATAACCCAAAAAGCTACTTGAGACAGTGAGGAATATGCACATTAAAGTAGGACTTGCGCAACTCTACTCTCTTGGGTTCTCAGTTTAAAAATTAAATGAAAATAGCAGTGCTTCTTTGCTTTGCATTCCTAAAATAAAATGAATACGACCCTATGGCTTGCAGTTGTACAGAATGGGACCTTTCTCCGGTCTCATTATACAATCCACACAGTTCCTTCAGAAATAGGCTGCATCAAGATGTTCAGGCTATAAGCCTCACCCAGGCCTCAGTTCTAGATATGTCACAGATACTCCTCTTTGGGCAGTCCACAGTTTAGCCCTTAGAGCCAACATATTCCACACTTCAAAGGTCTTATTACAGGCCATTTTTTAGATGAGGAACTAACTTCCTGTAGGCCTTGGGCCCAGGAACCTCCTTTTATAGCATGGTAATTGGTAATTAAGAATTCATTACTGACTAATACAGAGTAGCCTGTTTGTGAAAATGCTGTTGCACCCACACTGTTGTGCACATTTAAACGCACATTACCCATTTTCTGTAGTCTGTAGATAGTGTGATTCTACTTACTGTTCAGTTCAAATAGTCCATAACTTCTTTCCTGACTTGTTTTCTTTATAGTCTATTCCATTTTATAATGCATTTCATTAGAATTAATGTATACTTCATTAATAATGTTTATTTATATCCTTAAACTTTTTCTGTTTGGAAATATTTCATTTAATAACTGATGCACTATTAATTCCATTTCCTGTCTTTGTCAGTGCCAGAGTATTTCCCAGTATATTGCCTAGATTTTGCGGCAGATTCACTTGCTACTTGATTATTTTAGAAGGTAGCTGTACTAGTTCAAAGCCAGTAAGTAGATGCTTATTGTGCATATCTGTTTTCTGCCCCACTCTGAAATTTGTAAGAATTTTGCTTTTGGCACTAGCTGTTCTACCATTTTTGTATGTCCATGTATAGTCAAATACAGGCTGGCATAATTTACATTACTTACGACTTAGTACTGTAGTGAGTGGACCTCAGAGACTGAGACCTCCTGGTCAGAGTCATGCCTAGAATAAGTGTTATCAGCAGACTAGATGCAGGCCACAAGTTCACACAAGTTTGATGATGGTGTGGAAATAATACTCTTTGTGTCCGCAGATGTATTATACTAACCTGTAACCTGTTTTTCTTTTTGCAGATTTATTTTTGGCCAGTGTTTTTTTGACTTACAGTTTCATTCTGTTCATCATGATGTATCCTATAAAACTGATTGATGATTTTTTTCAGGTAAGACCATAAACTCTAATACTGCAAAATAGAAAGTGCATGTCAGCTGATGGGTAAAGGTGCCACTCATATGGTAGGAAGGATGCATTTCAGACAGGATGACACCTTGGTTTAGTTAATGGGTAGATGTGTATTGAAGAGGGAGAGGAATGAAGCAGTTTGCCTGAAGAATAGCTGTATTTTATTTCATTAATCTATTCTTACTGTCCAGAATATGCATCACTTACATTGTTAAAACTGACCACATTAGCAATGTAGACATATTCACAAAAGAAAACAAAAACTTTAATTTAGGAGATGCATGTGGCATTGTAGAAGATGTGCCTGTGGGCCCCTGCATCATGGCTTCCTAAATGACAGGGTGCATTAGGAACCTTAGGAAGGAGCTGTTATAACTGTTTGACACTTTAACAAAGAGATGTTATGCGGAAACATAATAGCTGTTTGGTTAACCCAAATACCTTTCTTTTTTGCAGCCATTATATCTCTTTACAACAGTTTACCAAAAGTATTGATGGCAGCTCTTTGTCCTTTTTGCTCCTCAACCCTAAGAGAATGTTGTATTTTTTTCTAAGTCCTCTTGAGGTGGGGGGGGGAGATAACAAACAGGGACATTGCCCAAGGTACCTACCTACCTTGCCGTATCTTGTTGGGGAAGTATGACAGACCTGCAGATATGGTTGATATACACACTGATGAAGAATAAAAAAAGGGTAATTTCAAAGGAAGTAAATTCATTTACATTGTGTTTGCAGGAAGCACAGTTGCTTGAAACACTTGCTCAAAATAGCTTGAGGACTTGCTAGCGTGAATGATAAGAGATTGAAGCACATTTGTCTTAAGATGTGTGTGTTCTTATTCATAAAATGGAAATACCGTATGTTTTGCAGAAGATAACTGAAAATTGTTGAAATATATGTACATTTTTGCTTTGTGACAAGCTATCTTGTAACTCTCCCTACCAGAATTACTCCAGTTGGAAGATAGTGAAAAGTGTTTATCCATTATTTGTGTTTTATTCTTTGTCTAACTTCAAAATGCAGTGATATTAAAACAAAAATAATTAACTTTGAGAAGTGGTACGGATGACATATACATTTTAAAAGTTTTTTGAATTATTGCCCTTGGTTGGCCTGACTACCAGAGTAAAAATTTTCCCTCCTCCGACAACCAATGGATGCCATATCCTAATTGTCAGTATACTGGGTATAAGTGGAGTCCACCAACATCATGACCTCTGTTCTTTCTTGCCGTCAGAGCCTGAAGCAGACATCTATAGGTATATATTTATATTGAAGAATATTTCTTCTTCAAACATATTCATACCTTCTAAACTGGGAATGGATGAAAATAAATCTATTATATCAATTGTTACAAATAATAGATTTTCAGTATACATACTATTATCTATCATCCTTAACAAATCCCAAGAATCTTTTAAAATAAAACGGAGAGAACTTTAAAAAGAGGAATATACGAGCATACCTATGACATAAAAATGAAGGAGACTAATGCATTGTATAGACACAGGAAGATGTGTGAAGATAGTATTTTTCAGTTTTTTGTAATTGAACATATAAAGAATAACATCAGAGGGGGGCCATGGGAAGACACCATAGGTTTTAGAGAATTATGGTGGCAGATCACGTTGCAAGCAAATAAATCCCCAGGCTTGAATGAATATATTTCAATTTTACCTCTACTGAAACTAAAGGCAGCTAAAATATAATCCTGAGTGCAATAAATTATATGGTCAATAGATGGTGCTATTTGATGAAATATATGTTATTGGATTTGAAGTTTTATGAATGTTAACATTTTTACAAACATGTATATATAAAATATATCTAGCCCCTGCAAATATGAATGGAATTGATTTTAAAGTGATTAATAGACATAATTTACATTTTTTTAGAGAAAAGTGATGTATTTATGTGATTAAATGAAATTAATTTTAATATTAATGAGCTTTTTTTTAAAAGTAAGCTGATTTGTTTATTTGAATTAATTGGTATTTTTTGATTGGAAAATGAAAAAGGAAGGAAGTATATAATGGATGTTAATAAATAATGGAAGAGATTACCTGATTAAGTCCAGCTATAGGACGAAAACGCCTTGATTTTGGAATTGCGTTAATAAATTGTGTTTTGCACTTTGTTCTTAATTATTATTATTTAACATTTGTTAATCAGGAAAGCCCGACTAGGACAGAGTCTATTTTTAGCAGAGGTGAAAGGGAGAAACACTCCAGACACATGTCTTCGAATGTGGGCGGAAACCGGAGTACCCGGAGGAAATGCACTTGAATGCATTGAGGACATGCAGACTCCACACAGAAGGCACCCCAACCAAGAATCGAACTGGAGAACCTCTTGCTGTGAGGCAACAACATTAACTGCTGCACCACTGTGCTTTTCCTGGTTAGAGGCAGATATTCTCCCCCTGAACCCTTCTCAAGAAAAAAGAAAGGAGATCCAATCCTATGGGTTCTTACTGACCCTTTTAAGACTAGGCATGACTCTGACCAGGAGGTCTCAGTCTTTGAAGAGGACCCCCCTTTGGCTTCCTTTGAGGAGTCTGATTAAGAGGAAACTTTGCCTTCTGCCTCCCTTCTAAGGATGTACCCTTTGAGGAAACTTTACACTCCCTGGGGGATCATTTTCATTGGGAAGAGCAGGACTATCCCCAAGCTAAGAAAAGAGTCGGGGAATTTCTCCACCTGCTAGAACTTAAACCTCTGGCATTCTCCCTAATTCTGGGCTTGATTGATGATGTTTTCCAATAATTTCTTTCAACCCAGACTCCCTTCCTCCTGCACCCAGGAAATCTGAAAGATTATATAGGGTAATGGATTCACATAAGCACCTTTTTAAAAATCCTTCAGCAGATCCAGAGGTTTTTGTTCCTGGAACCAGGGGTACCAGAGCCAACACATCCAGAAATCCCCTACCCAGTGATAGAGGGCAGAGCCCTTGACAGATTTGGCAAAAAGGTATACACGTCTGCCACATTATCTATGAGGGTATTAAACTACCAGTTCCACATAATAAAACATGAAGAGACACTACTGGAACAGATGAGGCAAAAGCTCTTGACCATTAAAAATAAGAGCTTATCTGAAGAATTACTAGACATTTGAAGCTCCACCTCACAAGTGGTCAAGCATTCCTTACACTCTGGATTTGATGCTTTGGAGGCTGCCAGCTGGGTCACAGACACTGGGTCTGTTATTAGGAGCCATGCATGGCTAAGGGAACAAGCCCTCCTGGAGCATGTTAAATCCAGTATTTTGGATGTTCCCTTGGATAAGGAGTTTTTCTTTGGCCCTAAAGCAGAAGCTGTGCTCAGAAAAATGGAGGACACAGCTAAGTCAGTGCAGACAGCCAAAGGTTTCTTCCAAGTACGTCCCCCACATTTCAGTAGAAACTGTCCCACTACACTCTGCTCCTTTCTTTCCCAGCCCAAAGCATGTCAGAGAAAAGCCCACAGGGAAGTGGACCACAGTCAGAACCAGGAACCCAGGCAAGGCCACTCCACTTCCCCAACACCAGGAACTCCTACTACTCAGGCCCGTAGTAAGGAACAGTCATGACTTTTTTTATGGCACGCTCCCCTCCCTTCACCCTCCTCCCAACCTGTTCTCAGACATGAAGAAAGACTGGTACTATTCAAAGAGACTGGCCTCTCTTTTTTCTTTCGGAGCAATGATTGCTAAATATACTTTTCAGGAGCTATCGCCTCTAATCTATACACCCCCAAAGCAATCAGGCTTCCCAACTTTTTCACCATCCCAAAGAAACCGAGGTCCTTTCACATAGGGAAACACTAGGTATACAGGCCTCAGTGGAAGCAGCCCCTCTACATAATGTAGGAAGGGGCTTTTCCTCAACACTTTTAGGGTCTTCTACTTACTCCTGCAGGTTCCCAAATGCAGGATGCTGATCCCACACTAACTCTTTCCCAAAGGCTTTCATGGGGTCTCCAGTCCTAAAGCATACATTCTTGCATATTCCCACAGTAGAATCATGCTAAGGATGCTTCAGCTTTTTAGCTGGCCCCAAACATTTACAATTTTGTGCTTTGCCTACTCTAATGGCCCTAGGGTAGTCACAAAACATTTATCCCCACTCATTGCCTACTTCTAAAAATAAGGGCGGCAAATTTACCCCTTCCTGGAGGCCTGCCTCCATCAGTTCACAAGTCTGACACTGCTTACTTAACACAGACGTGACATCCACACAGTCCAAATTTGCTTTCCTGGGATTCACCGTAACTTGCCACAATCTCAAAACTACTCACAACCAGAATACTGTTTTATGGTGGCCCTTCTGGACTGTACCCTTCAGAAGACCTTCTTGCCTCCAGACAGGCTATCCTTCCTGACCAAAAAAACTGTTGACAGCAGTCTTCATACAGCTAGAAAGTTTCTCCACACACACACACTGGCTTACATGGCCTTTTTCATTCTCATGCTTCCATTGCCCAGGCTGCACATGAGGAAATTATCGTGGTACCTCAAAAATGTGTAGACCCAGCATACACATCCACCATCTGCCAAAATAAGACTGATACATGGCCTAAAAGGCAAATCTGCATGGTATACCAAGGCCTTCACTCTAAACTCAGGCATACCATTCTGCTTTACAACAAACTCCATTTAAGAATGCCTCACAGACAGCTTAAGGAGCACTCTTCTAACAGTTCCAGACCCAGTGGAAGTGAATAAACTAAATGGAGCTTCTGACAGCACAAAGGGCTTTACTAGCACCCACAGAAAGAAATTAAAACCAGGGGTGTTAGTCATGGATACATACTGTGCCAGAGTCATGTAGCACAAAAATAAAGGGAAAACCATTCCAGACCACCTTACCGCCTTGCGATGGGGATGGCACCATGGGATGGCACCAGTTCGCTCAGTACCTCCTGGGTGTGCTTTACCAAGGGCCAGACAAAATAAGCAGAAGCCTGCAGACACCCACAGTCGCAGTTGCATCTGGAGATCACTCAGCATAGCTGAGAAATGGGGGACCCCACAGATGGACTACTTCACCAGGAAAAAAAACAGTTGAAAAGCCTAGAAAATAAATACTTTCTCATTTGCATGGACAGCCCTATTCATTTATGCTTTCCTACCAATACCTCTTCCTCCCAGAACTCTCCAGAAAATCAGAGAAGAGCGCCCAGGGCCATACCTGATTGGCCAAGGCAACACTGGTACTTTCCTATTCTTAAGCAAAATAGCAAAGACCAAATCCAGCAAAATTCCACCACCAGCAAGATAGTCCAGGAATAAAAAATGCAGGCCAAGAAGAGCTTCCAGTAGTTTAATAAAACACAGCAAAATTGACAAGATTGAGCACTTTCGTATAAAAATACTTCATCAGACTCTGTTACAAAAGCACAGGCACCAAGTTTAAATACCCCTCCCTATAATCACATGACACTTTGCATCATCAATGCACTCACTTGTAGAAAAAAGCATGCCTTAAAGCAACAACATGTTACAAGTTAAAACTTAAAAAAATTGATGTTATCTGTTAGTTTTCAAATATAAAATGAAAATAAAAATAATCCTTGCCCAACAAAAAAGTTTTTATATGTGTGTGTGTGTGTGTGTGTGTGTGTATATATATATATATATATATATATATATATATATATGTATAAAATAGTATGTTGAAATGCACAGAACAGCACCTATCTACACAGTATAAGATTTAAGTTTTAAAACACAAGCTATAGACACCCCTTTTATTGAGACCAGGAGGATTAGTAGCATTTAATCTAAACTGCCAACGCAGTTCCCTTGCTTTCAATTTATCCTCCCATGGTCCCCCTCTAAGGTCTTGTAACACGTGTTCCAAAACAAAAAATCGAAAACTGTGACTGGGGTACTCTATAATGTGTTTAGCGAGGGCATTTTTACTGTCCATTTTTCTAATATCAGCTTTGTGTTCATATATACGCTGTTTGATTTTCCTCTTTGTCTTCCCTACATAAAAACTTTTACACAGTTTTCATACTGCAGCATAAACCACCTCCACACTTTTGCAGTTAAAAGAATTCCTGGATCTATTTGTCATTTGGTTTAACACCAGGTTATCACCTTCTAGTATGTCATTGCAATAATTGCAAAAGCCGCATTTATAAGTGCCAGCCCTTTTGTTACTGTGTCCATATTCATAGTTGACAGATGTGTGCTCAAGATAATTTTTAATGGTCTTGCCCCTTCTAAAGACCACTGTTGGATGGTTCCCTATTTTGTTTCCAAATTCTTTAAAGAAAGAAAAAAATCTGCCAGTTTTTGATCAAAATACCCCTAATCTGAGGGGCCTCATTGCAAAAGAGTTTTGCAAATAGGCCCATCCACTTGTCTCCTAGAAAATGCACCTGTGGCCAAAGTAGAGGTGGGGTGTATAAGGGGTACTATATCTCCCTTCATTCTTTTCTCCATTATATTTTCCCAAATCATGGCAGCTGTGCCCTCGGGCTACCCCCTCTTGAGTAACATGTGCCACAGTGTCTTACATTCTTCCACGAAATGGTTGTGAGAGGAAACCATTCTGGTCACTCTAATATATTGGCCTTTGATGATTCCTATTTTTTGATGGAGAGGGTGGTTGCTCTCAAAATGTAATAAGTTGTTGCTGTATGTGGGTTTTTCTGTAAATTTTACTAGCCCATTGTTCATTCTGATAATCTTTAAAAATAGTAACATCCAAATAATTGGTATTGTCCAACTGAATGGTGTGAGTAAACCTCAGAAAAGATGTTCATAGGTTGGTACTAGGTTATCAGCCCTAGGGCCTATACAAGCCTAGCCATAACAATTCTTCCCACACTATTTACTTCCCTGGACCCTTGTCTAGCAGGTCGACTGACGTGATCCCAGGGGTGAATTTCCTTTCTCCCATCCAATCGTCAAGGTTCCTTTTGAAGAGGGCCAAAGAGGCACTCTGCTTGACATGTATGGGCAATTTGTTCCAGAGTCCGGGGAGTGTCTGGGTCAGGAACCTATCCCTCCAGCATGTTTTGTTTATTGTGATGACAAGGTTTAGATCCCTGGAGCATGTGGCTCTGAGGGATTGGGATTTCTTTAAGTGTAGCATGTCCAACAACTCTGGGTTTGACATGGCCTTGTATGTTAAGCAGAGATCGCCTCTGAGTAGACGATATGCAACAGAGTATAGCTGGAGTTTTTTAAGGCGGTCAGCGTAGGGCATCTACTTTAGGCCTGTGATTCTTTTAGTGAGGTATTTCTGTGGCCTTTCCAGTTGTTGCAGATGTCTTGTGAGGTACATACCAAACGGGGCATTGTATTCTATAATGGGTCTAATGAGGGATGAGTACAGTGGGACAATGACCTCCTTTTTTCTGGATGAAAAGCCCTTAGTGATGAGGTGTGCCACATGGAAGGATTTCCTGACTGTTGTGGTGATGTGGTTATCGAAGGTGAGACCACTGTCCATCTGTGTCCCTAAGTCTCTTATAACACTTTCAGTGTCTAGTGTACTTCCACCTATATGGTAATTCACGGGTACATGTTTTTTTCCCAAAGGGATAACTATACATTTCTTGGCATTGACCTCTTGAGCCCATGGCTCTGGCACCAAGCATCTGTTTCTGTAAGGCCCTTTTGTAGAGTATCCACATCATTTGGGGATTCAATAATGGCTCTCAGTTTGCAGTCATCTGCGAACTTTGTTAGCCAGAGTCCCTTAGTGTTGACCTGTACTTCAGAGAAGTAGATGCCAAACAAGAGTGGTCCCAGGACTGAACCTTGAGGTACTCCACTTTTCACTTGTCTGGAGCTGGATTTGGAGTCTGCTACATTTACAGTGTGGGTTCTATAAGTAAGCCAGTTAGCAACCCATTGGGTGACGTAGGGATTAATGCCCAGCTTAGTAAGTTTATCAATGATTCCAGAGTGGCAGATGGTGTCAAAGGCCTTGGCAAGGTCTAGATAGGCTGTGTGGACCACCTTACCCTTGTCCATGGCTCTGGAGACTGATTCGAAGAAGTCATTCAGGTTCAGGAGACAAGATCGGCCCTTCATGAACCCAAACTGGTTGGGGTCCAGTGTTTGAAGGTTGCCAATGTCTTTGTTTATAAGTTCCATGATAATATACTCCATGGCCTTGCAGATAAGGCTCATCAGACTGATGGGACGGTAGTTTCTGGGATCCAACGTGGATCCCCCCTTGTGGTGTGGGATAACTGTAGCTCTATGCCACTCAGTGGGCATGAAACCGGAGGTGAGGCTATGATTAAACATGACACTTAGGTGAGGTGCCAGTTCATATTGTAGTTCATGTAGTACACAGCCCGGGATGTCATCTGGTCCCATGGATGCTGTATTCTTAGCTTTGGAGAGTGCGTTTTTTACCTGTGTGGCCGTTATTACCGGAATTTGGCAATCTTCCGGTATTGAGATGGGCTATTTAGGGGGTGAAAGGGGGGTGAAGTTGGCACTGAATCGATCTGCCCAGGATATTGGCAATATCCTTGAGATCAGTATATTTAATGCCATTCGGATTTAGCTCAGAGCAGATCTGAGCATAGCCATTTAGATTCTTGACACAGTTATAGAATGCCTTGTGGTTGTCTTTGGAATCTTTGGCAATTTTATTTTCGTAACTAGCTTTGGAGGATTTTATGAGGGATCTCAGTTTCTTACCGAGGCTGGTAAGGGAGTTTGTTGCATCCTGGCATTTTCCTCTTTTCTGCAACTGTTTCTTCCTTTTGTTGTAAAGTTTGTGTATGGCAGGGGACCACCAGATTGGCTTCCTTTTTTGGATGAGGGCATCTTGGTTCTATTTGGGATGGCACGATTCATGCATGAGTGGATGTGCTCGTACAGTGCCTTAGTGTAGGATTCAGCAGTTGAACTTTCAGTTCCCGTCTGCATGGGTGTCATGAAGTTTGTCACTTCTGACTTGAGTAACATGAAGTTGGCTTTGGAGAAGTTTTTTATGGAGGTTTCCTTACTGGGAGGTGGGGGTGGGATGTGGATGTTAAGGGTGATTAGCTTATGGTCAGACCTGACTAACGAGGGGGTGACCATAGGTGTGGAGCATCGATTTCCCATGTTGGTAATGACCAGGTCTAGGATATTTGAGCCCCTGGTGGGACTATGGATTAGTTTATCCAGGCCGTTGGAATTTATGAATTCCAAGAACCGTTGGGCAAAGGTGTTGGTACATGAGTAGTTTTCCCAGTTAATGGTAGTATAGTTAAAATCACCCAGTATTAGGGTGTTTGGTTCTATCTTAATATTTTCCAGTATGTTTAGAAAGGTGTAGTGAGAATCTTGGGGTATGGTGGGGGATCTGTAGCAAGCTACAGTTTGGATTGCAGTCTTACCTAGTGTTAGTTCCACCTGGAGAATTTCAGACGCATTGTGTTGGGCAACTAGCCTGGTGGTGTGAATATCCTTGGTGAATATTGACACTCCTCCACCTTTAGTGTTTCAGTCCTGGTTTGGTGGCCGAAAAGTGTGGTAAGAGTTGTAGCCTGGTATTGCAAGGGTGCTGTCTGGAGCCTTGAACCAGGTCTCATTTACTGCACAGATATCGATGTTCTCCATTTTTAGGAGTGCCTCGAGAGAGGAATTAATAAATTCCATAAAATCCTGGATCTCCTCTGGGGGTCTGTAAATTTTCCTAGCCCATTGTTCATTCTGATAATCTTTAAAAATAGTAACATCCAAATAATTGGTACTTTCCAACTGAATGGTGTGAGTAAACCTCAAAAAAAGATGTAGAGGAATTAATGCAGTCCATAAAATCCTGGATCTCCACTGGGGGTATATCCCAGACGATAAAAATAGCGTCCAAAAAACGGAGATGTAACTTCCAAGGTTTAACCTCATAGTGTCTGAAAAGAACATGTTGTTTCCATTGCAGCAATACTGTGTTGGCAGATATGAGGGCACAAGACCCCTCCCCCCAAAGCTACCCCTTTTTTTTGCCTATAGTATTGCCCCTCTTGAAAAACAAAGTTATATTTCAGAACCAATTCCATGAATAAAACTAAAACATTAACAGTGTCATTGTTAAACTCGGTATGTTTACACAGAAATTCATGGAACCATTCCAGACCTTGTTCGTGTGGTGTAATGTTAAACAACTCAATTACATCCACTGTTAAAAAAAACACAGTCCCTTGAAAATTCCAAGTTTTTCATTTTACACAAAAAGTCTCATGAGGCCTTCCTTGCAAATGTGTTCATAAGGTTCCAGACACTTTTTTAACAAAGAATCCAAGTAGACCCCAAGGGGGTGGATTTTGGATTTACTGGCATTAACAATTGGTCTCATTGGTGGGTCAACAATGTTCTTGTGAATTTTGGGGATCCCGAATATACACTGGACAACAGGATATAATACCTGAAGAAACCTGTGTACTTCTGGTGTGATCTCCCCCTCTTCCATCATGTCTTGCAGAAAAAAATCAGTTCTGCAGTATACCAGTTTGACGCACCTCAATGACGTCTCCTCGTACAAATCACAATTTTTGACATGGCTCATCATTTTGTACAAGTAGTCTTATCTGTTCATGACCACTACCCCTCCCCCTTTGTCAGGTTTCATGACCCTTAAATGTTTGTTCTTAGCTAGTTGAAAAAACAATGAATATTCATGGTTATTCAAGTTACTTGTGTTGTTATGGTTAAATTTACAAAGGGCTCTGAAATCCAACTCTACTATTTTTTCAAACAATATTAAGGGCATTGGCAATGGGGGGGGGGGTTAAATGTGCTGCTGCGTTTCAAAATATTGCTAGTAAAATCTGTTTGACTTCCCAATACTAGCCCCAGATTAATTTTTCTGAGGTACAACTTCATCAATTAACAGCGTATCTATTTTAATGTAGCAGAAGGAACAAACAACTCACCCTTGCTGAGCAGATCTGCTTGTTTAACAGTACATTCAAAGTCACTGTAATTTAATAGTTTAAACTCACCTGAATAATTAAATATCAACAAAGGTCCTTCTGTGACATTTACCCCTTGAGAGTCAGACTCATTGTCGGTTAATGCACTAAGTTCCTCAGTTATGCTGTACGATATCCCCGTGGTTGCTGCCACCTGTTCCCCTCGTTCCTTTTCCACTGGTTGTGTGAGACATTTTTCTGCCTCTGATTTTTTATTCTATCGGAATGGCGAACAAATTCCCCCTGCCCTGGCTCTAAAGGGCTCTCCTGGCCTTTGTTGTGGTTGCACCCGGCAGTTTCTGCTTCCTAGGTGACATCATCATATGCAGAAAAGTTGTACGCTTGAGGTCTAGGATACGCCCTCTCTTCTTCTTAAGCCACCCGGTCCCTCTCAAATTTCTTTTTCTTCCTAGTCCTGATAAGAGATTTCATGATCCACTTTCCTAAAAATCTCTTCATACTCGCCCTGAAATGAGAGAAACTGTAAGTCTTTGTGTAAAACGGCATCCAACTTGTCTGCTTCACTAATGAGCACATCCAGTTCTTGTTGGTTATGTGTAATAATACACTGGCAGCACAAAAGGCTTTACTAGCACCCATAGAGAGAAATTAAAACCATGGGTGTTAGTCATGGATACATACTGTGCCAGAGTCGTGTAGCACAAAAATAAAGGAAAAACCATTCCTGACCACCTTACCGCCTAGCAATGGGGATGACACTATGGGATGGCACCAGTTCGTTCAATACCTCTTGAGTGTGCTTAACCAAGGGCCAGACAAAATAAGCAGAAGCCTGCAGACACCCACAGTTGCAGTCGCATCGGGAGATCACTCAGCATAGCTGAGGAATGGGGGACTCCACAGATGAATCACTTCACCACCAGGAAAAACACACAGTTGAAAAGCCTAGAAAACAAATACTTTCTCATTTGCATGGACAGCCCTATTCATTTATGCTTTCCTGCCAGTACCTCTTCTTCCCAGGACTCTCCAGAAAATCAGAGAAGAGCACCCAGGGTCATACCTGATTTGCCAAGGCAACACTGGTACTTTCCTATTCTTAGCCTAGCCAATAATATAATGGGATATTACCTCAAGCTGTTTACTCTCTCACTCAGAAGAAAGGACACTTCTTACTCCCAACCTGCAAACCCTCTACCTATCAACTTGGAGGATCCCTTCCCCCTCTGTCTATCAGCTTGAAGGATACTTTAATCCGGGAGGGGTCTCCCATTGCATACACAGGTGCAAGACATCCTGGGGAAAGCCAGGAGGCCTAGTTCCAGGAAACCTTGTACAAGAAAATGAAACTGTATTCAAGTTGGGTGTGCACAGCCTAATCAGGATCCCATCAGGGCCTAGATCCCTGTCAGCTAACCCTATCTGGAAAATCTCTGACAAAAACCTTTCCTTCACCTGCTGGTCAAACAGTTCCTTATAGGGGGGTCACCCACATCAGGCCTCCCAGGAGACCTTGTACACCATCTTGCAACCTAACCTTTGTCCTAGAAAGGCTTACACTTTCTTCAGATTTAAAATTCCTGATATAGAAGACTGCCTATGTACTGGCTATCTCTTCAGCTAGGAGACTTTCAGTAACTCCAGGCTGTCATGGCAGGGGAACCTTTTATCATCTTCCATCCTGACAGAGTTCCTCTGTCAGAACTAATCCTTCCTTTAGGCCTAAGGTGGTGATTGATGCATCTTTATGTCTTGCAGTGCACATACTCGTCTTCTCTCCAAACCCACAAAACAAGGGGGAGGGAATTCTGCATTTCTCAGACATCCATAGGCAGCTATCCCACTAACTGGACACAGCAAAACCTATCAGAATATCTGCCCAACTGTCTGTAACCTTTGCTAGCAGCTCTGAAGGGAAAACCTGTCTGCCTCCAAATGAATCTTTCACTATACCATTTTTTTTGTTACAATCATCATGGAAGGGACACGTCTGAAGCTGTAAGAGCCCATTTCACCCGGGCACTTAGGTCTTCCACTACCTTCCTGAAGGGTGTACCTACCAAGAGTTTTGTTGGAGGGTGCCAACTGGTCTTCAGTGCAAAAGCAGGGGTTGCCTCTATTACCCCACAATTTCTTCGCCTTACTGTACCATCCTCCCATATTTTCAGCTTTGAGAATCATCCCATAAGTCAGGACTACAACAGTGAAACATGAAGAACATAGTACAGTTGTGTGCACTTACCATAAATGTAGATGTTTGAGGATATTCACGGTCGCAGTCCTCTTTCTCTCTCCCTCCTTCCGCCTTAGCCTACAGGGCAGGTTGCTACTATTTTCTATTTATCTAGGACTCCTGCTCTTGACTCTTGCCTGCCTAGGGATCCCTGCCCTATCCATCTGACCTTGACCTTCTGCTGCTGTTGGGGGGGGGGGGGGAGAAAAAACTACAGTTCTGATGTTGGCAGACTCCACTTATACCCCAGTGTACTGACCTCAAGATAAGGAGTCTGCCGGTTGTAGGAGGCAAAATTTTTACTCTCATAGTTAGGCCAGCCAAGGGCTTCCACGGCAGGAAATCCCACAAGTCAAGACTGCAACAGTGAATACACTTGAACATCTACATTTATGGTAAGTGTACACAACTGACTTTCTGCATTTGAACATGTGACGTTTGAATGCATCAGACACATGGGTTATTCAACCTTTGCAGCTCGAGCATATGCTGCTACTTCTGTCAGTTCTGCTTTCAGCCCCCTATGGCAAGTGGTATTAAATCTGAGCAGAATTGCAGCACTGATGTATTTTTTTAGGGTGGAATACTTGTGTTAGACAGTTTGAACTTGTAGGATGAGACGGTATTTACCACTCCTTTCTGTGAGGGCCTTAAACTGTTCATATCCCCACAAGGGAATTGTCATCATCATCCTTTCTGTAAATCCTGGTATTTGCAGTGTATATATGACATCTTACCAAGCCACATTTAGTTATCGTAATGTGATTTTTTTTTTCCTAAAATTAATGAGACATGTCCACCAATTTAAACAGACTCAATTCAGTGTGACCAGCTTGCTTGACACCCTTTGGAGATGGAAATTAATTTCCTTTATGTAGAAACTAAGAGCTTTTTAACTTCACAGATATGGAAGACTGATTGGGCCAATGTATCTCTCATTTCTGCATGAGAAATTATTTATTTTATTTATTTATTTTACATTTGTTGACCGGGATAGTCCGACTGGATACTTGTCCATTTTCAGTGGAGACCCGAGGAGAAAAGCTCCATACATACATACAGAAAAACTGTTACATTAAACAAGTTAAAGCACTGTTACCGATCCAATACATAGGATAAAAGTCATTCATTCTGTCATATATAAATCTGATTTGTTATAGAGTAACAATTAGGAAGCAATGTAGGGATGGCTAAAAGACCTCTTTAGCACATGTTTATATTGCCAGAGTTAGTCAGGATTAGAGCAAGGACATAGCCTTTGCCTTTTAAAGTACTGTTTTAGATTTTTTTTTTTAATTGGGTTAGAATGGATCTGAAGTAAGCTCAGCAAGAAGTGACTTCCATATTTTGCCAACAGAGTTTGCATATAGAGAGTCTCCTGATGAGGTGTTGCTTTTGACGGTTTAGACTAGTAATTTGTTTGATGAGCAAAGTGTCTTGAGGTTGCTGTAAGGGCTGCTAATTTTTGTAAGTTCGGGTGTGATTTCAGGTTGGTAGAGAATTTTATGTGCTACTATTAACTGATTGTACTGAAGTTGGATAGGCAATTCTAAACACCCTAGATTTTAGGTTCAGACAGTGGTGTGTTCTGTAGGCTGCTCCAGTGGCGAATCTAGCAATATGATTAAAGCAGTTAGAGAGTTTATTAAGGTCAGACTTACTCAAGTTCGTGAAGAGAGGGGATGCATATAGGAGGATGGAAAGTAGATGTGTACGGGAAATTACCATCCTAGCTAGTGAAGTGAAGAAAGGTTTGATCTTGTATAGTGAGCCAAGTTTTTATTAAGTTTATTAATAGTTTGATTAATATGCATATCAAACTTGAGGTTATTATCAACTGTTTACACCTAAGAGTTTGGTACAGGGATCTGAGACAGTGACAGTGCCATTGTTAGATTTTATAGTAAAGATTGGAGTAGAGGCTTTACGAGTGGGGGAGAAAAGCAGTAGCTTTGTTTTGTTAGGAATTAATAGGATACATCAGTTACAGAGCCAGTTTTCAACAGCATTAAAAACATTTTGGGATGGAGTCTGCAGACCTAAAGGGGAGGTGGCAGAGCAAATCAAAGTGGAGTCATAGGTTCATAGGTAGGTACTAGGCTATCGGCCCTGGGGCCTATACAAGCCCAGCCAAAAAGGTACCCTGGCTTTTGCCACCCAAGAAAATTATTTTCTTGTGCCACTGTCGACAGAGCCACAGAGGTGATCCCCAGGGTGAATTTCCTATTTCCCATCCAGTCATCAAAATTTTTCTTGAAAAGTGCTAATGCGGAGCTTTGTTTGATATAGATAGGTAGTTTATTCCAGAGTATGGGAAGTCTCTGGGACAGGAATCTATCCCTCCAGCATGTTCTGTTTATTGTGGTGACAAGGTTTAGGTCCCTAGAGCATGTAGCTTGGAGGGATTGGGATTTCTTTAAGTGGAGCATGTACAACAGCTCTGGGTTTGACATAGCTTTGTATGTTAGGCAGAGATCACCTCTGAGTAGGCGATATGCAACAGAGTAAAGCTGGAGTTTTTTGAGACAGTCTGTGTAGGGCATCTGTTTGAGGCTGGTAATCCTCTTTGTGAGGTATTTCTGCGGCCTATCCAGTTGTTGTAGATGTGAGGTACATACCAAAAGGGACGTTGTACTCTATAATGGGTCTAATGAGTGTTGAGTAGAGGGAAACAATGACCTCTTTTTTTCTGGATGAGAAACCTTTTTTGATGAGGTGTGCCACATAGAAGGATTTCCTGACTACTGTGGCAATGTGATTATCAAAGGAGACTACTGTCCACCTGTGTCCCAAGGTCTCTTATCACACTTTTGGTGTTAAGTATACTACCACCTGTGTTGTAGTTCATGGGTACAGAGTTTTTACCAGAGGGGATGACAATGCACTTTTTGGCATTGAGCTTGAGGCCATGACTTTGACACCAGGCATCTGTCTCAGTGAGGCCCTTTTGTAGGATGTCCATATCGTTAGGAGTTTCGATTATGGCCCCTAGTTTGCAGTCTTCTGCGAACTTAGTTAGCCAAAGACCTTCTGTGTTAGCCTGTACTTCAGAGAAGTAGATACCAAACAGGAGAGGACCCAGGACCGAACCCTGTGGTACTCCACTTGTCACTGGTCTGAAGTCGGATTTGGAGTCTGCTACTTTCACTGTGTGGATTCTGTCAGTGAGCCAGTTGGCAACCCATCTTGTGACATATGGGTTTATACCTAGTTTAGTGAGTTTATCTATAATTCCAGAGTGGGGGTTGGTGTCGAAAGCCTTGGCAAGATCTAGATAGGTTGTGTGAACCACCTTACCCTTGTCTACGGCTTTGGTGACTGCTTCAAAGAAGTCTCTCAGATTTAGGAGACATGATCTGCCTTTTACAAACCTGAACTGGGTGGGGTCCAGAGTTTGGAGATTACCAATGTCTTTGTTTATAAGTTCCATTATGAAACGTTCCATGGCCTTGCAGACCAGGCTTGTCAGGCTAATGGGGAGGTAGTTCATGGGGTTCGTGGTGGCTCCCCCCTTGTGGAGTGGGATAACCGTCGCTGTGCGCCATTCAGCAGGCACAAAGCCTGAGGTGAGGCTATGATTGAACATGGTACTTAGGTGGGGTGCCAGTTCGTTCTGTAGTTTGTGTAGAACGCAGCCTGGGATGTTGTCTGGTCCCAAGGATGCTGTGTTCTTGGCTTTGGAGAGTGTGGTTTTTACCTGTGCAGCTGTGATTACAGGAACTTACCATTCTTCTGGTATAGAGATGGGCTCTTTAGGGGGTGAGAGGGGGGTAAAGTTAGCACTGAACTTATCTGCCAGGATGTTGGCAATATCAGTTGGGTCTGTATATTTAGAGCCATTGTGCTTTACCTCAGAGCATATCTGAGTGTTGCCATTGAGATTCTTGACATAGCTGTAGAATGCTTTGTGGTTGTCTTTAGAATCAGTGGCGATTTGTTTTCGTAACTAGCTTTGGAGGATTTTATCAGGGATCGCAGCTTCTAACTGAGGCTGACCAGGGAGCTCCTTCACTCATGGGATTTTACTCTCTTTTGCAACAGTTTCTTCCTTCTGTTGTACAGTTTGTTTATGGCAGGGGACCACCAGATTGGCTTCCTTTTTTTGGAGGATAGCATCTTGGTTCTGTTTGGGATAGCACGATCCATGCACACATGTAAGTGCTTATAAAGTGCAATTGTGTAGGATTCAGTAGTCGTAACTGTATTGTCCATCTGCATGGGTGTCATGAAGTTCACCACTTTTGTCTTAAGAAGCATGAAGTTGGCTTTGGAGAAATTTTTTACCATGGTTTCCTTAATGGGGGGTGGGGGCAGGATGTGGATATCTAGGGTAGTTAGCTTATGGTCGGATCGGACCAATGAGGCATTGACTCCAGGTGTGAAACACCGGCCACTCATGTTGATGACTAGATCTAGGATATTCTTGCTCCTGGTGGGGATGTGGATAAGTTGATCCAAGGCATTGGAGTTTGTGAATTCCAGAAAGCATTGAGCGAAGGAGTTGGTACATGAGTAGTTTTCCCAGTTAATGGTTGGGTAGTTGAAATCGCAGGGTGTTTGGTTGAACCCTAATATTTTCCAGTACATCAAGAAAAGAGGAGTGGGAATCCTAGAGCATGGTGGGTGATCTGCAGCAAGCTACAATTTGGATTGCAGTTTTGCCCAGAGTTAGTTGCACTTGGATAACCTCGGCTGCATTATGCTGAGCAACTAGCCTGGCAGTGTGGATATCCTTAATGAATATGGACACACCTCTGCCTTTGGTGTTCCAGTCCAGGTTACATGGCTGAAAAGTGTAGTATGAGTTATAGCCTGGTAGTGCAGGGGTGCTCTCTGGAGCCTTGAACCAGGTCTCAGTCACTGCACAGATATCGATGTTCTCCATTTTAAGGAGTGCCTCGAGTGAGTGCATTTTGAGATTTAGACTTTAGCATTGAGTAGCATCACCCTCAGTTTTTGCTTGCCTGTTCCTGTTACGGTGGTGAATTTGTCATTTGAACCTTGCCTAAAAAAGGCACTATAGGGGCGGCAAGAACCTTAGCCAGTATCCAGAATCCCAGGGGTGACAGGTGCAGGCCATCTCTGGCAAAGCATCGTGGTCTGTCGACCATGTCATCCAAGGCAGACAGATACTGGATCCCTTTAGAATGGCACCAGAAGCTTAGCCAATTGTTGAAGTCAATCATTTTGTCGTTTTACTGCGGTACCATTCTGGGCGATGGCAGGATGCTACTCAGGGCTAGGGTCATACCTGCCTGGGCTAGAAGATCGGGATCACTTCCATGTCGCTTTTCATGTAGTCCAAGGAGGTACATCTCAGGTCATTCACTCCAACATGGACAATCACAGAGTCATATTTGTACTTGCTGTGGAGTGACCCGAGTGCATGGGTTATGTGGCGGTTCCTGGCACCTGACAGGCAGCTGACAGTAACCTTCTCCTTGTGTAGCCTGGTGAGCAGGACATCAATGTGCCTGACTATAGAATCACCTATGACTAGTTTGTTTATAATAATAACATTTGAGAAGGAGACGGAGGGCTGTGGTTGTACTGTGGAGCTGTCTGAAACCATGCAGCGAGTTAGCCAGGAGGTTGTGCTGAGTGAGATGGCTCAGGAGTTATTTATGGATACACTTCATAATTTTAGCCAGGGGTGACAAAATAGCAATAGGTCTGTAATTTGACAGTTCAGTGGAACTGCCCCCTTTTTGGAGTGGGATAACATCGGATGTCTTCCAGTTGGAGTGGATAAGTGGCTTCAGATGTAGTTTTTTTGATCAGGATAGAGATCGGGTATGCTATGGCATCTGCAGCTTTTTGTAGATACTCACCTGGGAGGAGATCTGCTGCAAGGGTGGTAGGTTTTAATTTCTTGGTTAAGGCATGGATAAGTGATGTGGAAACTGGTTGAAAGTTAAAGGGGAGTTGAGAATTAAGTGCGGGAGCCTTAGGACTTGGGCAACTGGGAGATAGTATGTTAGCTAGTGACTGGATAGTTTTTGTGAAGAAACTATTAAAGGAATTGGCAACGTCTTCCAAAGATTTTTGGATGGTAGCCGAGGGGGAAAGGAGTTATGCATTGCCTTGGGTGAATATGTTTATTTATCCCTACCTAGAACTTTTGTGGATTGTTTTGATGCTTCTGTTGTAAATGGAAGTAATAGTTTTTTTTTATCTAGAGTGGTAGATTTTTTAGTGTTCCTTAGTTGTCCAAATCTAAGTTGATCTAAGGGGGATTTTGTGGTATGCAAAGTGGTCCAAGCTTTGTTTCTAAGTAAGATCATTTGTCTGGTTTCTTTTGAAAGCCGTGGAACAACTTCTGTTTTAGTTCTTATAGAACTGGCAGGTGCATGGGTATCAAGGATGGCTAGGAATTTGGTGTTGAAATATAATACAGCTTCTTCAAGTAGTAGATGTTTTAGGACTGCCCAATTACATGCTTTGAGTTCATTTTGGAAATTAGCAGGGTTAACGTTTTTGTTGTTTCTAATTGTTTTGTAAGTAGGTTTGTGGGGGATGTCAGTCTTATACCTGATTATATAGGTAAGAAAATGGTCACTTATGTCTTTAGGTCAGGTACCGACCCTGTACATGTTGGGATGGCTCTTAATGAGTATCCAATGTAGGATACTATCTTTGTTGTTAGATTTACTGATCCTAGTAGGGGAGGATATGATCTGAGTAAATCCGTATAGATTTACATGGATGGTCGGAGATTCTGAGGAACAAATATTCTAGTCGATGTTGAAGTCTTCTAGAACAATGGTTTCTTGAAGGTAGTTACTAGACAGGCAAGGGAGGATATCTCCTAGGGTGTTTGCGTTATTACCTGGGGGAATGTAGACACCGGCTATGTTAATACATTTGTTTTTATTAATTCAAAGCATGGTAATGAGAATTTCAGCATTATCAACATGGGGTGGTTGTGTGGAATCAGAGGTCAAATCTAGAGTAGTTTTGTATAGTACAGCTACCCCTACTCCCTTCCTAGTGGTATGGTCTAACCTTAGTATGTTATAACCTGGGGGTAAAACCTCGTTATCTGCCGTTGATGGTTTTAGCTAGGTTTCAGTAAGACAAAGTATATCCGGGCAATGAGTATCTAAGAGTGCATGCAGATGGTGGACCTTATTATTTAAGCTTCTAATATTTAGGTGACTGACCAGGAGTGAGTTTGAAGGTCTATTTAAAGTTTGTAAGTTAGTGGGAATAGTAGAATTGGGGCTAGGATCGACTAGTAAGGTTGGGCCAGGGTTTGGATGAATGGTCCTCATCCCTTGTGAGGTTGCCATGTAGTCTAATTGTACGCTTCAGGAATTTAGATGTTAGTCTTGAGTAATTCTTGGTTTTGGGATTGATATATCTGGATGCAATGGGTTGGTGGTATTTTGTATCCAAGGAATTAGTCGTAAGGGGGATTATTAAGTGGTCTAATTTAATTTGTATTATTGGAATGATGGTTTGGCTTCTTGGGTAGTGGATAGCCTAGGTAGGACAGATTTTCGTAGGTGGTGAGAAGATATGGAATTATCATCAAGGGTATGCTGTAAATTGGCATTAATTTGAAAGGTTTCATGGCCAGTAACAGAGGCATTGTCTAGATATTAGCTTTGATTTTTGCCCAACTTGAGTAGAGGGATAATTAGGATAGGTAGGTAGGGAGGTTCCTGATAATGCCTGAAGAGTTGTTGATTGGTTCTAAAAAGAGGGGGAGTGGTTTTAGAGCTTTTAGAAGTAATGTAAATAAATTAACACTAGGGATGCCTGTTTACCAAACGTACAATGGTTTATATAGATATTTCACAGCAGAAGACATGTTGGTCAGGGTAGTTGCTCTGCTCTGTATTAATGTGATTTAGAAACTGGCAAACTGAATGGTGCAGAATTGCATTAAGACCTAATTTATATTTTGTATAATCATTCATTCAAGCATTATAGGGCGGCCACGGTGGCACAGTGGTTAGCATTGCTGCCTCACAGTAAGAGGTTCTCCGGTTCGATCCTTGGCTGGGGTGCCTTCTGTGCGGAGTCTGCATGTCCTCCCTGTGGTCGCGTGGGTTTCCTCCGGGTGCTCCGGTTTCCTCCCACATCCCAAAGACATGCTGCAGGTGGATTGGACACTCTAAATTGGCCCTAGGTGTGCGTGTGAGTGTGCCTTCTGTGGAAGGTTGGGCGCCGGGCTGGCAACTCGACACTGTAAAACTCCACTGCCATTCAATGTGCGGACAAGGTGATCCGCTGTGGCGACCCCTAACCGGGAAAAGCCGAAAGAAGAAGAAGAAGAAGAAGAATTCATTCAAGCATTATGAAGTACTGTATAGTTGAGTAGCCTGCAAATCTGCATAGTCCTCGGGATCTTTTTACACACACACACACACACACACACACACACACACACACACACACACACACACACACACACACATGCTAAATATTTCTTGAAGCTTATCCCACTAATATCCATGTACATGTAAACATTTTTTCACTGCTCTGCATGGATCTTGCATAGTGTGGATGTTTCTTTGCATAATTTGCATAGGTTGCATGTACAGTTATTACATTTACATGTGGTGCTGAAGACTGTCTCTTTTGTAAAGCGTTCTTGCACTGTGGAGAGTGGTTGGTAAATTGCTGCCTCCTGTGTACTATGCATAGCCACTTGCATGTCTTTGCATAGTGCTCGAGATGGTTGTGATTTTTACCTGCATATTGTCTATTAAAACTAAAAAAAACTCTAACAAGAAAACAGTTGTAAAATCTTTGAAAATAAATGTGCCATCTTAATGTAATAAGAACCATTATTTAATATGTAGGGGCACTTGTGGCTGAAAATATCAAGGTATTTTAACAAAGATTAACTTGCACTAACCAGGACAGTAAGAGCAGAGTCTACACAAGGCATGTCAGATGTAAATTGCCAGGGTATCCTTTGTTTCTCAGTAGTGGTGTTTGAGGTGCAAAGCATTTTACTGCTGTTTCTAGATGTGTACAAAAAAAACTCTTCCAGCAGAGTATCATTCAATTTAAGAAGGATGTAAATCTGTCAGCATCAGAAAGGCAAATAAGAGCCCTAGGAAACTGGAAATTAAATTTTTGTTTAATGTGTCCTGTAGCAGACGAGAGGTACCCACTGAAAGGAAGGAAGGTAGATTCCCAGCCAGTTTACAAGAACAAGTGCTGGTTAGGAGATATGAAAAATTCCAAATGTATTGGTTTGTTTTCAAATACTAGTAAGACAATGAACTGCATGGTGTTAGAAGTGTTGCAGAATAGATTTCATTCATCAGAGTGTACAAGTAGCTTTCATCATACTTACTGGAAGTATAAATGTAATTAGCTGTAATTTTTTTTTTTTTTTTTTTTTTTTTACAACACAGTCCACACCCTTGAAAATAAATTCAGTTACACAAAATACCTATTGCTTTTTACATTTGATTTGAGTTCACAAAATATTTCTGATTTAAAAAAAGCCATAATATGGGGTTATGTGTTAAGCTGGTTAAATGGCAAATTTAGTAGTTCATTAATCTTGACAGTATGTCGAGCAGAAGAGTCACTGTTCTAATTGTTTTAAACTTAATCTTCAGGTTTTGTGGGAACCTTACTCTGCCTTTGCTGTCTGTATATTACACTGTTTACATGATGATTATATTTTCTGCATCCCTTAAACTGACCATATTAAAATTATTAGTATTATTAATGTGAAATTCAACTTTTTAAAAAGTTTTTTTTTAAACAAAACACTGTGTACAAAATAAGAGTAAACATAGATCATAGCAACTAAGTATAGTCACCGTTAAGTCAGAAACAGTAGAAGGCTGGAACCTGGTGATCATAACTCATCCTTCCCACTTGATATGCAATATCAGAAAGAAAGTTTTAAGTGATCTAAAGATGCCAGGCAAGGAATAGTCACTTACAAGGCCAATGTGGTAGTAGGTGCCACAAGTGAAGTGCTTAGGTAAAGGAATGAGCACCAGGATTTTTAAGATGTATGGATCCACTAGTAGTCGATCGTAGAACCTGAGTTGGGATATATAGCACCTCTAACTCCTTCAGATAAGAGGAACTTAAATCATGTATAGACAAGTGCACCAACACAAAAATCTTAACTATAATCCAAAATCAAACTGGCAGTCAGTATAAACTGTGCAGAATAGGAATAATATATTGGTAAAACATATTACCAGCAAGTAACCTGGCAGCAGAGTTCTATACTAACTTTAGGTGGCCTAGTTCAGTGTTTGAGAGTGCTAGGCAAAGCACATTCCAATAATTCAGCCACAAAGAGACGAAAAAAATTAACTACTAATGAGAAGTCAGCTTTGGACAAGAAATGTTTTTATTCTAAAAATGTTTCCTAAACGGAAGCATGAAGATTTTACAGCAGCTGACACTTAGGCTTGCGTTGTCAGTCTTTGATGTGTGATTACACCTGGATTATGTACTTTTCCAACAAACTCAAGCTTGTTCACTTCATAGAAATATGATTTAGGAGGGAAGGCACACAGGAAACTAATAAAATAATGTGAACTGCCAGAGCCTCTGTTTTGGACTTGTGTTTCAACCAAATTACAAGAGAGCCAGGAATGCTTGGCATCTGAAGTAGTTAACTTCATTTGATCAGCAACCTGTGGGTATCGGATCCAACCCGTTTCCGAGCCGGCCGCTAGAGATCCGAGCTCCAGGCTCCTCCCCTTACCCATAATACCCTGCTACATCCCTCTAGTCCTCAGATCTCGTTTGCCGCGGCTTCTTGAAGCACGAGTGACGAGCTCCTGGCGGTTTTGTGAGTGGTTTAATAGGGTTTTTTGCTCTGTTTTTCTCAAACTAAATTGTGTGTGTGTGTGTATTAATCGACCTTTAGTTTATTTAGCTTAAATTGTTTTAGTAGTCAGTCTTAACCTTTGCCTTCCCCTTATCTGTGTGTGAGGGTGTGTGTGTGAGTTATCATGGCCGAAGGCCCTAAGGCCATATTTTCTAAATGCTCTGAGTGTGGCCATAAGCTGTCCCCAGCTGATGGCCACACTCCGTGCGTTATTTGCCTGGGGGTGGCTTATTATCATCAGGCTGCCAGATCTGTGCCGCCTTTAACCCCCAGGCTTTGAAGGACAGGAGGACCAAGTTAATCCTTGCGAGCCTTTTGTCCGCGGATTCTGCTTCTTCCTCCTCTCCTTCAGTTGCACCAGCTGCGGCTGTTCAGCCAACTGTTCCTGCTCCCCTGGCCGGGACTCAAACTCCCACTGTGTCCCAGGGAGAGAGGGACTCCAGAAAGAAAGATAGGCGAGATAGAGAGAAGGAAAGAGACAGGGAGAGGCATAGGAGCCACAAGCAGTGGGCCGATTCTGTTCCCTTTGCCCCGCCGGCTAAGCAGCTCTGTTCTCCCTTGAAGGTCTCCGGGTCTTCCCCCTTTCGGCTCCGTTCTCCACGTTTCTCTCTCGAGCCAGAGGAGGAGACCCGGTCACCTTCAAGGTCGTCGAAGCGGCCTTCCCGGCAGGCCTCGGCGGCTTTTAGATCAACAAGGAGCCTTTAGGACGAGGACATGGACCGGATGATGCATCGCTTCCTCCAGGCCCAGATGCAGATGGGAGTGCTCTTGCCTCCCCCCCTCCGGGTGGGAGCTCAGCCCCTTTCTTTGCCCCCATTGCTTTTTCTCCGATCCATCATCAGGTTTCGGAGCCATCGGATCCGGGTAGCATCTGAGCCGGGGAGTCAGCGCCGATAGTAATCGCTACTTCGCCGGCTGTACCCTCGAGTTTGTCGGGTCCTTTTTCGGATCCGAGCTCTCGGGGCCATGAGCCAAGCCTCAGATCCAGAGGCGTGAGTGTGTCTTCGGCTCCGATGCAGTCGGAGCACACTTCTCTTTCGGGTCCGATCGCTTCGGCTCCGGCGCCGATCCACATGTCGGATCTGAGGGAGCTGCTCTCGGATCCTAGGGAGAGCAGTTCGCCTTCAGCCTTCGACGTCGTGGAGAGGGTCCTCTCGAGGGATTCGAGGCCCCAGGCTCGTGCTATGGATCCACCCGCCATTCCCTCGCAGACGGGCCTGTCTTCCATCATCCGGCCCCAGGGACAGCCTGCGTCTACATCCCAGATGGTTCCCCTAGAGGAACAGGACCTGGTTGGTGAGCCCTCCTCGGACAGTCCCCCCGAAGAGGTTCCTCACAAACGAAAGTGTAAAAGGAGGCACTTGGACTCCCCCCGAGTCCCTCACGGAAGACACGGACTTGGAGGAAGGGGAAGGTTCTCCCAGGTCACCCCCCGAGGACGTCTCCTTTGGAGACATCATGGAGATGCTGCCCATTAGAGGGGGGGTGGTCAGCCAAAAACCTTCCTCAGATGAGTCTTTGTTTCTGGAGGCATTTGACACAGGCCCATCAACCTCTTGGGTGTCCCCTCCGGCCGACCCCCTGGTAGATCTTATAACTACCAGGACATGGAAGGAGCCGGACACTGTAGAGCCGATTCCCAGGAGACCAGATAAGATCCTTAGTCCCCCGACAGACAGGATGGCATGGAGCAAAGCTTCCCCAGTAGATGCCATGGCGGTGGCGGCTGCCACCAAGAAGGAACTAGCACAGGATAGTTCCTCGGTACATCCTCCCGACAAGGAGTCTCGGACGATGGACCGCATTGGAAAGCGGATGTTCACTTCAGCCACCTTCTCCATAAGGCTGCTGAACTACTTGGCACACATGATTCACCTTCAGCAGGATCTAATCAAAGAGTACGCTGGGTCACCCCCGGAGTCCATGTCAGCCGAGGACACACGAACCTTCTCGGCATGAATGGCCACTCTAAAGTCGGTATCCAACACTTCTATGCGGCTTCTCTCCCATGCCACGGAGGGGGCAGCTAGAGCCAGCGGAGCAGGCATCGCCTTGAGGCATCATGCCTGGCTCCGTCTTTGCGATTTTGCGAAACCTTTCAAGGCGTCATTCGCAAATGCTCCCTTTGATGGTTCTATGTTTGGCAAGACCATCCGCGATACACTTCTCCAGAACGAGAAAGACGGGAAGACGTTGTCTGCCATCGGAATCTGCTTCTCGGCTCCTGAGAGGTCCTTTTCCAGGAACCAGAGAAGACAAAAGAAGATGTGGTTCCGGAAATCTCAGCAATCCCGTTTCGCTCCGGACCCTTCGTCCTTCAGAGGCAGGGGAGGACAAGGCAGACGCTGGCCCAGAGGCAGAGGGGAGCCAAAGAATTTCGGGTTGAAGGAACCCTTTTCCGACTAACCCGCACAGCAACCCTGAGGGGTTGCCTGACTGCTCCTCTCTGGAGGCAGTTGAGGGGCGTTTCTCAGGACAACTAGCACATTGGGAGTCCATCATGACAGATCGCTTGGTGCTCCGAATAATATCCAGAGGTTACTCTATTCCCTTCGTGAATCCTCTCCCTCAGTTGGGGCGCCTCCCTGATGTACTACCCAATTAGAGGGAGGCGGCAGCTTTAGAGATAAAAGAGCTGCTAAGAAAAAGAGCCACCCAGCGCGTCCCCCCAGGCCAGTCCGGATCAGGCAATTACTCCAGGTTCTTTTTGGTGCCAAAAAAGATGGAGGACTTAAGGCCAATTCTCAACCTGTCTACATTGAACCTGTCCATTGCCAAGGAGAAATTCCGGATGGTCACCATTTAATCTATTCTCCCCCTTCTGCAGGAGAATGACTGGATGTGCTCCATAGACCTCAAGGATGCGCACTATCACATTCTAATGAACAGGCGATCCAGGAGGTTCCTACGCTTTTGGTTGGGGGCCAGTCATTATCAGTTCAGGGTCCTCCCTTTTGGCCTCACCACAGGCCCCAGGGTGTTCACCAAGGTCATGGCAGTTGTAGCGGCCCACCTGAGGCTTCAGGGAATACAGGTCTTGCCTTACCTGGACGACTGGCTCCTCGCCGCTCCCACCAGGCATCTACTATGCTCGGCCAGGGATTTTTTCATGCGTTTGGCCCACCAATTGAGGATCACTATAAATTACAAAAAATCGTCCCTTCAGTCTGCTCAGGTCCTGGACTTCATAGGGGCCAGAATAGACACACTTCAGTCCAAGGCCTTCTTGACGTCGGACAGACCCCGCAACCTAACTCTCCATGTGTTAGCTCTTCTACAATCTCCGACCCCACCAGCGGAATTAGTCCTGAGGGCTCTAGGGTCTATGGCGGCGGCTATCAACCTTTCACCCCTAGCCCGCTTGAATATGAGGGTTCTTCAATGGACCTTGCAGGTCCAGTGGTCCATCCTTCGGCATCCGTTGTACTCCCCGTTTCCCCTCAGCAGGGTTTGCAGGGTATCTGTGCTTTGGTGGCTCCATTCCCGAGAGCTTCGGGAAGGGAGGCCCTTTTTGATGCCTCTACCCCAAGCCACGGTGACCACGGACGCTTCTCGCCTAGGGTGGGGGGGGCTTTGCCTGGGCAGAACTGTCCAAGGCACGTGGACTCCAACAGAGACCGTTCTGCATATCAGTGTTCTGGAGATGAGGGCAATGCTTCTAGCGTTGCAAGCTCTCCATGCCCTTCTTCCTCTAGGGACTATTGCAGTTCAGACAGACAACATGTCAGTGGTCTGGTACATCAACAAACAGGGGGGACCAGGTCTTACCCCCTTTGCCGAGAAGCCATGAGAGTTTGGGAGTGGATGATATCCACCAACTATTTTCTGCTAGCAACGCACATCCCGGGCCGGTGCAACATTTTAGCGGACAAGCGGAGTCTAACTATCCTCTCACCTTACAAGTGGTCTCTTAACCCCTTGGTAGCGAAACATATCTTCCTCAAATGGGGTCAAACTTGCTGCGATCTGTTCGCATCGCCTTCGAACGCAAAGTGCAGCGAGTTTTTCGCTCTAATCCCTCCACCAGGGGAGATCCCCAGAGACGCTCTAGTTCTAACTTCTCTGCCGTTAATGACAAAATTCTTGCAGAAAGCTCGTTGGTTGGGGAGCAAGGTTATCCTCATAGCCCCATTCTGGCCTCGTCAAACCTGGTTCCCATACCTGCAGTCTCATCTCATAGCTCCTCCTTGGATCTTAGATCCCATTCTGGATCTGATTTTTCATCCTTCAGGATTGAAACCTCCGAACCTGGATGACCTCAATCTTTCCACTTGATTGATCCAGTTCCGTTAGTGGCTAGGACTCCCGGCATCTCGTCCGCAGTTACCTTCCTGGTGGCGGCACATAAGCCTTCTACCAGGAAAGTCTACAACAGTAAATGGAAACGTTTTTCTATCTGGGCCGGGCATAGGAATTTGGACCCCTTTACGGCTCCCATTCCAGCAGTACTTGAGTTCTTATCCCATATTTTTCATCAGGGGGCCAGTTCTTCAACTGTGAAGGTTCAAATGGCAGCCATTTCCCACTTCCACATCAGAGACAATCTTGGTCCCTTAGCTTCCTCTAAGATCTGTAAGACCTTCTTGAAGGGCACTTTTCTTTTAAGACCTCCTGTCAAGAATGCAGTTCCTCCGTGGGATCTAACCTTAGTCCTCCAGGCTCTTACTGCCCCCCCCCCCCTTTGAGCCTGCAGCTTCTGTTGACTTAAAGTATTTGTCTTGGGAAAACTGCCTTCTTGATTGCTATTACCTCAGCTAGAAAGGGTATCTGAGCTTCAAGCCCTTTGTACTAAACCTCCGTATCTTGTCTTCCATAAGGACAGAGTATCTCTCAGGACTAATCCCTCCTTTTTACCTAAAGTGGCTTCCGAGGCTAAATCAACCAATCCATTAATCTGCCTGTTTTCTTCCCTAACTACCAGAACAAAGGAGAGCACAGACTCCATTCATTAGATGTGCATAGACAGTTGCGCTTTTATTTGCACAGAACAGCTGCCTCTCATAAGTCGGAGCAGCTCTTTGTTTCCTTTGCTAAGCCATCCTTGGGTAAACCAGTAACGAAGGTGACTTTAGCTAGGTGGATATCTCACTGCATTTTGCCCACCTACAAAATTTCTGGTCGGCCTGAGCCCGTGGGGGTTCATGCTCATTCTACACGTTCTATGGCTACCTCTGTAAGTTGTGACATAGGCACAAATGGATGTGACAAGAAACAACTGTATAAAAGATCAATCTGCCAAACAGTATAAGCATGTAACATAAAAGTTGGAATTAGATATTTAACAAAAAAGCAGGTATACATGAAAGATGGTAATAATAACTATATAAGAAAATGATGTCTTTCTATCTAAATGGTCTTACAGATAATTAGAAAAATGAGAGTAGTGAACTGTATTAGAAAATGTAGAGTGCAAATAGCTATGCTGCCAGAGACGCACCTGGAAAGAACTGAACATGTTAACTTGGTAAAGGTTTTCAGGACGGTTATTCAGCTGAATATTTGGGTCAAAGGAAAAGAGGAGTACTTATATTAGTTGCAAGAGGGGCTCCAGTCATGATGGAAGTGGGAAAAAAAGACAATAATGGAAGATGTATAGTACTAAGGGGCTACTGGCAAGAGAGGAGGATTACAATGACATGCATCTATATTCCACCTAAAATTGCTGTAATGGAACTTTAGAAAATTGTGGGAGAAATAACCAACTTTCAGCAAGGAATATTACTTATAGGTGAGGACTAGAATTTTGTTTGCAACAGTGAAGATATGTGTGGGGGGCCTAGAAGGCAAAATATAACAAAGGAGGGTAGATTTTTGAAGAAATTTATGAAAATGTTTGGCATGGAAGATGTGAATTCAGTACTAGGAATTTGGGGTGAATTTACATATTCTCCAAGATACAAAAACTGGGCTAGGCTAGATAGAATTTATATCTCACAGGAACATGTGCATTTAATTGAAGGTCGTGAAACACACCCAATAACTATTTCAGATCATGCGCCAATAATAACTAAAATAAAAACACAAGGTAATGAAATAAAAATGAGACACTGGAGCTTTCCCACCTGTGACGCCCTTGCACTGGCCCAGTAATCACGGAGACTTAATCCTCACCACTAGCACCAATGAGCAGAGTGCACATTGGGAAGGATAACAAGTACACACACAGTAAAGTACAATTTCCCTTAAGAGCATATAGAGATCACAGTCAGTCTGGGGCTGGTTTCTTCCTTTCTTTCCAGATCCCCAATAAGACTCCCCAGTGGTACAGCTATGGGGTACAGATCTCAGCCTAGTGGTCAAGCTAAAACCTCCAGTGCTCTCTCTGTCCAACCAGTGCTTTGTGTCCCTGCCCAAGTAGCTGACATGCCCACACTTTGAGATATGAGTTATATACAGATGCATAGACACTCCTGGGGAAGGCAGGCACAGATTCTCCAGGTATGCCCCCTTCTCTCCGTACTATAAGGTAGAAATCAATGCCACCAACCACTAATATCAGCTATTATAAGGCCCTTCCCAAAGGGTGACCAATTTCACTGTGCAGTATTACTGTTATCCAAATAGTAAGTGTGACCCAGGGCTAAAGTTATTAGAGTGGCTTGGACAGCATCACCATATACATGCAATGGTACTCTAAGAGCTTAAATTACCTTTACACAAAACAGCCACATTTGAAATGTTTAAAAATATTTAATAATAAATAAAAACACAAGACAATATTCATTAATTAAAAACAATGACATTACAGAGTTCAGAGATCACAGGAAAATGCCTTAAACCAATACTGCAGGATAGTTTGACATAAATATAGAAAACAGCTAGACTCATCTGGCTATATTCTTTCTATCTCTAAGAGAAATACTAAGTTCTAAGTAAACTACTTACATACAGAACAAAGGCAGAGTGCTGGTGAGTGGATGTTCTTCAGACAAAATCCAAAATACTCTCTCTTTCTCTCTGGGAAAGTCTTAAATTGATAACCGAGTACTGCTGAGTCATTGCAGATTACATCATTCTTAACAGTTCTGATTTAGTTTCCCAGGCTCACAGAAACTCAAAATTTACATTTCTTAGTAAGCTGCACCTGACCAGGAAGCCACAGCAATAAAATACATTATACATGTAAAACCTTAGTAATTCTCTCTTAAATTAAGACAATAGAAAGAATTTCCTGGCCCAGACATCCTGTCTCCAAGCTTGAGATTGAATAGTCATACAATGCTTGACTTATCAGCTTTCTTCCAGCAGAGTACACTGTGGTTCATAGATTCATAGGTAGGTGCTAGGCTATCGGCCCAAGGGCCTACGTAAGCCTAGCCAGCAAAGTTCCATGGCTTACGCCACCCAAGAAAGTTATTTTCCTGTGCCACTGTCGAGCAGAGACACAGAAGTGATCCCTGGGGTGTATTTCCTATTTCCCATCCACTCATCAAGATTTTTCTTGAAGTGTGCTAATGAAGAACTTTGCTTGACATGGATGGGTAACTTGTTCCAGAGTATAGGAAGTCTCTGGGACAGGAATCTATCCCTCCAGTGTGTCCTGTTTATTGTGGTGACAAGGTTTAGGTCCCTAGAGCGTGTAGCTCGGAGGGATTGGGATTTCTTTAGGTGTAGCATGTCCAACAGCTCTGGGTTTGACATAGCTTTATATGTTAGGCAGAGATCACCTCGGAGTAGGTGATATGCTATGGAGTAAAGCTGGAGTTTTTTGAGGCGGTCAGTGTAGGGCTTTTGGTCATAGGTAGGTACTAGGCTATCTGCCCAAGGGCATTTATAAGCCTAGCCAGAATGTGTTGGCTTTCGCCTCCCTTTTAAATTCATTTCCTGGGCCTCTGTCTAGCAGGGCCACTGAAGTGATCCCAGGGGTAAATTTATGATTTCCCATCCACTCGTCAAGATTCCTCTTGAAGAGAGTCAGCGAGGGGCTCTGCCTAACATAAACTGGAATTCTATTCCAGAGCGAGGGAAGTCTCTGGGACAGGAAACTATCCCTCCAGCATGTCCTGTTTATTGTTATGCTGAGGTTTAATTCACTGGAGCGTGTGGCTCTAAGAGATTTGTTTTTTTTAGGTGAGCATGTCCATTAATTCCGGGTTGGACATGGCCTTATACGTCAGGCAGAGATCACTTCTGAGCAGGCGGTAAGCAACCGAGTAGAGCTGGAGTTTCTTTAGTTGAGCTGCATAGGGCATCTCTTTCAGGCCCATGATCCTCTTGGTGAGGTACTTCTGTGGTCTTTCCAGCTGTTGAAGGTGTCGATTAAGGTACATACCAAATGGGGCATTGTACTCTATTATGGGACTAATGAGTGATGAGTAGAGGGGCACAATGACCTCTCTTGATCTAGAGGTGAACCCTTTCGTGATTAGGTGGGCTACATAGAAGGAATTTCTAACCACTTTGGCAACGTGATTATCAAAGGAGAGGTTGCTATCTACCTGGGTCCCCAGGTCCCTAATTACATTTTCCGTACTTAGTGGATCACCACATATGTGGTAATTCGTGGGCACTTTGTTTTTCCCAAAGGGGATGACTTGAGGCCATGGTTTTGACACCAGGTATCTGTCTCTGTAAGACCCTTCTGGAGGATGTCTGTGTCAGCCGGAGAGTCGATTATGGCCCCCAGTTTGCAGTCCTCTGCGAACTTGGTCAGCCATAGTCCTCCCATGCTTGCCTGTACCTCAAGAAGTGTATACCGAACAGGAGGGGTCCCAGGACCGAGCCCTGTGGGACACCACTTGTAACTGGTATAGAGTCGGACATGACACCCGCAACTCTGACCATGTATGTTCTATCCATGAGCCACTTGGCCACCCATCTCGTGACATAGGGATTAATGTTCAAGCTGGTGAGCTTGTCTATGATGCCAGAGTGGGGAATGGTGTTTTCCTTCATCTATGACCTTGGTAACTGTTTCAAAGAAGTCAACTAGGTTTAGGAGGCAGTATCTGCCTTTAACAAAGCCGAATTGGGTAGGGTCCAGTGTCTGGTGGTTCCCAATGTCTCTGTTTATAAGTTCCATGATGATTCGCTCCATAGCTTTGCAGACCAGACTAGTCAGCCTTATAGGGCGATAGTTCCCAGGTTCTGTTGTGGCACCACCTTTGTGAAGCGGGATGACTGTTGCTGTACGCCATTCTTTGGGTACATAGCCTGTTGTAAGGCTGAACAGTGAATTTTAGGTGAGGGTTTAGTTCCTTTTGGAGCTCGTGTAAGACGCAGCCCGGGACACCATCCGGTCCCATTGATGCTGTGTTCTTAGCTTTGGAGAGGGCTGTTTTTACCTGCGTGTCCGTGATGTCTGGGGATCTGCATTCTTCTGGGATGGACATGGGCCCTTTTGGGGGTGAGGGGTGTGAAGTTTGCACTGAACTTGTCAGCCAGGATGTTGGCAATGTCAGTTGGTTTAGTGTATTTTTTGCCATTTTGCATTAGCTCAGAGCATATCTGAGAGTTGCCACCTAGATTTTTGACATCCTAAAGAAGGCTTTGTGGTTATCTTTAGAGTCCTTGGCAATTTTTCTTTCGAAACTGGCCTTGGATGATTTTATGAGGGTCGTAGTTTCTTGCTAATATTGATCAGTGATGCCTTTCCTTTTTGGGATTTTGCTCTAACATGTAGTAGTTTCCTCCTCCTGTCGTATAGCTTATTTATGGCCGGGGACCACCAGACTGGTTTCCTCTTTTTGGGGGAGTGAGTCTTGGTTTTACTTGGGATGTCTCGATCCATGCATCCCTGTAGATGCTCATAGAATGCTCTTGTAAAGGATTCTGCGGTTTGAGTAGCATTATCCTTTAGCAAGGGGGCTTGGAAACTTTCCACCTTGGACTTGAGAAGTTTGTTTTTGAAAAGTTTTTCACAGTGATTTCCTTGACTGGGGGTGGGGTCGGGATGTGGATGTCCAGTGTGATTAGTTTATGATCTGATCTGACCAGCGAGGGGTTTACTTCTGGTGTGGAGCACTGATCCCCCATGTTGGTAATGATCAGGTCCAGTATGTTGTCGCCTCTTGTGGGCAAGGTGATCAACTGTTCCAGAGCGTTTGAGTTTATAAACTCTAGGAAACGTTGGGCAAAGGAGTTTGTACTTGAGTAATTCTCCCAGTCAATGTTTGGGTAGTTGAAATCTCCCAATATCATGGTGCTAGGTATTACCTTTGTATTTTCCAATGTTCTCAGGCATGCTGAGTGGGGGTCCTGAGACAAGGTAGGTGATCTGTAGCAGGCTACGATCTGAAAAGCAGTTTTGCCCACTGTTAGTTGCACATGGATGGTCTCCGAGGCCTCGTGCTGTGCTACTAACCTGGAGGTGTGGGTATCCTTTATGAAAGCGGATACATCCCCTTCTTTTGTATTTCGGTCTGGGTTCTGGGGCCGAAAGTTATGGTATGAGTTGCAGCCTGGTAGTGCTGGGGTGCTCTGTGGAGCTTTGAACCAGGTTTCTGCTACTGCACAGATATCAATTTGCTCCATGCTAAGGAGTGCCTCGAGTGCGTGCATTTTGAGGTTTAGACTTCTGGCATTGAGTAGCATTACCCTCAGTTTCTGGTTTCTTCTGTTGTTTATGGAGGCGGGTTTGTCTTTTGAGCCTTGCCTAAAAAAGGCACTATGGGGGTGGCAAGAGCCTTGGCCAGTATTCAAAAGCCTAAGGGCGACGGTGCAAGCCATCTCTGGTGAAGCAGCGTGGCTTGTTGAGCATGTCGTCCCAGGCTGATGGACACTGGATCCCCTTTGAATGACACCAATAGCTTAGCCAATTGTTAAAACTGATCATTTTTTCCATGTACTGTGGCATCATTCTTGGTGAGGGCAAGATGCTACTGAGGGTCAGGGTCATACCGGACTGGGCTACATGATCAGAGAGCTCCTCCGTCTCTTTTCACGTAGTCCAGGGAGGTACGTCTCAGGTCGTTCACACCAACATGTACAATGACAGAGTCATATTTGTACTTGTTTTGGAGTGACCTGAGTGTTTGTGTTATGTGGCGGATCCTGGCACCTGACAGGCAGCTCACGGTAACCTTCTCCTTGTTCAGTCTAGTGAGTGGGACGTCAGTGTGCCTGACAATAGAGTCACCTATTACAAGTGTATTTGGTGTGTTGTTGTGCCTTAAGGGCTGTGGTTGTGTGACACACTGACTTTGTGAAGTATGTGATACGTGGTGGTTGTTTGAGGGTGGAGGCTGCTTGGATGTCTGCTTTGGAGGTCTCTGCTGCGTAGGCAGATTTTTATTTAGAGCCTCTGAGTATGTTTTTGAGTATTTATGTGTGTTGTTTGCTGGTGCATGCATGACTGTTTTATTTTAGACTGGAAGTGTAGTGCAAGTGTTTCCCTTCGCCTCCTGACTGGCTGTTCCAGCCTTGGGTTGAGAGAGCTTGGCCTCCAGTTTGGCTGTATAGTTGCATCTCTCACATACATTTGTGTTTGTTGGAAGGAGGAGAGGGTTGTCCATGTACATGAGGCAATTGTGACATTGCCTCAAGATTCCCAGATTCACCAGCTGGACTGAAGAGTATACCTGAAACTGCCCTTTGAACATACCTGTATGGATAACTGAACTGTTTTACTGATTGCCCGGTAGGGACAAAATTGAGAGCCTTGAACTATTGTATAGTAAAAGGGGAGGTGTTGAATTAGCGTTTATTAATGCTTACTGAGAGCTTGGAGCAAGTGCTGGGCTGTAAAGGAAAGTTAGAGTGTTTAACTTGAGAGTTTGACTAGTTGTAAGGGAAAAATTGAAGAGCAGACTTCTTGGGGCCTGGAATAGTTTAACCCTAGATAACCCGTGGTGCGCAAATGCGGGTTTTAAGGCAGGGAGATGAAAGAGATAGGAATTAGCCCAAAACGGCCAATAAACTACAGGCTGTGACCACTCCTCCAGGGACAGATAGGCTGCTCAAAGCTCCCCACTCTCACTGGTGAACAGAGAAACTTCCTCCTATCCAAGTAAGGATATGGGCCACACAGGAACTTGTACCACAGTCCTGAATTCAGCAGAACTTGAAAACAGGACTAGACTAGCTTAGAAAGGCCAGTAATCCTCTTTGTGAGGTACTTCTGTGGCCTTTCCAGCTGCTGAAGATGTCTTGTGAGGTATATTCCAAAAGGGGTGCTGTCCTCTATAATGGGTCTAATGAGTGTCGAGTAGAGGGAAACAATGACCTCTTTTTTCCTGGATGAGAACCCTTTTATGATGAGGTGTGCCACGTAGAAGGACTTCCTGACTACTGTGGCGATGTGACTATCAAAAGAGAGACTACTGTCCACCTGGGTTCCAAGGTCTCTTATCACACATTCGGTGTTAAGTAGATTGCTGCCTATGTGGTAGTTCATGGGTACAGAGTTTTTACCAAAGAGATGACACTGCACTTTTTTGGCATTGAGCTTGAGGCCATGGCTCTGACACCAGGTATCTGTCTCAGTGAGGCCCTTCTGTAGGATGTCCACATCATTTGGGGACTTGACTATGGCTCCTAGTTTGCAGTCATCTGCGAACTTCATTAGCCAGAGGCCTTCTGTGTTCGCCTGTACTTCAGAGAAGTAGATACTAAACAGGAGAGGTCCCAGGACGGAACCCTGTGGTACTCCACTTGTCACTGCTTTGAGGTCAGATTTGGAGTCTGCAACTTTTACAGTGTGGGTTCTGTCAGTGAGCCAGTTGGCAACCCATCTTGTGACATAGGGATTTATACCTAGTTTAGTGAGTTTAGCTATAATTCCAGAATGGGGGATGGTGTGGAAAGCCTTGGCGAGCTCAAGATAGGCTGTGTGAACCACCTTACCCTCATCCATGTTTTCAAAGAATGGTGCTTTCCTCCTTGGCTACTGCTGTTAAAATTCTTGTTAAGACGCTTCTCCTTGTTTCTTCTTTAAAAGAACTTTTATTAAAATGATTTAAAACAAAAAACAAAATAAAAGCTACAACCTAACCAGATCTGAAGAAGGCTGATAAACCGAAAGTGCTCATCTCTCTTTTTTGTGTTACAGCGCTAACTTTCAAATGGTTAGGTTGTAGCTTTTATTTTGTTTTGTGTTTTAAATCATTTTAATAAAAGTTCTTTTAAAGAAGAAACAAGGAGAAGCGGCTTAACAAGAATTTTAACAGCAGTAGCCAAGGAGGAAAGCACCATTCTTTGAAAACATATTTGCAGCATTTCTTGGGTTTTCCGTAAGCATTTGTTAACTTCTCTTTCTGCTATTTTTACCCTCATCCATGGCTTTGGTGACTGCCTCAAAGAAGTCGATCATGTTCAGGAGGCATGATCTGCCTTTCACAAACCCGAACTGGGTGGGATCCAGAGTTTGGAGGTTACCAATGTCTTTGTTTACGAGTTCCATGATGATACGTTCCATGGCCTTGCAGACCAGGCTCGTCAGGCTAATAGGTCGATAGTTCCCGAGATCAGTGGTGGCTCCCCCTTGGGATAACTGTTGCTGTGCGCCATTCAGTGGGCACAAAGCCTGATGCGAGGCTATTATTGAACATGGTGCTTAAGTGGGGAGCCAGTTCGTTCTGAAGTTCGTGTAAAACGCAGCCTGGGATGTTGTCCGGTCCCATGGATGCTGTGTTTTTGGCTTTAGAGAGTGCAGCTTTTACCTGTGTAGTTGTGATTGCAGGGACTCTGCATTCTTCCTGTATAGATATGGGCCCTTTAGGGGGTGAGAGGGGGGTAAAGTTAGCACTGAACCTATCTGCCAGGATGTTGACAATATCATTTGGTTCTGTAATTTTTGTGCCTTTGTGCTGTAACTCAGAGCAGATCTAGATTATTGACATAGCTATAGAATGCTTTGTGGTTGTCCTTGGATTTAGTGGTGATTTTGTTTTTGTAGCTAGTTTTGGAGGATCTTATAAGGGATCTCAGCTTCTTACTGAGGCTGACCAGGGAGCTCCTCCACTCATGGAATTTTACTTTCTTTTGCAACAGTTTCTTCTTATGGTTGTACAGTTTGTTTATGGCAGGGGACCACCATATTGGCTTCCTTTTTTGGTGGATAGCGTCTTGGTTCTGTTTAGGATAGCACGATCCATGCACTCCTGTACATGCTTATAGAGTGCATTTGTGTAGGATTCAGCAGTTGTAACTGTACTGTCCATCTGCATGGGTGTCATGAAGTTCACCACTTCTGTCTTAAGAAGCATGAAGTTGGCTTTGGAGAAATTTTTTACTGTGGTTTAATGGGGGGTTGGGGTGGGATGTGGATATCAAGGGTGATAAGCTTATGGTTGGATCGGACCAATGAGGAGTTGACTTCAGGTGTGGAACACCGGTCACTCATGTTGGTAATGACTAGGTCTAGGATATTGTTGCCCCTGGTGGGGGTGTGGATAAGTTGATCTAGAGCATTGGAGTTTATGAATTGCATTTTTGAAGCTCAGTACAACATATAGTTTAATCATAACATAGGTTCATAGGTTCATACTAGGCTATCTGCCCGAGGGCATTTATAAGCCTAGCCCATAGTTTTGTGGCTTACGCCACCCCTTTAGTTTGGAGAAACTATGCCCATTATTTTGCTGTGCCTCTGTCGAGCAGTGACACTGAGGTAACCCCTGGGGTGTATCTGCGATCTCCCATCCATTGGTCAAGATTCCTCTTGAACAAGGCCAGCGAGGTGCTCTGCCTCACATAAACCGGGATTTTGTTCAACAGCATAGGGAGTCTTTGGGTGATGAATCTATCCCTCCAGCACATCCTATTAATAACAGTGTTGAGGTTTAAGTCTCCCGCCCTTGTGGCTCTGAGGGATCTAGATTTTTTGAGATGAAGCATGTTCATCAAATCTGGGTTTGACATGGCCTTGTATGTCAGGCATAGGTCACCTCTGAGCAAGCGGTAAGCAACTGAATATAACTGGAGTTCTTTCAGTCGGGCAGCATAAGACAGATTTTTGAGACCCTTTATCCTTTTGGTGAGGAACTTTTGTGGCCTCTCCAGCTGCTGCAAGTGTCGGGTCAGATACATTCCGAATGGGGCATTGTACTCGATCATTGGATCATATAGTTCTCTTTACATTTGTAAACCAAGCCTGTGGATTATTTTAATATTTACAAATAACTTAGAATTATCTACAAAATTCTATCTAGCTAGGCTACAATTAAAGAGGGTAAAGATCCATCGGATCCAGCTTCATACAGGCCCATTTCAATATTAAACCATGATTATAAAGTGTTTGTTTCTAATGGCTAAAAGAATGGCAAAAGTGATACCAGCATTGATAGATATGGGTTAGTGTGGTTTTGTGAAGGGGAGGCAAATATTTGACAACATTAAAAGAACATTGATGATCCAGAGAGAAGCAGATTGTAAGAAAATACCACTGTTATTGGTGGGTCTTGATGCAGAGAAAGCAATTGACAGAGTAGACTGGGACTTCATGAGTAGGGCAATGGAAGCATTTGCCTTCCCTGATACAATTATAAGGTTGATTAGGAGTATATACAAGGGATCGGAGGTGAAAATTAAAGTGGATGGGGTCCTCACTGAAATTTTCTGCATGAGTAGAGGAACGAGGCAGGGGTGTCCTCTTTCCCGTTTGTTTGCATTATATTTAGAACCATTGGCAAAGAAAATAAAGGACTCGGAAATTCAAGGATGTAATTGGTATGACAGTCAAGAAAAGCGGTCTCTATTTGCAGATGATATTATTTTATACATGACAAAACTAGAAAAAGGACATTACAGTTTTGTGGGACATTTTAAGACAGTTTCATATCTTTTCAGGATTCAAAATTAATGAAGCTAAAACAAAGGAGACAGCAGTAAATTATGTACCCACATATGAATTGGTCCAACAATATCCATATTTATGGGGACATGATAAAATGTGACGGGGAAGAAAGAGGCGGTTAGGAACATATTTTTTGGGATTGTAATGAGTTGGCAGATTTTTAGGATTTCCTGCGGACTGCTCTGTCTGGGATGCTGGGTGAGCAGATTGGATTGACTGAGGAGATGATTTTTTGAGCTATGATATAGAATCAGAATTGCCTAGGCATAGTAAAGCCTTGCTGAGTCTAATTAATGGTGGCTGCCAAAAAGCAATTGCTAGAAAATGGAAATCAAAGTCTAAACTGACTTTACTAGAAGTAGTGAATATAGTACAATATAGTGGAATTGGGATCTTTAGAAAAGGGAAGGAGTAGAGCAAATTACATAGGAAAAAAAAGGAACTGTGGGAACAATATGTGCAGTGAAGGAATGACGTTTAAAAGAAGTCAGGATTTGAATGCACTGTATAATGCTTAATTGACAATGACTGGTTAGATTATAAGTGATGTATAATGTTTCCAACTACAGCTGTTTTAGAGGTGTCTGTGATGCATACTATTTTCAACTAAAGTGGTGTCAATGTTTGTTTTTCTCTGGTTCGATTCTCGGCTGGAGTGCCTTCTGTGCGGAGTCTGCATGTCCTCCTTGCGGTCAAGTGAGTTTTAAAGACATGTAGGTAGGTGGGTGTGTGCGTGTGCCTTCTGTGAAGGTTGGGCACTGGGCTGGCAACTCGACACAATAAAAACTCCATTGCCAATCAATCTGCGGACCTAACCAGGAAAAGCCAAAAGACATAGCTTTGGTGTCAGTGTTTGTTTTTCATTTATATAAATGTAAGATTGCCTATGTCATATGTGATAATTTAATAAAGATGTTTTTTGTTGAAAACAATTGAAGCATATAAACCGTGAATAATAATTAATGCCACAGTCCATTAGCTGGGGTGAATATGTGCTCAGACTTGAATAGACCCTTTGGAAATGGCCTGAAAGGTGTAACATAAACCAATTTAAGACAGTACAGGGGAGACCACACTAAGGTTTTAACTGCCTAATTAATAGGCCATGATTAACAGTGTCTTTATAAACATTTGCTGTAGATGATTCCCACTGTTGAAGTGACACCCCAACCCAGTGTGTAAAATTGGGAAAAAAGGGGTTGTGGGCAGATGCTGCCAATAACATCCAGGAACACCAAAACTGAATAGAAATGATGATCTCTGTTTAGCCACTGGCAAATTTGTGGCATCTGGCAATGTCTGTTAGATTCTTTTAGCTGTCCATAAAGACCCTGTGCAAACGTCTTACACTGTTAAATGGAAGTTTTTCTTCCTTATGAGTCTTGTTTAAAGAGTACCCCCCCCCCCTTTTCCTTTCAACGTATAGTTGTTTTGGACCATTTGCTTTATTTACTGGCAGGAGTTTTACAGTATTATATTGTATTTTGTCAAACCTAATTTCTCCCCTTGCAGTCCGCGGCTTGAATGGCTATATCACACACTTTTTTCAAAGTTTGCCTCGTATCAAATTTCCAAAGTTATAAAAGCCTCTGGTATCCTGGACTGCCATGTGACCATTCACACTGATTGTTGTGATGTCCAGTGACTCCATTTGTAGTTGTATCATTTTTAAAATGTGTTATTTCACTTCTCTTGTTTAAAAGAGCTTCCATGTCATGGTATGCGAGTAGTTATTGTCTGAAGCTAAAATCATTTGCAAAAATACTTTAAAAATACAGTTAGAGTAGTTTCATTACCTTTCGCTTCTCCAAAACGACAGCTCTGCTTAGCTGAACAGTACCTTTTCTACAGTCTTTGCTCTACTGGAGAGACAGCAGAATGCATTACGAATCATGGCAGGCAAGTAGTAGGGTATTTGAGTGACAGCTGAAGGAATGCATGGTATGTACCTCAGAGGAAATGTTAAACATTTGTTGTGAATTGTGCAATATTCACTGTGTTAATATGTTCTCTAATATTTACAACCAGGTTGGATTAGAATCTTAAGGGGGGGGTGTAGTGAAGGTTACAAAAAATCAGAAGTGCAGTAGTAATACGTTGTAAGGATGCATAAAAGTGGAGCTACTAGAAGCTGCTTTTGCGGCTTATTTTAGGCAATATTGGCATATTTCAATTAATGTTTAGAAAAACTGGTGTGGTACAGTGGCTAGTATTACTGCCTTGTCAGCACTTGGTCCTACAGTTTGGTTGTTAGCTGGGATGTCCTCCCTTTGTTTACATGGGTTTTCTTGATGCTCTATCCCATCCCCTGTCTTGTAGACATACCATAGATGAGTTAATGAGCCTGAAGATTGCCCATGGGGGGGGTGTCAATGTGCATGCGTGCCCATTGAGGGTTGGTCTTTCTGCCTTGTTGTCGTTCAATACCAAGTTAGGCTGTGGCTGCCTGGTTACCCTGAATTCAGCTGCTAGTTGCTCAGAGAATGAATGAATTTTTAAAAAAAAATGTGAGGCTGGAAGACAAAAGTGCTACTGATACTTGGCCTGTAAGTTGTGTGGTTATAGAGATATTGCAGATTTATGGCATGCTATGTTATGAATGGTATCACAATTTTCATGTTTATGTAAATTTTTAAAAAATAAGTGCTGCCTGAAGAAATATGGGGCATCATATGGAAGCTCACAGCCACATGAACAAAATTGCTGCTTGGTTGTAGGCATCTGGTTTGTAATCTCTATTCCATAATTAAAAAAAAATAGAAAATATAATTTGCATACTGTGAATATAAAAATCATTCAAGATATGGACAGTCATATGTGTAATTACATTTTAGAGGTCATTGTGACCATCCATCCTCAACCCCTTTTTCCATTTTGCACATGAGGTCGGGATGTCACTTCCACAGTGACAGTCATCTTAAGCCATGGTTTACACCAAGTGGCTAGCCCTGCTGTGGTAGTTCATTCACACCACTCACTAATGTACACACACTCACCTATGGCCAATTTAGAGTGTCCAATCCACCTACTTGCATGTCTTTGGAGTGTGGGAGGAAACCAAAGCACCCGGAGGAAATCTGCTTGACAGTAGGGAAGACATGCAGACTCCACACAGAAGGCACCCCAGCCGAGAATCGAACCAGAGAACTTCTTGCTGTGAGGTGACACTGCTAACCGCTGCACCAACACGGCCACCCATAAGAGGTCATTGTGACCAACAGCATAGTAATTTATACTTTAGTGGCATGTTTGCTCAGAGGTATTAAAATTTATTTGAAGTATGAGCTTGCAGTTAGACTTTGAAAAAAACCTGTTGGTTCACCACTTACATTATGGAAAACTCAGTGGTGCAGCTTGTCAAGAGTAACTGGGAGTCAGAATTCAGCAGCTGACTCCTTAATGAGAGCTTATGTTTGTGCTCAGAATACTAGCAGGCGAACTGTAAAATCTATTGTCTACAGTGCCAGAAATTTCTATGGTTTGGGACACCTGACATATACCCACTTTCCTGTGCTGATATAGTACCTCAAAAATATTAAAATGAGCATTGTTTTTCCTCTGCTGGCCACACGTGCACAGACACACACACACACAAATATGCACATCTGCAAGCAATTTGGAGAATTGACAATTTACATGCACTGTGTGTTTGGGATGCTGGAGGAAAACGGACGACCCAGCAAAAGACCATGCAGACTGTACATGAGGAGAATTCCAACTGGGAACCCAGTTAGAGAACCATGCACTGTCAGGCAGCAAGGCTGACTACTGTACCATTGTGCTTACCTTTTTTATAAATATGTGCCAGGGTACGGTGAAACAAGGTTTTGCAGCGACCATTCTCATGTGGTCAGATTTTCAACTTCTGTGCCATTTTCCTGTGTTTCACAATTTTAGGCCTTGTTTGTAAGATCCAAAAGATACATGTCTGTTTTCAAGGACAACATAGGAGTGCCACTGTCTGATATAGTCACACATTATACAGGTGAGGCCCAAAAGCCTCAAACCCAGAACTGAAAGTTTAAAAGTGTAACCATTCATAACCTTTACATTTTATGCTGTTCTTTCAGACTTATTAGAAATTTGACAGATGTTTCTATATAGTTGTATTATTTTTAAACATTTAGGGAACAAACTTTAAGCATACAATTTATGGCATCTTACCTTACAAACTTTTGCAGTATCATTGTAGCATTCCATCAGTAGTATAGCTAGGGAGGGGCAAGGGGGTCAACTGCCCTGGTTGCAAAGTGTTAGGGGTGTGATCATCAGCCGATCCCAACCTGTCTTCCGTTAATGCAGTACCTGCTTTTAAAAGCCATTATTGCATTCGTGGTTAAACCTGAGCACTGTACTGCTCCATGTGTGGTCTAAACTGTCGCAACTGCTTACATTATAGCAAACAGTTTTCTGCAGTTTAAAAGTTAGAAAAAAAATCCTTTTTACTAAAACCTGAGCACTGTACGACTTTGTGCAGGCAGGGTATAAACTGTAGCAACTGTTTGCTACAGTTTATAAGAAAAAAATATATATATTTACTTATTTTAATAAAAGGAGGAAGAATCGGGGGCAGGGCACAGAAATGAGACTTGAATGGGAAGAAGGGGGTGTGTTATTTATCTATCCACCTGGATGGTGGCAGTAGGACTGTCTTTTTTTCCCTCTTGCATGGATTTGGGATCTGTAATAAGCTGATCACTAGATTGGCTTAATACAGATAAAGGTGCTTTCACACATCACATATTCGTTGTAAAGCCTTGACACATCAGTTGCAAAATGATTGATTCACTTTGATGGGGTAGAGAAGTGATAGTGTCAAGAGTTTTTTTTTTCTTCTTTGGTAGTGCAATCATGAATAAGTTGGAGTTAAAAAAATAATCTACATCTTCCAGAGTTACATAGATGCATTTTGTGTCATGAGTGCATCTCTCCTAACTTTATCATTTTCTTGGATTTTTATGTAAAACAAACGCATTATGCATTTCAATGTGGAGTGTATTGAATGCAGTGGTATAGAAAAATGCATACATTTTTTTTTGCTTCTGTCAGAAGCATGGGTAACCATTGGTGAAGAATTTTGTTTTGTTTTGTTTTTTTGTCAAAATGTGATATCTTAAAATTATTCTGTGATTTAAACTAGTTTAAATTTTAGTGTAATATATATATATATATATATATATATATATATATATATATATATATATATATATATATATATATATATAAAACATACAGCTGCCCTCAGACTTTGAATGTATGGTAATTTCTGCATCATACAGACCCCAATGTAACTTATTACTTTTATTTGTATTTACAAAGCTGGGTAAATGTTTTATAGATATGTCAGTTTAGCGTAGCCTCTCAGTATGTTTTGAGGACGTAAGAGAAAAATTGCAATTTGTAGAGAAAAGTCATGCTGACTAAGAGATAGCATGTTGACTTTGTACAAAGAGGAGTGCATGTTGACGCCAGACAGACAGCCATCAGCCGTCAACCTTGAACTCTGGGCCTTGGAACTTGATATACAGAGAACATCAGCAGCAGTTTTGAATCCATAAACAGACTATTGTACAGAGGTTCCTGCCTGGGCTTTAAGGAAGTAGATAAGTAAAATGCAGACATAGTTTTCTGTCTGTGCCATTGGTACCCCGGGCTATGGCTGGCTGGCTGGCTGGTTGACTAAGATGGATCAAGTCCAACAGCTAGAGGCCGTGTCTCTTACTTCTTTATCCTGCGGTGGAGTGCGGGTACTTCACACAACAGAGCTCTCCTGTGGTGATTTGAGAAGTGTAGGTGACAGGCCAGCAGTGTGTATGTTCACTTTGAGGGCATGTGTTCCAACAGCAAGGAAAACTGTCCAGTTATGGTGTCCCTGCATGAAGAGGCCAGCACTCCAAGGGATGTTAGGCTGAAATATTTGTAGTGCATCTGCTGCCTGCAGATAACTCCCAGTCCTGTTGTCTCTCTGACATTCATAATGAACAGGTTCACCTTATTGGCATTGTAAGCAGCCAGGTAGAAGACAAGCAAGGGTGGTGGAATTTGTGTTGTTTGGTCCTGAAGAGTAAATGGCATAGGGCTGTAGAAAAGGAAACATAAATAATCTTAATTAAAAGTAGAATAGTTTAAAGAACCTTATGAATTGTAGAGTTTGTAGTTTAAAGTCTCTGTAATCTGTTTTGAATTGGCACTGTGAATTAACTTGTGTTTTGTTTTGTTTCTTTTCAGCTGGTTTGTGTTCCTTATGATTGGAGGCTGACAATGCTGGCTTTGACTGGTGCTAACTTGCTCCTCAGTATTTTCCTTGAGGTAAAAACTAAGCAGTAGAATAAAAATAGATACTTCAGTAGGCATTTGTAAATGTATACATAAAAGTTTCAAAAACAGTAAAATCTGTAGTAAGGAAGAGAAGAAGGTATAGCATGTTTTTTTCAGATGTGGAAGACAATATCAATCTGTTTAGGAATTGGTCAAGTGATGTAGCAGGATGTCTGTTGCAAACTTATTTGGATGTGCACTTACAGTTTATAATTATGTAGTTGTTAAATGCATTAAGGAAAGACATAAGGATCCTTAAAGAAAAAATGACTAATGGTCTGCAACTTGACAACTAGGTTTGAGCATTTGAATTGGGCAGCCACGGTGGTGCAGC